>NW_024722158.1:1048251-1277985 GCF_018991925.1 Homarus americanus
GAATCCCACCACCACCACCACTCCTCCCACCACCATCACCACCCCACCACCATCACCACTCCCACCACCATCACCACTCCTCCCACCACCATCACCACTCCCTCCCACCACCACCACCTCCCCCTCCCACCACCATCACCACCTCCCACCATCACCACCCTCCCACCACCATCACCCACCTCCCACCACCACCCACCTCCCACCACCATCACCACCTCCCACCACCATCACCACTCCTCCTCCCACCATCACCACCTCCCACCATCACCACTCCTCCCACCACCATCACCAATCCTCCCACCACCATCACCACCTCCCACCACCACCACATCCCACCACCACACCCTCCCCACCACCCCCACCACCACCACCCTCCCACCACCATCACCACCCTCCCCACCACCACCACCTCCTCCCACCACCATCACCACCCTCCTCCCACCATCACCACTCCCTCCCACCACCATCACCACCCTCCCACCACCATCACCACTCCTCCCACCACCATCACCACCTCCCACCACCATCACCCCACTCCTCCCACCACCACCACCTCCCACCACCTCACCACCTCCTCCCACCACCACCATCACCACCTCCTCCCACCATCACCTCCTCCCACCACCATCACCACTCCTCCCACCACCATCACCTCCCACCACCATCACCACCTCCCACCATCACCACTCCTCCCACCACCATCACCACTCCTTCCCACCACCACCACTCACCATCACCACCTCCCACCACCATCACCACCTCCCACCACCATCACCACCTCCCACCACCATCACCACCTCCCACCACCACCATCACTCCTCCCACCACCATCACCAGAACGTGCACCTGCTGTGAGACGTTTAACACAGGTACATACAGTATATCAAGGACCAGTGTTAACCATCCAAGGTTAGATAATTGTCGTCAGAGAGAGAGAGAGAGAGAGAGAGAGAGAGAGAGAGAGAGAGAGATTCGGTAATAACAAAAGAACATCGTTTGGCGCAGGAAGTTTGTTGTTTTATTATGATTGTATAATGAGTGTGTCTTTTGCACCTGGTAATGACGAAGTTGACGTACAACCATTAGTGTGTGTCTGTAATAATAATAATAATAATAAAAATAAACGGTAGCTGAAAATATACAGACTTACATTTGATTTATACATAATGATATAATATGCATTGAATACATTTACAGGGCTGTACAGTACATAAATCAGGAGTTGTTTATTATTTTAACAATAGATGGGATGGTGCTGTTCTTATATCTATCAGTGCTGGCTCTTATGGGCTGTATTTTGTTGTAGTGGCGGACTGCGCGAGTTGGGTGGGGGGCTGCAGGAGGTGGCGATGACGAGGGTGGTGCATTAGTTGGCTGCCAAACCTTTCCAGTGCTTGGTGGTGGAGGTCACTGAGGGATGGCATTTCCAGGGTGTGTGTGTGTGTGTGTGTTTTAATACTCACCAGCATCTCTCACAGGGAACATCAACTTTCTTTACAATTTTTAGTTGGAGAGTTTTAAAGATGATGTAGAGGCGGCACACACTGTCACCCTTCCTGGCCACGTCTCCTGAACCTTACTGACGAGATACACTACATTACTGAAGCTTTACTTGGTCGTACATAGTTCATCATAGGTTGGTGGCTATACTGTGGCCTGGAGACTTTGTATTGATCTTCTCTACAGTTAACTATAGCCTGTTATAGTGAGCCAAATACCTATCACTTTAACTTAAACTATACCCAGAACTCCAAAACCCAGTAAATCCTCAAAAGGGGTCCGAGATCTATGGTTTAAACGTGTACCCTCAATCCAAAAATTATCTGCATGATTTTCTAGGAGAAATTATGACACAATGGACAAATTAGGATTTTCACATCCTCACCGAGACAACAGGAGTCGCGGTGTTCATTCTGAAATCCATTCCACGCCTCCATAAAGTTATATTATGAGTGACTGTCCCTGAGGTGTAAGTAACATGCTAATAATTGTTTATGTTGTTCCAGACATCATGAGTGGAGCGTCGAGGCACCAAGGCCCTGGAGCTGTGGGCTAGACGGGCCACGGATGGCTACCAGGGGGTCAGCATCTCTAACATGACAACAGCCTGGCGCAATGGTCTCGCCTTCTGCGCCCTCATACATCGCTTCAGACCAGACCTCATGTAAGGTGTCACTCAACCTCCTACTTTGTTGGGGGTTGAGTGTACTGTGTGTGTGTGGTTACTATAAGATATTACTTCCTATAGTTAAGCTGGGATAATGCCACAAATACTTTCTATAGTTAAGCTGGGATAATGCCACAAGTACTTCCTATAAATAAGCTGGGATAATGCCACAAGTATTTCCTATAGTTAAGCTGGGATAATGCCACAAGTACTTCCTATAGTTAAGTTGGGAAAATGCCACAAGTACTTCCTATAGTTAAGCTTGGATAATGCTACAAATACTTCCTGTAGTTAAGCTGGGATAATGCCACAAGTACTTATAGTTGTTGAAAAATGCCACAAGCATTTATAGTTGCTTGATAATGCTACAAATACTTCCTGTAGTTAGCTGGGATAATGCCACAAGTACTCCTCTAGTTGTTGATAATGCAAGCTACTCTGTAGTTGCTGATAATGCAAGTGCTTCCTGTAGTTGCTTGGATAATGCCACAAGTACTTCCCAGTTGCTCGGATAATGCAACAAATACTTCCTATAGTTGTTTTGGACAGTGTAAATGCTACTCTATAGTTGTCTTGATAATGCCACAAGTATTCCTATAGTTGTTTCTGGATAATGCTACAAGTACTTCCTATAGTTGTTGTGACAATGTAACAATGTACTCTTATAGTTGCTTGATAATGCCACAAGTACTCCTGTAGTTGCTTCTGGATAATGCCACAGGTACTCCTATAGTTGCTCTGGATAATGCCACTACTTCCTATAGTTGCTGGATAATGCCACAAGCATTTCCAGTTGCTTGATAATGCACAAGTACTTCCTGTAGTTGCTTCTGGATAATGCCACAAGTACTCCTATAGGTTACTTGGATAATGCCACAAGTACTTCCTGTAGTTGCTTTGGATAATGCCACAGCACTCTCCTCTAGTTAGCTGATAATGCGCAATTTCCTGTAGTTAAGCCGATAATGCCACAAGTACTCCTGTAGTTGCTGATAATGCCACAAGTACTTCCTGTAGTTGTGCTGATAATGCCACAAGTACTTATAGTTACTTGGATAATGCTAAAGTATTTCCTGTAGTTGCTTGATAATGCTACAAGTACTTACTGTAGTTGCTTGGGATAATGCCACAAGTACTCCATAGTAAAGCTGGGAAAATGCCACAAGTAATTTCCTAGTTGCTGATAATGCCACAAGTACTTACTATAGTTGTTGGGATAATGCCACAAGTTCTTCCTATTGTTGCTAGGTTAATGCCACAAGCAATCTCTATAGTTAGCTGGAATAATGCCACGTACTTTCCTTGTAGTTGCTGGGACACAAGTACTTCCTCTAGTTAAGATGGATAATGCCACAAGCATCCTATAGTTAGCTTGGGATAATGCCACAAGTACTTCCTATAGTTAAGCCGGATAATGCCACAGTTCTTCCTATTGTTACACTAGGTTAATGCCACAAGTACTTACTATAGTTGTTGAATAATGCCACAAGTACTCCTGTAGTTAGCTTGGGTTAATGCCACAAGTACCTCCTGTAGTTGCTGGGATAATGCCACAAGTATTACTATAGTTGCTTGGGATAATGCCACGTTCCTATAGTTGCTGATAATGCCACAAGTACTTCCTGTAGTTGCTGGGATAATGCCACAAGTACTTACTATAGTTGCTGGGATAATGCCACAAGTACTTACTATAGTTGCTGGAATAATGCCACGAGTACTCTACTATAGTTGCTGATAATGCCACAAGTACTTACTATAGATTGCTGGATAATGCCGCACTACTATAGTTGCTGATAATGCCAAGCTATACTCTACTATAGTTGCTTGGATAATGCCACAAGTACTTCCTATAGTTAAGCTGGGATAATGCCACAAGTACTTCCTATAGTTAAGCTGGGATAATGCCACGAGTACTGTTACAAAATATTTATTTCTTTGTATTAATTGTGTTTACTGTATGTCTGTCAACAGTGAATTCTCCTCGCTGAAGCCAGAGAACATCTTGGAGAACAATGCTCTGGCGTTCCGTGTAGCTGAGCAGCATTTACATCCCCGCCCTCCTGGACGCTGAGGACATGGTGGATAATGTAGTACCTGATCGACTCTCTGTTTTAACCTATGTGTCACAGTATTACCGAACCTTTGCTGCCATGGGCCTGACTCTCCCTAAGCGGGTGGTGAACAACGCCGCTCCACAGTCCACGACAACAGTCAAGTCCAAGAGTACTCCTCCACCACAGCACAAGACCATGACAGAGCTCAAGACAGATAAGGTGTGTTGTCATGTAGTGAAGTAACAGGTGGAGTGGGAACATCTCTTGTGCTGCTCCATTTATTGACGTGTTTTATACTAGTGATACATGTTGTTATTATTGATTACTATTATCACTCTTACAATTATTATTATTATCATAGTAATATCATTGTGTGGGTATATATTAAAGAGATATATCGTTTAATTTGGTCCTTTATAGGAAGAGGCCAGAACTATACTGTACTATACAGGACTGTACTGTACTGTACTGTACTATACTGGACTGTACTGTACTGTACTGTACTGTACTATACAAGACTGTACCATACAAAACTGTACTGTAATGTACTGTACTGTACTGGACTGTACTGTACTATACAAGACTGTATTGTACTGTACTATACTATACTGTACTGTACTGTACTGTACTATGCTGTACTGTACTATACTGTACGGTAGTGTGATGTACTGTGCTATGCTGTACTGTACTGCACTGCACTGTACTTTGCTGTACTGTACTATTCTGGTAACTGTACATGCTGTACTTTGCTATACTGTACTGTACTATGCTGTACTATACTGTACTATGCTGTACTGCACTATACTGTACTGTAATTTGATGTACTGTACTGTGCTATGCTGTACTGTATTGTACTATACTGTACTGTACTATGCTGTACTGTACTATAATGCACTGTAGTGTCATGTACCATACTGTGCTATGCTGTACTATACTGTGCTGTACTGTACTATGCTGTACTGTACTGTGATGTACTGTACTATGCTGTACTGTACTGTGATGTACTGTACTGTGCTATGCTGTACTGTACTGTACTGTGCTGTGTTGTACTGTCTTATACTGTACTGGGCTGCACTGTGTACTGTACTGCATTGTA
Organism: Homarus americanus; assembly: GCF_018991925.1. Taxonomy (NCBI): domain Eukaryota; kingdom Metazoa; phylum Arthropoda; class Malacostraca; order Decapoda; family Nephropidae; genus Homarus; species Homarus americanus. Next base: position 1,053,569 of record NW_024722158.1, read on the forward strand.
ATGTAAGGTACTGTACTGAACTCTACTGTGCTGTGCTGTACTGTACTCTACTCTACTCTACTCTACTCTACTATGCTGTACTCTACTGCACTGTAGTCTACTGTACTCTTCTGTACTGTACTGTGCTGTTCTGTACCGTACTTACTGTACTTCACTATACTGTACTCTACTGCACTGTACTCTTCTGAACTGCACTCTACTGTACTGTACTCTACTCTACTGTGCTGTACTGTACTCTACTCTATTGTACTTTACTGTACTCTACTGTATTCTACTATACTGTACTCTACTGTACTCTACTCTACTATACTGTATTGTACTCTCCTGTACTGTACCGTACTGTACTCTACTCTACTGTACTCTACTGTACTCTACTCTACTCTACTCTATCGCACTGTACTGTACTTCAACTGTACTCTGATCTACTGTACTATACTGTATTGTACTCTACTCTACTATACTGTATTGTACTCTACTGTACTGTACCATTGTATTGCACTGTACTCTGCTGTACTCTACTCTACTCTAATCTGCTCTATTGTACTGTACTGTACTTACTGTACTGTACTTACTGTACCTCACTGTACTGTACTATACTGAACTTACTGTACCTCTACTGTATGTACTCTCACTGTCTATACTGTACTCTACCACACTGTACTTACTGTACTCTTCTGTACTGTACTCACTGTACTGTACTTCGCTGTACTGTACTCACCTGTACCTCTACTGTACTTCACTTACTATACTGTATTGTACTCTACTGTACTGTACCGTAATTGTAATTTCACTGTACTCTACCACTGTACTGACTGTACTATACTTGACTGTTCTCTACTGTACTGTACTTTATACTTCATCTGTAATTTCTCTACGAACTGTACTCGACTGTACTATACTGTATTGTACTCTCCTGTACTCTATTGTATCGTACTGTACTGAACTGTATTGTACTGTACTGTACTGTATTGCTTTAATGTACTGTACCATACTGTACTCTACTATACTTCTATTGTATTCCCTACTGTACTGTACCTTACTGTACTGCACTGTACTTCACTTCTACTCCACTGTACTGTACTGTACTGTACTGTACTTTACTCTAATCTACTCTATTGTACTGTACTCTACTGTACTGTACTGTACTTACTGTACTCTACTGTAATGTACTCTACTGTTCTATACTGTACTCATCTGTTCTGTACACTACCGCACTGTACTGTACTCTTCTATACTGCACTTTACTGTACTGCACTGTACTCTACTGTACTCTACTGTGCTGTACTTTACTCTACTGTACTCAATCTGCATCACTGTAATGTATTTCACTGTACTGCACCCCACCTAACTATACTATTGCACTACTGTACCGTTCTGTACTCTACTGTTCTGTACTCTACTGTACTATACTGTACTGTTCTCTACTGTACTGTACTTTACTGTACTCTACTGTACTCTACTATACTGTACTGTTCTCTACTGTACTGTACTTTACTGTACTCTACTGTACTATACTGTACTGTTCTCTACTGTACTGTACTCTACTATACTGTACTCTTCTGTACTGTACTCTACTCTACTATGCTGTATTGTACTCTCCTGTACTGTACTCGTACTGTACTGTACTCTACTGTACCGTACTGTACTGTACTATACTATACTGTAATCTCAGCATCTGTACTTCCATCACACTGCACTGTACTGTAACCCTTCTGTACTGCACTTTACTGTACTATACTCTACTGTACTGTACTGTAATTCTCACTGTACTGAACTGTACTCAATTCTATTGTACTTCACTCTAACTCTATTCTATTGTACTGTACTCTACCTATTGTAATTTCACTGCACTGTACTCCTACTTTACTCTCACTGTATTTCTACTGTACTGTACTGTACTCTATTCACTGTACTTCATTTTACTGTACTGTACTGTACTTACTGTACTCTCTACTTACTGTACTTCACTTACTGCACTGTGCTGTACTGTACTGTATTGTACTCATACTGTTTTGTGCTGCACTGTACTGTACTCTATTCTACTGTACTCATTTATTTTAGTCTACTAGCTTACCTCATCAGTCTACTGTGCTGTACTGTACAGTATTGCATTGTACCTTACTCTACTTCACTGCACTGTATTGTACTCTTCTTCTGTACTCTATCTGTGCTGTACTGTACAGTATTGCTTTGTACTCTACTGTACTGTATTTTATCTCACTCTACTGTACTCTACTCCACTGTACTCTACTGCACTGTACTGAACTCTGTTGTACTGTACTCTACTGTACTGCATTATACTGTACTCTACTGTACTATACTGGACTCTACGGTACTATACTCTGCTGTGCTCTACTGTACTATACTGAACTCTATTGTACTGTACTATACTGTACTCTACTGTACTGCATTATACTGTATTCTACTGTACTATACTGACCTCTACGGTACTATACTCTGCTGTGCTCTACTGTACTATACTCTACTGTGCTGCACTGTACTGTATTGTACTGTACTGTGCTATACTGTACTTTAATGTGCTATTTTGCAGTGAAATTGTACTATACTGTGGTGCCCTGTACTGTTCTGTACTGTGCTCCACTGCATTGTTCTGTACTGTGTTGCTCAATGCTGCTTTGAACTGTGCTGTGCTGTGCTGTACTGTGCAGTACAGTGTAGTGTAGGACACTGGTCATCATCAGTGTACAGTGTGTTAGCTGTAGGGACAGTGGTCATCATCAGTGTACAGTGTGTTAGCTGTAGGGACACTGGTCATCATCAGTGTACAGTGTGTTAGCTGTAGGGACACTGGTCATCATCAGTGTACAGTGTGTTAGCTGTAGGGACAGTGGTCATCATCATGTACAGTGTGTTAGGCTGTAGGACAGTGGTCATCATCAGTGTACAGTGTGTTAGCTGTAGGACAGTGGTCATCATCAGTGTACAGTGTGTTAGCCGTAGGACAGTGGTCATCATCAGTGTACAGTGTGTTAGGCTGTAGGACACTGGTCATCATCAGTGCATGTGTTAGCTGTAGGACACTGGTCATCATCAGTGTACAGTGTGTTAGCTGTAGGGACACTTGGTCATCATCAGTGTACAGTGTGTTAGCTGTAGGGACAGTGGTCATCATCAGTGTACAGTGTGTTAGCTGTAGGGACAGTGGTCATCATCAGTGTACAGTGTGTTAGCTGTAGGGACAGTGGTCATCAATAAATAGTGTACAGTGTGTTAGCTGTAGGGACAGTGGTCATCATCAGTGTACAAAGTGTGTTAGCTTTAGGGACAGAGATCATCATCAGTGTACACAGTAATGCTAGCTGTAGGGACAGTGGTCACTAATGCGTACAGTGTGTTAAAGGCCAGGGACATGGTCATCATCAGTGTACAGTACGTTAGGCTGTAGACAGTGGTCATCATCAGTGTACTACAGTGTGTTAGCTGTAGGGACAGTGGTCATCATCAGTGTACTACAGTGTGTTAGCTGTAGGGACAGTGGTCATCATCAGTGTACTACAGTGTGTTAGCTGTAGACAGTGGTCATCATCCATGTACAGTGTGTTAGCTGTAGGACAGTGGTCATCATCAGTGTACAGTGTGTTAGCTGTAGGACAGTGGTCATCATCAGTGTGCAGTGTTAGCTGTAGGGACAGTGGTCATCATCAGTGTACAGTGTGTTAGCTTTCGCTGTAGGGACAGTGGTCATCATCAGTGTATACAGTGTTAGCTTTTAGGACAGAGATCATCATCAGTGTACAGTAATGCTAGGCTGTAGGGACAGTGGTCATCATCAGTGTACAGTGTGTTAGCTGTAGGGACAGTGGTCATCATCAGTGTACAGTACGCTAGCTGTAGGGACAGTGGTCATCATCAGTGTACTACAGTGTGTTAGCTGTAGGACAGTGGTCATCATCAGTGTACTCACAGTGTGTTAGCTAGGACAGTGGTCATCATCAGTGTACTACAAGTGTGTTAGCTGTAGTGACAGTGGTCATCATCAGTGTACAGTGTGTAGCTAGACAGTGGTCATCATCAGTGTACAGTGTGTTAGGCCATGTAGGGACAGTGGTCATCATCAGTGTACAGTGTGTTAGCTGTAGGGACACAGTGGTCATCATCAGTGTACAGTGTGTTAGCTGTAGGACAGTGGTCATCACTGCGTACAGTGTGTTACTGTAGGGACAGTGGTCATCATCAGTGTACAGTGTGTTTAGCTGTAGGGACAGTGGTCATCATCAGTACAGTGCTAGCTGTAGGGACAGTGGTCATCATCAGTGTGTGTTAGCTGTAGGACAGTGGTCATCATCAGTGTACAGTGTGTGTGTTAGCTGTAGGGACAGTGTGGTCATCAGTGTACAGTGTGTTAGCTGTAGGACAGTGGTCATCATCAGTGTACAGTGTGTTAGCTGTAGGACAGTGGTCATCATCAGTGTACAGTGTGTTAGCTGTAGGGTCAGTGGTCATCATCATGTACAGTGTGTGTTAGCTGTAGGACAGTGGTCATCATCAGTGTACAGTGTGTTAGCTGTAGGGACAGTGGTCATCATCAGTGTACAGTGTGTGTTAACTGTAGGGACAGTGGTCATCAGTGTGTGCAGTGTGTTAGCTGTAGGACAATGGTCATCATCAGTGTACAGTGTGTTAGCTGTAGGACAGTGGTCACTAACAAAGTGTACAGTGTGTTAGGCTGTAGGGACAGTGGTCATCATCAGTGCATGTGTGTTAGCTGAAGGGACAGTGGTCATCATCAGTGTACAGTGTGTTAGCTGTAGGGACAGTGGTCATCATCAGTGTACAGTGTGTAGGCTGTAGGGACAGTGGTCATCATCAGTGTACAGTGTGTTAGCTGTAGGGACAGTGGTCACTAATAATAACAGTGTACAGTGTGTTAGCTGTAGGACAGTGGTCATCATCAGTGTACAGTGTGTTAGCTGTAGGGACAGTGGTCATCATCAGTGTACAGTGTGTTAGCTAGGACAGTGGTCATCATCAGTGTACAGTGTGTTAGCTGTAGGGACAGTGGTCATCATCAGTGTACAGTGTGTTGTGGGGCTGTAGGGACAGTGGTCAATATCATCAGTGTGCAGTGTGTTAGCCGAGTAGGACAGTGGTCATCATCAGTGTAATAAAAAGTTAGCTGTAGGGACAGTGGTCATCATCAGTGTATACAGTGTGTTAGCTGTAGGGACAGTGGTCACTATCAGTGTACAGTGTGTTAGCTGTAGGACAGTGGTCATCATCAGTGTGCAGTGTGTTAGCTGTAGGACAGTGGTCATCATCAGTGTACAGTGTGTTAGCTAGACAGTGGTCATCATCAGTGTACAGTGTGTTAGCTGTAGGGACAGTGGTCAATATCAGTGTACAGTGTGTTAGCTGTAGGGACAGTGGTCATCATCAGTGTACAGTGTGTTAGCTGTAGGGTCAGTGGTCATCATCAGTGTACAGTGTGTTAGCTGTAGGACAGTGGTCATCATCAGTGTACAGTGTGTTAGCTGTAGGGACAGTGGTCATCATCAGTGTGTACAGTGTGTTAACTGTAGGACAGTGGTCATCATCAGTGTGCAGTGTGTTAGCTGTAGGGACAATGGTCACTATCAGTGTACAGTGTGTTAGCTGTAGGACAGTGGTCAATATCAGTGTACAGTGTGTTAGCTGTAGGGACAGTGGTCATCATCAGTGTACAGTGTGTTAGCTGAAGGGACAGTGGTCATCATCAGTGTACAGTGTGTTAGCTGTAGGACAGTGGTCATCATCAGTGTACAGTGTGTTAGCTGTAGGACAGTGGTCATCATCAGTGTACAGTGTGTTAGCTGTAGGGACAGTGGTCATCATCAGTGTACAGTGTGTTAGCTGTAGGACAGTGGTCATCACTGTGTATATACAGTGTGTTAATGTAGGGACACAGTGGTCATCATCAGTAAGTACAGTGTGTTAGCTGTAGGACAGTGGTCATCATCAGTGTACAGTGTGTTAGCCAGGGACAGTGGTCATCAGTGTACAGTGTGTTAGCTAGGACAGTGGTCATCATCAGTGTGCAGTGTGTTGCTGATAGGGACAGTGGTCATCATCAGTGTACAGTGTGTTAGCTGTAGGACAGTGGTCATCAGTGTACAGTGTGTTAGCTGTAGGGACAGTGGTCATCATCAGTGTACAGTGTGTTAGCTGTAGGGACAGTGGTCATCATCAGTGTATGTGTTAGCTGTAGGGACAGTGGTCATCATCAGTGTACGTGTGTTAGCTGTAGGGACAGTGGTGATCATCAGTGTACAGTGTGTTAGCCAGTAGGACAGTGGTCATCATCAGTGTACAGTGTGTTAGCTGTGTAGGACAGTGGTCATCATCAGTGTGTACAGTGTGTTAGCTGTAGGGACAGTGGTCATCATCAGTGTACAGTGTGTTAGCTGTAGGGACAGTGGTCATCATCAGTGTACAGTAAAGTTAACTGTAGGGACAGTGGTCATCATCAGTGTGCAGTGTGTTAGCTGTAGGGACAGTGGTCATCATCAGTGTGTGCAGTGTTAGCTGTAGGGACAGTGGTCATCATCATGTACAGTGTGTTAGCTGTAGGGACAGTGGTCATCATCAAGTGTACAGTGTGTTAGCTGTAGGGACAGTGGTCATCATCAGTGTACACAGTGTGTTAGCTGTAGGACAGTGGTCATCATCAGTGTACAGTGTGTTAACTGTAGGGCGAAAGTGGTCATCATCAGTGTATACAGTGTTAGCTGTAGGACAGTGGTCATCATCAGTGTACAGTGTTTTAGCTGTGAAGTGGTCATCATCAGTGTACAGTGTGTTAGGCTGTAGGAACAGTGGGTCATCATCAGTGTACAGTGTGTTAGCTGTAGGGACAGTGGTCATCATCAGTGTACAGTGTGTTAGCTGTAGGACAGTGGTCATCATCAGTGTACAGTGTGTTAGCTGTAGGACAGTGGCCATCATCAGTGTACAGTGTGTTAGCTGTAGGACCGTGGTCATCATCAGTGTACAGTGTGTTAGCTGTAGGGACAGTGGTCAATATCAGTGTACAGTGTGTTAGCTGTAGGACAGTGGTCATCATCAGTGTACAGTGTGTTAGCTGTAGGACAGTGTCATCATCAGTGTACAGTGTGTTAACTGTAGGGACAGTGTCATCATCAGTGTACAGTGTGTTAGCTGTAGGGACAGTGGTCATCATCAGTGTACAGTGTGTTAGCTGTAGGACAGTGGTCATCATCAGTGTGTACAGTGTGTTAGCTGTAGGGACAGTGGTCATCATCAGTGTATGTGTTAGGCTGTAGGGACAGTAATACTATCAGTGTACAGTGTGTTAGCTAGGACAGTACCACGTACAGTGTTTTAGCCAGGGACAGTGGTCATCATCAGTGTACAGTGTGTTAGCTGTAGGAACAGTGGTCATCATCAGTGTACAGTGTGTTAGCTGTAGAACAGTGGTCATCATCAGTGTACAGTGTACAGCCAGGGACAGTGGTCATCATCAGTGTACAGCGTGTTAGCTGTAGGGACACAGTGGTCATCATCAGTGCAGTTGGTGTGTTAGCTGTAGGGACAGTGGCTGTCATCAGTGTACAGGTGTTAGGGCTGTAGGGACAGTGGTCATCATCAGTGTACAGTGTGTTAGCTGTAGGGACAGTGGTCATCATCAGTGTACAGTGTGTTAGCTGTAGGACAGTGGCCTAATATCAGTGTACAAAGTGTTAGCTGTAGGGTCAGTGGTCATCAGTGTACATTGTGTTAGGCTGTAGGGACAGTGGTCATCATCAGTGTACAGTGTGTTAGCCAGGGACAGTGGTCATCATCAGTGTACAGTGTAAGTGGGCTGTAGGGACAGTGGTCATCATCAGTGTGCAGTGTGTTGCTGTAGGGACAGTGGTCATCATCAGTGTACAGTGTGTTAGCTGTAGGACAGTGGTCATCATCAGTGGGCTGCAGTGCCAGCCAGGGACATGGTCATCATCAGTGTACAGTGTGTTAGCTGTAGGGACAGTGGTCATCATCAAAGTGTACAGTGTGTTAGCTGTAGGACAGTGGTCATCATCAGTGTACAGTGTGTTAGCTGTAGGACAGTGTCATCATCAGTGTGCAGTGTGTTAGCTGTAGGGACAGTGGTCATCATCAGTGTACAGTGTGTTAGCCAGGACAGTGGTCATCATCAGTGCAAGAAAAAGTTAGCTGTAGGGACAGTGGTCATCATCAGTGTACAGTGTGTTAGCTGTAGGACAGTGGTCATCATCAGTACAGTGTGTGTTAGCCAGGGACAGTGTCATCATCAGTGTACAGTGTGTTAGCTGTAGGGACAGTGGTCATCATCAATGTACAGTGTGTTAGCTGTAGGGACAGTGGTCATCAGTGTACAGTGTGTTAGCTGTAGGGACAGTGGTCATCAGTGTACAGTGTGTTAGCTGTAGGGACAGTGGTCAACAACAGTGTACAGTGTTAGCTGTAGGGACAGTGGTCATCATCAACAGTGTACAGTGTGTTAGGGGCTGTAGGGACAGTGGTCATCATCAGTGTACAGTGTGTTAGCTGTAGGGACAGTGGTCATCATCAGTGTACAGTGTGTTAGCTGTAGGGACAGTGGTCATCATAAGTGTACAGTGTGTTAGCTGTAGGACAGTGGTCATCATCAGTGTACAGTGTGTTAGCTGTTGGGACAGTGGTCATCATCAGTGTACAGTGTGTTAGCTGTAGGGACAGTGGCCATCATCAGTGTACACAGTGTGTTAGCTGTAGGGACCGTGGCTGTCATCATCAGTGTACAGTGTGTTAGCTGTAGGGACAGTGGTCATCATCAGTGTACAGTGTGTTAGCTGTAGGGACAGTGGTCATCATCAGTGTACAGTGTGTTAGCCGTAGGGACAGTGGTCATCATCAGTGTACAGTGTGTTAGCTGTAGGACAGTGGTCATCATCAGTGTACAGTGTGTTAGCTGTAGGACAGTGGTCATCATCAGTGTACAGTGTGTTAGCTGTAGGACAGTGGTCACCACTGTGTACAGTGTGTTAGCTGTAGGGACAGTGGTCATCATAAGTGTACAGTGTGTTAGCTGTAGGGACAGTGGTCATCAGTGTACAGTGTGTTAGCTGTAGGACAGTGGTCATCATCAGTGTACAGTGTGTTAGCTGTAGGACAGTGGCCATCATCAGTGTACAGTGTAGTTAGCTGTAGGGACCGTGGTCATCATCAGTGTACAGTGTGTTAGCTGTAGGGACAGTGGTCATCATCAGTGTACTACAGTGTAAGTTAGCTGTAGGGACAGTGGTCATCATCAGTGTACAGTGTGTTAGCTGTAGGACAGTGGTCACTAACAGTGTACAGTGTGTTAGCTGTAGGACAGGTGGTCATCATACAGTGCAGTGTACAGCTGTAGGACAGTGGTCATCATCAGTGTACAGTGTGTTAGCTGTAGGGACAGTGGTCAATATCAGTGTACAGTGTTAGCTGTAGGACAGTGGTCATCAGTGTACAGTGTGTGTGTTAGCTGTAGGACAGTGGTCATCATCAGTGCCAGTGTGTTAGCTGTAGGGACAGTGGTCATCATCAGTGTACAGTGTGTTAGCTAGGACAGTGGTCATCATCAGTGTACTACAGTGTGTTAGCTGTAGGACAGTGGTCATCATCAGTGTACAGTGTGTTAGCTGTAGGACAGTGGTCACTACCAAAGTGCATACAGCAAGCTAGCTGTGGTGGGTCAGTGGTCACTATCAGTGTACAGTGTGTTAGCTGTAGGGACAGTGGCCACTACCAGTGTACAGGCATGTTAGCTGTAGGACAGTGGTCATCATCAGTGTACAGTGTGTTAGCTGTAGGACAGTGGTCATCATCAGTGTACAGTGTGTTAGCCAGTAGGACAGTGGTCATCATCAGTGTACAGTGTGTTAGCTGTAGGGACAGTGGTCATCATCAGTGTACAGTGTGTTAGCTGTAGGGACAGTGTCACTTCATCAGTGTACAGCACACATGTAGGACAGTGGCTTCATCATCAGTGTATACAGTGTGTTAGCTGTAGGACAGGGTCATCATCAGTGTACAGTGTGTTAGCTGTAGGGACAGTGGTCATCATCAGTGTACTACAGTGTGTTAGGCCAGGGATGCGGTCATCAGTGTACTACAGTGTGTTAGCTGTAGGACAGTGGTCATCATCAGTGTACAGTGTGTTGTAGACAGTGGTCATCATCAGTGTACAGCATACATTAGCTGTAGGGACAGTGGTCATCCTCAGTGTACAGTGTGTTAGCTGTAGGACAGTGGTCATCATCAGTGTACAGTGTGTTATTAGCTGTAGGACAGTGGTCATCATCAGTGTACAGTATGTTAGCTGTAGGACAGTGGTCATCATCATGTACAGTGTGTTAGCTGTAGGACAGTGGTCATCAGTGTACAGTGTGTTAGCTGTAGGGACAGTGGTCACTCATCAGTGTACATTGTGTTAGCTGTAGGGACAGTGGTCATCATCAGTGTACAGTGTGTTGAAGGCCAGGACAGTGGTCATCATCAGTGTACAGTGTGTTAGCTGTAGGGACAGTGGTCATCATCAGTGTACAGTGTGTTAGCTGTAGGGACAGTGGTCATCATCAAAGTGCACAGTACGTTAGGCTGTAGGGACAGTGGTCATCATCAGTGTACAGTGTGTTAGCTTAGGACAGTGGTCATCTTCAGTGTACAGTGTGTTAGCTGTAGGACAGTGGCACACATCAGTGTACAGTGTGTTAGCTGTAGGGACAGTGGTCATCATCAGTGTGTTGTAGTGTGTTAGCTGTAGGACAGTGGTCATCTTCAGTGTACAGTGTGTTAGCTGTAGGGACAGTGTTCATCATCAGTGTACAGTGTGTTAGCTGTAGGGACAGTCATCATCAGTGTACAGTGCTAATAGCTGTAGGACAGTGGTCATCCTCAGTGTACAGTGTGTTAGCTGTAGGGACAGTGGTCATCAGTGTACAGTGTTAGCTGTAGGGACAGTGGTCATCATCAAGTGTACAGTGTTAGCTGTAGGACAGTGGTCATCATCAGTGTACAGTGTGTTAGCTGTAGGGACAGTGGTCATCATCAGTGTACAGTGTGTTAGCTGTAGGGCAGTGGTCATCATCAGTGTACAGTGTGTTAGCCAGCAGGGACAGTGGTCATCATCAGTGTACTACAGTGTGTTAGCTGTAGGACAGTGGTCATCATCAGTGTACAGTGTGTTAGCTGTCGACAGTGGTCATCATCAGTGTACAGTGTGTTAGCTAGGACAGTGGTCATCATCAGTGTACAGTGTGTTAGCTGTAGGGACAGTGGTCATCATCAGTGTACAGTGTGTTAGCTGTAGGACAGTGGTCATCATCAGTGTACAGTGTGTTAGCTGGGGACAATGGTCATCATCAGTGTGTACAGTGTGTGTTAGCTGTAGGGACAGTGGTCATCATCAGTGTACAGTGTGTTAGCTTGTAGGACAGTGGTCATCATCAGTGTATTAAGTGTGTTAGCCTAGGGACAGTGGTCATCCTCAGTGTACAGTGTGTTAGGGGCTGTAGGGACAGTGGTCATCATCAGTGTACAGTATGTTAGCTGTAGGACAGTGGTCATCATCAGTGTACAGTGAAGGTAGGGCCAGTGGTCATCATCAGTGTACAGTGTGTTAGGCTGTAGGACAGTGGTCATCATCAGTGTACAGTGTGTTGGGGCTGTAGGACAGTGGTCATCTTCAGTGTACAGTGTTAGGCCAGGGACAGTGGTCATCATCAGTGTACAGTGTGTTAGCCGTAGGACAGTGGTCATCATCAGTGTACAGTGTGTTAGCTGTAGGGACAGTGGTCATCATCAGTGTACAGTGTGTTGTGGGGCTGTAGGACAAAGTGGTCATCATCAGTGTACAGTGTGTTAGCTGTAGGACAGTGGTCATCATCAGTGTACAGTGTGTGTTAGCTGTAGGGACAGTGGTCATCATCAGTGTACAGTGTGTTAGCTGTAGGACACAGTGGTCATCATCAGTGTACAGTGTGTTAGCTGTAGGGACAGTGGTCACTATCAGTGTACAGTGTGTTAGCTGTAGGACAGTGGTCATCATCAGTACAGTACGTTAGCTGTAGGGACAGTGGTCATCATCAGTGTACAGTAAAGTTAGCTGTAGGACAGTGGTCATCATCACAGTGTACTACAGTGTGTTACTGTAGGGACAGTGGTCATCAGTGTACTACAGTGTGTTAGCTGTTGGGACAGTGGTCATCATCAGTGTACAGTGTGTTAGCTGTAGGGACAGTGGTCATCATCAGTGTACTGCTATGTGTTAGCTGTAGGGACAGTGGTCATCATCAGTGTGCAGTGTGTTAGCTGTAGGACAGTGGTCATCAGTGTACAGTGTGTTAGCTGTAGGACAGTGGTCATCATCAGTGTACTACAGTGTGTTAGCTGTAGGACAGTGGTCATCATCAGTGTACTACAGTGTGTTAGCTGTAGGACAGTGGTCATCATCAGTGTACAGTGTGTTAGCTGTAGGACAGTGGTCATCATCAGTGTACTACAGTGTGTTAGCTGTAGGACAGTGGTCATCATCAGTGTGCAGTGTTAGCTGTAGGGACAAAGTGGTCATCAACAGTGTACAGTGTGTTAGCCAGACAGTGGTCATCATCATCAGTGTACTACAGTGTGTTAGCCGTAGGACAGTGGTCATCATCAGTGTGCAGTGTGTTAGCTGTAGGACAGTGGTCATCATCAGTGTACAGTGTGTTAGCTGTAGGGACAGTGGTCATCATCAGTGTACCGCAGTGTGTTAGGCTGTAGGGACACAGTGGTCATCATCAGTGTACAGTGTGTTAGCTGTAGACAGTGGTCATCACTGTGTACAGTGTGTTGTAGGGAAACAGTGGTCATCATCAGTGTACAGCATGTTAGCTGCTGTAGGGACAGTGGTCATCATCAGTGTACAGTGTGTTAGGCTGTAGGGACAGTGGTCATCATCAGTGTACTACAGTATGTTAGCCAGTAGGACAGTGGTCATCATCAGTGTACAGTGTGTTAGCTAGAAATAGTGGTCAATATCAGTGTACTACAGTGTGTTAGCTGGGTAGGACAGTGGTCATCATCAGTGTGTACTACAGTGTGTTAGCTGACAGTGGTCATCATCAGTGTACAGTGTGTTAGCTGTAGGACAGTGGTCATCATCAGTGTACAGTGTGTTAGCTGTAGGGACAGTGGTCATCAGTGTACAGTAAAGAAGCTGTAGGGACAGTGGTCATCATCAGTGTACAGTGTGTTAGCTGCTAGGACAGTGGTCATCATCAGTGTACTACAGTGTGTTAGAAGCTGTAGGACAGTGGTCATCACTGTGTGTACAGTGTGTTAGCTGTAGGGACAGTGGTCATCATCAGTGTGTACAGTGTGTTAGCTGTAGGACAGTGGTCATCATCAGTGTACAGTGTGTTAGCTGTAGGACAGTGGTTATCATCAGTGTACAGTGTGTTAGGCTGTGGGACAAAGTGGTCATCATCAGTGTACAGTGTGTTAGCTGTAGGACAGTGGCCTCATCAGTACAGTGTGTTAGCTGTAGGGACAGTGGTCATCATCAGTGTACAGTGTGTTAGCTGTAGGGACAGTGGTCATCATCAGTGTACAGTGTGTTAGCTGTAGGGACAGTGGTCATCATCAGTGTACAGTGTGTTAGCTGTAGGACAGTGGTCATCATCAGTGTACAGTGTGTTAGCTGTAGGACAGTGGTCATCATCAGTGTACAGTGTGTGTTAGCTTGTAGGGACAGTGGTCATCATCAGTGTACAGTGTGTTAGCTGTAGGACAGTGGTCATCATCAGTGTACAGTGTGTTAGCTGTAGGACAGTGGTCATCATCAGTACAGTGTGTTAGCCAGAAAGACAGTGGTCATCATCAGTGTACAGCAAATGTTAGCTGTAGGGACAGTGGTCATCAGTGTACAGTGTGTTAGCTGTAGGACAGTGGTCATCATCAGTGTACACAGTGTGTTAGCCGTAGGGACAGTGGTCATCATCATGTACTACAGTGTGTTAGCTGTAGGGACAGTGGTCATCATCAGTGTACAGTGTGTTAGCTGTAGGACAGTGGTCATCATCAGTACAGTGTGTTAGCCAGGACAGTGGTCATCATCAGTGTGTACAGTGTTAGCTGTAGGGACAGTGGTCATCATCAGTGTACAGTGTGTTAGCTGTAGGACAGTGGTCATCATCAGTGTACAGTGTGTTAGCTGTAGGGACAGTGGTCATCATCAGTGTACAGTGTGTTAGCTGTAGACAGTGGTCATCATCAGTGTACAGTGTGTTAGCTGTAGGGACAGTGGTCATCATCAGTGTACAGTGTGTTAGCTGTAGGACAGTGGTCATCATCAGTGTACAGTGTTAGCTGTAGGGACAGTGGTCATCATCAGTGTACAGTGTGTTAGCTGTAGGACAGTGGTCATCATCAGTGTACAGTGTGTTAGCTGTAGGACAGTGGTCATCATCAGTGTACTACAGTGTGTTAGCTGTAGGGACAGTGGTCATCATCAGTGTACAGTGTGTTAGCTGTAGGGACAGTGGTCATCATCAGTGTACAGTGTGTTAGGGGCTGTAGGGACAGTGTGGTCATCAGTGTACAGTGTGTTAGCTGTAGGACAGTGGTCATCATCAGTGTATTGCGTGCTAGCTGTAGGACAGTGGTCAATAACAGTGTGCAGTGTGTTAGCTGTAGGACAGTGGTCACCTACCAGTGTACAGTGTGTTAGCTGTAGGGACAGTGGTCATCATCAGTGTACAGTGTGTTAGCTGTAGGACAGTGGTCATCATCAGTGTACAGTGTGTTAGCTGTAGGGACAGTGGTCATCATCAGTGTACAGTGTGTTAGCTGTAGGGACAGTGGTCATCAGTGTACAGGTGTTAGGCTGTAGGGACAGTGGTCATCATCATGTACAGTGTGTTAGCTGTAGGGACAATGGTCATCATCAGTGTACTACAGCATGTTGGGCCGTAGGGACAGTGGTCATCAGTGTGCAGTGTGTTAGCTGGGGTAGGGACAGTGGTCATCATCAGTGTACAGTGTGTTAGCTGTAGGACAGTGGTCATCATCAGTGTACAGTGTTGCAATGTAGGACAGTGGTCATCATCAGTGTACAGTGTGTTAGCTGTAGGGACAGGGTCATCATCAGTGTACAGTGTGTTAGGGGCCAGGGACAGTGGTCATCATCAGTGTACTACAGTGTGTTAGCTGTAGGACAGTGGTCATCATCAGTGTACTACAGTATGTTAGCTGTAGGGACAGTGGTTTCATCAGTGTACTACAGTATGTTAGCTGTAGGGACAGAGGTCATCATCAGTGTACAGTGTGCTAGCTGTAGGACAGAGGTCATCATCAGTGTACAGTGTGTGTTAGCTGTAGGGACAGTGGTCATCATCAGTGTACAGTGTGTTAGCTGTAGGGACAGTGGTCATCATCAGTGTACAGTGTGTTAGCTGTAGGACAGTGGTCATCATCAGTGTACAGTGTGTTAGCTGTAGGGACAGTGGTCATCATCAGTGTACAAAAGTGTGTTAGCTGTAGGACAGTGGTCACTCATCAGTGTACAGTGTGTTAGCTGTAGGACAGTGGTCATCAGTGTAAGAAAGTGTGTTAGCTGTAGGACAGTGGTCATCATCAGTGTACACAGTGTGTTAGCTGTAGGACAGTGGTCATCATCAGTGTACAGTGTGTTAGCTGTAGGGACAGTGGTCATCATCAGTGTACAGTGTGTTAGCTAGGGACAAAGTGGTCATCATCAGTGTACAGTGTGTTAGGGGCTGTAGGGACAGTGGTCATCATCAGTGTACAGTGTGTTACTGTAGGACAGTGGTCATCATCAGTGTACTACAGTGTGTTACTGTAGGGACAGTGGTCATCATCAGTGTACTACAGTGTGTTAGCTGTAGGACAGTGGTCATCATCAGTGTACAGTGTGTTAGCCGTAGGGACAGTGGTCATTATCAGTGTACAGTGTGTTAGCTGTAGGGACAGTGGTCATCATCAGTGTACAGTGTGTTAGCTGTAGGATTGTGGTCATCATCAGTGTGCAGTGTGTTAGCTGTAGGGACAGTGGTCATCATCAGTGTACAGTGTGTTAGCTGTAGGACAGTGGTCATCATCAGTGTACAGTGTGTTAGCTGTAGGACAGTGGTCATCATCAGTGTACAGTGTGTTAGCTGTAGGACAGTGGTCATCATCAAAGTGTACAGTGTGTTAGCTGTAGGACAGTGGTCATCATCAGTGTACAGTGTGTTAGCTAGGACAGTGGTCATCATCAGTGTACAGTGTGTTAGCTGTAGGGACAGTGGTCATCATCAGTGTACAGTGTGTTAGCTGTAGGACAGTGGTCATCATCAGTGTACAGTGTTAGCTGTAGGGACAATGGTCATCATCAGTGTACTACAGTATGTTAGCTGCTGTAGGGACAGTGGTCATCATCAGTGTGCAGTGTGTTAGCCGTAGGGACAGTGGTCACCATCAGTGTACAGTGTGTTAGCTGTAGGACAGTGGTCATCATCAGTGTACAGTGTGTTAGCTGTAGGACAGTGGTCATCATCAGTGTACAGTGTGTTAGCTGTAGGGACAGTGGTCATCATCAGTGTACAGTGTGTTAGCTTTAGGGACAGTGGTCATCATCAGTGTGTACTACAGTGTGTTAGCTGTAGACAGTGGTCATCATCAGTGTACTATAGTATATGTTAGCTGTAGGACACAGTGGTTCTCATCAGTGTACTACAGTATGTTAGCTGTAGGACAGAGGTCATCAGTGTACAGTGTGTTAGCTGTAGGACAGAGGTCATCATCAGTGTACAGTGTGTTAGCTGTAGGGACAGTGGTCATCATCAGTGTACACAGTGTGTTAGCTGTAGGGACAGTGGTCATCATCAGTGTACAGTGTGTTAGCTGTAGGGACAGTGGTCATCATCAAGTGTACAGTGTGTTAGCTGTAGGACAGTGGTCATCATCAGTGCAAGTGTGTTAGCTGTAGGGACAGTGGTCATCATCAGTGTACAGTGTGTTAGCTGTAGGGACAGTGGTCATCATCAGTGTACAGTGTGTTAGCTGTAGGGACAGTGGTCATCATCAGTGTACAGTGTGTTAGCCTGTAGGACAGTGGTCATCATCAGTACAGTGTGTTAGCTGTAGGGACAGTGGTCATCATCAGTGTACAGTGTGTTAGCTGTAGGGACAGTGGTCATCATCAGTGTACAGTGTGTTAGCTGTAGGACAGTCATCAGTGTACAAAGTAGCTGTAAGGACAGTGGTCATCATCAGTGTACAGTGTGTTAGCTGTAGGAAATAGTGGTCATCATCAGTGTACAGTGTGTTAGCTGTAGGACAGTGGTCATCATCAGTGTACAGTGTGTGTTAGCCAGGACAGTGGTCAATATCAGTGTACAGTGTGTTAGCTATAGGTAGGGACAGTGGTCATCATCAGTGTACAGGTTAGCTGTAGGGACAGTGGTCATCATCAGTGTACAGTGTGTTAGCTGTAGGACAGTGGTCATCATCAGTGTACAGTGTGTTAGGCTGTAGGGACAGTGGTCATCATCGCGTACTACAGTGTGTTAGCTGTAGGGACAGTGGTCATCATCAGTGTACAGTGTGTTAGCTGTAGGGACAGTGGTCATCATCAGTGTACAGTGTGTTAGCCAGGGACAGTGGTCATCATCAGTGTACAGTGTGTTAGCTGTAGGACAGTGGTCATCATCAGTGTGCAGTGTGTTAGCTGTAGGGACAGTGGTCATCATCAGTGTACAGTGTGTTAGCTAGGACAGTGGTCATCATCAGTGTACAGTGTGTTAGCTGTAGGACAGTGGTCATCATCAGTGTACAGTGTGTTAGCTGTAGGACAGTGGTCATCATCAGTGCGGGTGTTAGCTGTAGGGCCAGTGGTCATCATCAGTGTACAGTGTGTTGGGGCTGTAGGGACAGTGGTCATCATCAAAGTGTACAGTGTGTTAGCTGTAGGACAATGGTCGCATCATCAGTGTACTACATGCATGTTAGCTGTAGGGACAGTGGTCACTCATCAGTGTGCAGTGTGTTAGCTGTAGGGACAGTGGTCACTCATCAGTGTACAGGTGTTAGCTAGGGACAGTGGTCATCACTCAGTGTACAGTGTGT
This sequence comes from Homarus americanus, assembly GCF_018991925.1. Classification (NCBI taxonomy): domain Eukaryota; kingdom Metazoa; phylum Arthropoda; class Malacostraca; order Decapoda; family Nephropidae; genus Homarus; species Homarus americanus. The sequence continues at coordinate 1,071,674 of NW_024722158.1, forward strand.
TAGCTGTAGGGACAGTGGCTCACTCATCAGTGTACAGTGTGTTAGCTGTAGGACACAGTGTGGTCATCATCAGTGCGTACAGTGTAAGTTAGCTGTAGGACAGTGGTCACTTCATCAGTGTACTACAGTGTGTTAGCTGTAGGACAGTGGTCATCATCAGTGTACTACAGTATGTTAGGGGCTGTAGGACAGTGGTTCTCATCAGTGTACTACAGTATGTTATTAGAAGGCTGTAGGAGAGGTCATCATCAGTGTGCTGTGTTAGCTGTAGGACAGAGGTCAACATCAGTGTACAGTGCTAGCTGTAGGACAGTGGTGGTCATCAACAGTGTACAGTGTGTTAGCTGTAGGACAGTGGTCATCATCAGTGTACAGTGTGTTAGCTGTAGGGACAGTGGTCATCATCAGTGTACAGTGTGTTAGCTGTAGGGACAGTGGTCAATAATACCAGTGTACAGTGTGTTAGCCGTGTGGACAATGGTCATCATCATGTACTACAGTATGTTAGCTGTAGGACAGTGGTCATCATCAGTGTGCAGTGTGTTAGCTGTAGGACAGTGGTCATCATCAGTGTGTACAGTGTGTGTTAGCTGTAGGACAGTGGTCATCATCAGTGTACAGTGTGTTAGCCAGGACAGGTCATCATCAGTGTACAGTGTGTTAGCTGTAGGGACAGTGGTCACTACTAAGTGTACAGTGTGTTAGCTGTAGGACAGTGGTCATCATCAGTGTACTATGCGTGTTAGCTGTAGGACAGTGGTCATCATCAGTGTACTACAGTATGTTAGCTGTAGGGACAGTGGTTCTCACTCAGTGTACTACAGTATGTTAGCTGTAGGGACAAAGAGGGGTCATCACTCAGTGCATTGGAAAGTGTGTTAGCTGTAGGGACAGAGGTCATCATCAGTGTACAGTGTGTTAGCTGTAGGGACAGTGGTCATCATCAGTGTACAGTGTGTTAGCTGTAGGGACAGGTCACCATCAGTGTACAGTAAAGGGGCTTAGGACAGTGGTCATCATCAGTGTACAGTGTGTGTTGCTTGTAGGGGACAGTGGTCACTTACCATCAGTGTACAGTGCAGCAGCCAGAATGTGTGGTCACCATCAGTGCACAGTGTGTGCCAGCCTGTAGGGATAGTGGCCACCAACAGGGTGCTGAAAGTGTTAGCCAGGGACAGGCCACCATCAGTGCAGTAAAAATAGCTTAGGGCCAGTGGTCACCACCAGTGTACAGGCAAGTAGCTGTAGGGACAGTGGTCATCACTTGCGTACAGTGTGCTAGCTGTAGGGACAGTGGTCATCATCAGTGTACAGTGTGTTAGCTGTAGGGACAGTGGTCATCATCAGTACAGTGTGTTAGCTGTAAGGACAGGGTCATCATCAGTGTACAGGTGTTAGCTGTAGGACAGTGGTCATCATCATGTACAGTGTTAGCTATGTAGGGACAGTGTATTCACCATCAAAGTGTACAGTGTGTTAGCTGTAGGGACAAAGGTCATCATCAGTGTACAGTGTGTTAGCTGTAGGGACAGTGGTCATCAGTGTACAGTGTGTTAGCTGTAGGGACAGTGGTCATCATCAGTGCATGTGTTAGCTGTAGACAGTGGTCATCATCAGTGTACAGTGTGTTAGCTGTAGGGACAGTGGTCATCATCAGTGTACTACAGTGTAATAGCTGTAGGACAGTGGTCATCATCAGTGTACAGTGTGTTAGCTGTAGACAGTGGTCATCATCAGTGTACAGTGTGTTAGCTGTAGGACAGTGGTCATCATCAGTGTACAGTGTGTTAGCTGTAGGACAGTGGTCATCATCAGTGTGCAGTGTGTTAGCCAGAGGACAGTGGTCATCATCAGTGTACAGTGTGTTAGCTGTAGGACAGTGGTCATCATCAGTGTACAGTGTGTTAGCTGTAGGGACAGTGGTCACCATCAGTGTACAGTGTGTTAGCTGTAGGACAGTGGTCATCATCAGTGTACAAAAAGTTAGCTGTAGGACAGTGGTCATCATCAGTGTACAGTGTGTTAGCTGTAGGACAGTGGTCATCATCAGTGTACAGTGTGTTAGCTAGGGACAATGGTCATCATCAGTGTACTAAGCAGTATTAGCTGTAGGACAGTGATCATCATCAGTGTGCAGTGTGTTAGCTGTAGGGACAGTGGTCATCATCAGTGTGTACAGTGTGTTAGGCTGTAGGGACAGGTGGTCATCACTGCGTACAGGTGGGTTAGCTGTAGGACAGTGGTCATCATCAGTGTACAGGTGTTAGCTAGGGACAGTGGTCATCATCAGTGTACAGTGTGTTAGCCAGAGGGACAGTGGTCATCATCAGTGTACTACAGTGTGTTAGCTGTAGGACAGTGGTCATCATCAGTGTACTACAGCATGTTAGCTGTAGGGACAGTGGTTCTCATCAGTGTACTACAGTATGTTAGCTAGGGACAGAGGTCATCATCAGTGTACAGTGTGTTAGCTGTAGGGACAGAGGTCATCATCAGTGTACAGTGTGTTAGCTAGGGACAGTGGTCATCATCAGTGTACAGTGTGTTAGCTGTAGGACACAGTGGTCATCATCAGTGTACAGTGTGTTAGCTGTAGGACAGTGGTCATCATCAAAGTGTACAGTGTGTTAGCTGTAGGACAGTGGTCATCATCAGTGTACAGTGTGTTAGCTGTAGACAGTGGTCATCATCAGTGTACAGTGTGTTGAAGCTGTAGGGACAGTGGTCATCATCAGTGTACAGTGTGTTAGCTGTAGGGACAGTGGTCATCAGTACAGTGTGTTAGCTGTAGGGACAGTGGTCATCATCAGTGTACAGTGTGTTAGCTGTAGGACAGTGGTCATCATCAGTGTACAGTGTGTTAGCTGTAGGGACAGTGGTCATCATCAGTGTACAGTGTGTTAGCTGTAGGACAGTGGTCATCATCAGTGTACAGTGTGTTAGCTGTAAGGATATGGTCATCATCAGTGTACAGTGTGTGTTAGCCGTAGGACAGTGGTCATCATCAGTACTACAGTGTGTTAGCTGTAGGACAGTGGTCATCATCATGTACAGTGTGTTAGCTGTAGGGACAGTGGTCATCACTGTGTACAGTGTTAGCTGTAAGGACAGTGGTCACTACTCAGTGTATACAGTGTGTTAGCTGTAGGACAGTGGTCATCATCAGTGTACAGTGTGTTAGCTGTAGGACAGTGGTCATCAGTGTGCAAGTGTGTTAGCTGTAGGGACAGTGGTCATCATCAGTGTACAGTGTGTTGGGTTGTAGGACAGTGGTCATCATCAGTGTACAATGTGTTAGCTGTAGGACAGTGGTCATCATCAGTGTACAGTGTATTAGCTGTAGGGACAGTGTCATCATCAGTGTGAGTGTAAGCGACAGAGGGACAGTGGTCATCATCAGTGTACAGTGTGTTAGCTGTAGGGACAGTGGTCATCAGTGTACAGTGTGTTAGCTGTAGGGACAGTGGTCATCATCAGTGTACAGTGTGTTAGCTGTAGGACAGTGGTCACCATCAGTGTACAGTGTGTTAGCTGTAGGGACAGTGGTCATCATCAGTGTACAGTGTGTTAGCTGTAGGACACAGTGGTCATCATCAGTGTACAGTGTGTTAGCTGTAGGGACAGTGGTCATCATCAGTGTACAGTGTGTTAGCTGTAGGGACAGTGGTCATCATCAGTGTACAAAGTGTGTTAGGCTGTAAGGACAGTGGCTGTCATCATCATCAGTGTACAGTGTATAGGGGCTGTAGGGACAGTGGTCATCATCAGTGTACTACAGTGTGTTAGGCTGTAGGGACAGTGGTCATCATCAGTGTACAGTGTTAGCTGTAGGGACAGTGGGTCATCATCAGTGTACAGTGTGTTAGCTGTATGACAGTGGTCATCATCAGTGTACAGTGTGTTAGCTGTAAGGACAGTGGTCATTATCAGTGTACAGTGTGTTAGCTGTAGGACAGTGGTCATCATCATGTACAGTGTGTTAGCTGTAGGGACAGTGGTCATCATCAGTGTACAGTGTGTGTTAGCTGTAGGACAGTGGTCATCATCAGTGTACAGTGTGTTAGTTGTAGGGACAGTATTAACAACAGTGTACAGTGTGTTAGCTGTAGGGACAGTGGTCATCATCAGTGTACAGTGTATTAGAATGTAGGACAGTGGTCATCATCAGTGTACAGTGTGTTAGCTGTAGGACAGTGGTCATCATCAGTGTACAGTGTGTTAGCTGTAGGACAGTGGTCATCATCAGTGTACAGTGTGTTAGCTGTAGGGACAGTGGTCACCATCAGTGTACAGTGTGTTAGGCTGTAGGGACAGTGGTCATCATCAGTGTACAGTGTGTTAGCTGTAGGGACAGTGGTCATCATCAGTGTACAGCGTGGTACAAATAGGGACAGTGGTCATCATCAGTGTACAGTGTGTTAGCTGTAGGACAGTGGTCATCATCAGTGTACACAGTGTGTTAGCTAGGGACAGTGGTCATCATCAGTGTACAGTGTGTTAGCTGTAGGGACAGTGGTCATCATCAAAGTGTACAGTGTGTTAGCTGTAGGGACAGTGGTCATCATCAGTGTACAGTGTGTTAGCTGTAGGAGACAGTGGTCATCATCAGTGTACAGTGTGTTAGCTGTAGGGACAGTGGTCATCATCAGTGTACTACAGTGTAAGTTAGCTGTAGGGACACAGTGGTCATCATCAGTGTACTACAGTGTGTTAGGCTGTAGGGACAGTGGTCATCATCAGTGTACAGTGTGTGTTAGCTGTAGGGACAGTGGTCATCATCAGTGTACAGTGTGTTAGCCAGGGACAGTGGTCATCATCATCAGTGTACAGTGTGTTAGCTGTAGGGACAGGTCATCATCAGTGTACAGTGTGTGTTGGGGCTTGTAGGACAGTGGTCATCATCAGTGTACACAGTGTGTTAGCTGTAGGGACAGTGGTCATCATCAGTGTACAGTGTGTTAGCTGTAGGGACAGTGGTCATCATCAGTGTACAGTGTGTTAGGGGCTGTAGGGACAGTGGTCATCATCAGTGTACAGTGTGTTAGCTAGGGACAGTGGTCATCATCAGTGTACTACAGTGTGTTAGCTGTAGGGACAGTGGTCATCATCAGTGTGTACTACAGTGTGCTAGGCTAGACAGTGGTCATCATCAGTGTACAGTGTGTTAGCTGTAGGGACAGTGTGGTCATCATCAGTACAGTGTTAGCTGTAGGACAGTGGTCATCAGTGTACAGTGTGTTAGCTGTAGGACAGTGTAATAACATCAGTGTACAGTGTGTTAGCTGTAGGACAGTGGTCATCATCAGTGTACAGTGTGTGTTAGCTAGGGACAGTGGTCATCATCAGTGTGGGCTGGAAAGTGTGTTAGCTGTAGGACAGTGGTCATCATCAGTGTACAGTGTGTTAGGCTGTAGGGACAGTGGTCATCATCAGTGTACAGTGTGTTAGCTGTAGGGACAGTGGTCATCATCAGTGTACAGTGTGTTAGCTAGGACAGTGGTCATCATCAGTGTACAGTGTTAGCTGTAAGGACAAAAATACCATCAGTGTACTACAGTATGTTAGCTGTAGGACAGTGGTCATCATCATCAGTGTACAGTGTGTGTGTTAGCTGTAGGGACAGTGGTCACTACTTCAGTGTACAGTGTGTTAGCTGTAGGGACAGTGGTCATCATCAGTGTACAGTGTGTTAGCTGTAGGGATAGTGTCATCATCAGTGTGCAGTGTGTTAGCTGTAGGACAAAGTGGTCATCATCAGTGTACAGTGTGTTAGCTAGGACAGTGGTCATCAGTGTACAGTGTGTTAGCTGTAGGGACAGTGGTCATCATCAGTGTACAGTGTGTTAGCTGTAGGGACAGTGGTCATCATCAGTGTACAGTGTGTTAGCTGTAGGACAGTGGTCATCATCAGTGTACAGTGTGTTAGCTGTAGGGACAGTGGTCATCATCAGTGTACAGTGTGTTAGAAGGGGCTGTAGGGACAGTGGTCATCATCAGTGTACAGTGTGTTAGCTGTAGACAGTGGTCATCATCAGTGTACAGTGTGTTAGCTGTAGGGACAGTGGTCATCATCAGTGTACAGTGTGTTAGCTGTAGGACAATGGTCATCATCAGTGTACTACAGTATGTTAGCTGTAGGACAGTGGTCATCATCAGTGTGCAGTGTGTTAGCTGTAGGACAGTGGTCATCATCAGTGTACAGTGTTAGCTGTAGGACAGTGGTCATCATCAGTGTACAGTGTGTTAGCTGTAGGGACAGTGGTCATCATCAGTGTACAGTGTGTTAGCTTTAGACAGTGGTCATCATCAGTGTACAGTGTGTTAGCTGTAGGATGCGGTCATCATCAGTGTACTACAGTGTGTTAGCTGTAGGACAGTGGTCATCATCAGTGTACACAGTATGTTATTTGTGGGACAGTGGTTCTCATCAGTGTACTACAGTATGTTAGCTGTAGGACAGAGGTCATCATCAGCAAGCAGTGTGTTAGCTGTAGGACAGAGGTCATCATCAGTGTACAGTGTGTTAGGCTGTAGGACAGTGGTCATCATCAGTGTACAGTGTGTTAGCTGTAGGGACAGTGGTCATCATCATCAGTGTACAGTGTGTTAGCTGTAGGGACAAAGTGGTCATCATCAGTGTACAGTGTGTTAGCCAGTAGGACAGTGTCATCATCAGTGGCAGTGTTAGCTGTAGGGACAGTGGTCATCATCAGTGTACAGTGTGTTAGCTGTAGGACAGTGGTCATCATCAGTGTGCTGGTGCTAGCTGTAGGGACAGTGGTCATCATCGCGTACAGTGTGTTAGCTGTAGGACAGTGGTCATCATCAGTGTACAGTGTGTTAGCTGTAGGACAGTGGTCATCAGTGTACAGTGTGTTAGCTGTAGGGACACAGTGGTCATCATCAGTGTACAGTGTGGCAGCTGTAGGTACAGTGGTCATCATCAGTGTACAGTGTGTTAGCTGTAGGGAATAAAAAGGTCATCATCAGTGTACAGTGTGTTAGCTGTAGGACAGTGGTCATCATCAGTACAGTGTGTTAGCTGTAGGGACAGTACACACATCAGTGTACAGTGTGTTAGCTGTAGGGACAGTGGTCATCATCAGTGTACAGTGTGTTAGCTGTAGGACAGTGGTCATCATCAGTGTACTACAGTAAAAGTTAGCTGTAGGACAGTGGTCATCATCAGTGTACTACAGTGTGTTAGCTGTAGGACAGTGGTCAATAATATCAGTACAGTGTTAGCTGTAGGACAGTGGTCATCATCAGTGTACAAAGTGTGTTAGCTGTAGGACAGCGGTCATCATCAGTGTACAGTAAAGCTGTAGGACAGTGGTCATCATCATGTACAGGTGTTGAAGCTGTAGGCATTGTGGTCATCATCAGTGTACAGTGTGCCAATGCACAGTGGTCATCATCAGTGTACACAGTGTGTTAGCTGTAGGGACAAAGTGGTCATCATCAGTGTACAGTGTGTGTTAGCTGTAGGACAGTGGTCATCATCAGTGTACAGTGTGTTAGCTGTAGGACAAAAAATACCAACAGTGTACTGCTAAGTGTGTTAGCTGTAGGACAGTGGTCATCATCAGTGTACTACAGTGTGTTAGCCAGGACAGTGGTCATCATCATCAGTGTATTATGTGTTAGCTGTAGGGACAGTGGTCATCATCAGTGTACAGTGTGTTAGCTGTAGGGACAGTGGTCATCATCAGTGTACAGTGTGTTAGCTGTAGGACAGTGGTCACCTATCAGTGTACAGTGTGTTAGCTGTAGGACAGTGGTCATCATCAGTGTACAGTGTGTTAGCCAGGGACAGTGGTCATCATCAGTGTACAGTGTGTTGAAGCTGTAGGGACAGTGGTCATCATCAGTGTACAGTGTGTTAGCTGTAGGACAGTGGTCATCATCAGTGTACAGTGTGTGTTAGCCGTGGACAGTGGTCATCATCAGTGTACAGTGTGTTAGCTGTAGGACAGTGGTCATCATCAGTGTACTACATATGTGTTAGCTGTAGACAGTGGTCATCATCAGTGTACAGTGTGTTAGCTGTAGGACAGCGGTCATCATCAGTGTACAGTGTGTTAGCTGTAGGACAGTGGTCATCATCATCAGTGTGCAGTGTGTTAGCTGTAGGGACAGTGGTCATCAGTGCAGTGTGTGTTAGCTGTAGGACAGTGGTCATCATCAGTGTACAGTGTGTTAGCTGTAGGGACACAGTGGTCATCATCAGTGTACAGTGTGTTAGCCGGTGACAGTGGTCATCATCAGTGTACAGTGTGTTAGCTGTAGGACAGTGGTCATCAGTGTACAGTGTGTTAGCTGTAGGGACAGTGGTCATCATCAGTGTACAGTGTGTTAGCTGTAGGGACAGTGGTCATCAGTGTACAGTGTGTTAGCTGTAGGGACAGTGTCATCATCAGTGTACAGTGTGTTAGCTGTAGGACAGTGGTCATCATCAGTGTACAGTGTGTTACTGTAGGGACAGTGGTCATCAGTACAGTGTGTTAGCTGTAGGGACAGTGGTCATCATCAGTGTACAGTGTGTTGGGGCTGTAGGGACAATGGTCATCATCAGTGTGTACTAAGGTGCATGTTAGCTGGGGACAGTGGCCATCATCAGTGTGCAGTGTGTTAGCCGTAGGACAGTGGTCATCATCAGTGTACAGTGTGTTAGCTGTAGGGACAGGGTCATCATCAGTGTACAGTGTGTGTTAGCTGTAGGACAGTGGTCATCATCAGTGTACAGTGTGTTAGCTGTAGGGACAGTGGTCATCATCAGTGTACAGTGTGTTAGCTGTAGGACAGTGGTCATCATCAGTGTACAGTGTGTTAGCTGTAGGGACAGTGGTCATCATCAGTGTACAGTGTGTTAGCTGTAGGACAATGGTCATCATCAGTGTACTACAGTATGTTAGCTGTAGGGACAGTGGTCATCATCAGTGTGCAGTGTAGTTAGCTGTAGGACAGTGGTCATCAATAAAGTGTACAGTGTGTTAGCTGTAGGGACAGTGGTCATCATCAGTGTACAGTGTGTTAGCTGAAAAGACAGGTCATCATCAGTGTACAGTGTGTTAGCTGTAGGGACAGTGGTCATCATCAGTGTACAGTGTGTTAGCTGTAGGGACAGTGGTCATCAATCAGTGTACTACAGTGTGTTAGCTGTAGGACAGTGGTATCATCACCAGTGTACTACAGTATGTTAGCTGTAGGGACAGTGGTTCTCATCAGTGTACTACAGTATGTTAGCTGTAGGACAGAGGTCATCATCAGTGTACAGTGTGTTAGCTAGTAGGGACAGAGGGGTCATCATCAGTGTGCAGTGTGTGTTAGCTGTAGGGACAGTGGTCATCAGTGTACAGTGTGTTAGCTGTAGGGACAGTGGTCATCATCAGTGTACAGTGTGTTACTGTAGGGACAGTGGTCACTCACTTCAGTGTACAGTGTTAGCTGTAGGACAGTGGTCATCATCAGTGTACAGTGTGTTAGCTGTAGGGACAGTGGTCATCATCAGTGTACAGTGTGTTAGCCAGGACAGTGGTCATCATCAGTGTACAGTGTAAGTTAGCTGTAGGGACAGTGGTCATCATCAGTGTACAGTGTTAGCTAGGACAGTGGTCAACAGTACAGTGTGTTAAATGGGACAGTGGTCATCATCAGTGTACAGTGTGTTAGCCGTAGGGACAGTGGTCATCATCAGTGTACAGTGTGTTAGCTGTAGGACAGTGGTCATCATCAGTGTACAGTGTGTTAGCTGTAAGGACAGTGGTCATCATCAGTGTACAGTGTGTTAGCTGTGTGGACAGTGGTCATCATCAGTGTACTACAGTGTGTTAGCTAGGACAGTGGTCATCATCAGTGTACAGTGTGTTAGCTGTAGGGACAGTGGTCATCATCAGTGTACAGTGTGTTAGCTGTAAGGACAGTATCATCAGTGTACAGTGTTAGCTGTAGGGACAGTGGTCATCATCAGTGTACAGTGTGTTAGCTGTAGGGACAGTGGTCATCATCAGTGTACAGTGTGTTAGCTAGGACAGTGGTCATCATCAGTGTACAGTGTGTGTTAGTTGTAGGACAGTGGTCATCATCAGTGTACAGTGTGTTAGCTGTAGGGACAGTGGTCATCATCAGTGTACAGTGTATTAGCTGTAGGGACAGTGGTCATCATCAGTGTACAGTGTGTTAGCTGTAGGGACAGTGGTCATCATCAGTGTACAGTGTGTTGTAGCTGTAGGACAGTGGTCATCATCAGTGTACAGTGTGTTAGCTAGGACAGTGGTCATCATCAGTGTACAGTGTGTTAGCTGTAGGACACAGTGGTCATCATCATGTACAGTATCTTGGTAAACTCTACGCACACCATAATTGATTTTTTCTGAGAAACTTTTATGCTGTTGTTAAAAAAAGTTTCGTGAACAATGAAAGAATAAAAATATTGGCCAGAACAAAATAAAGTGAAACCACATAAAATATCTACAAGTTAGTTAAGGTATATATGGTATACGGTAAGTTTGTTTTAGTGTATCAATGAGGGTGATTTTTAAATTATTTACAGGAGGTACTACTGCATAATAATAATTATATTAGATATTGTGATGGTTACAGTGGTGGTGTGGTGGTTACCGTAGCAAGTTGTGGTGGTTACCGTGGTGTTGTGGTGGTTACTGTAGTGTTGTGGTGGTTACTGTGGTGTTGTGCTGTTACAGTGGTGGTGTGGTGGTTACTGTAGTGTTGTGGTGGTTACTGTGGTGTTGTGGTGGTTACAGTGGTGTGGTGGTTACAGTGGTGGTGTGGGTGGTTACTGTGGTGTTGTGGTTACAAGTGGTGTTTTGGTGGTTACTGTGGTGTTGTGGTGGTTACCGTGGTGCTGTGGTGGTTACTGTGGTGTTGTGGTGGCTACAGTGGTGGTGTGGTGGTTACTGTAGTGTTGTGGTGGTTACCGTGGTGTTGTGGTGGTTACTGTAGTGTTGTGGTGGTTACCGTGGTGTTGTGGTGGTTGGCAGTGGTGTTGTGGTGGTTACTGTGGTGTTGTGTTGGTTGCTGGTGGTAGGGACAGTGGTCATCATCAGTGTACAGTGTGTTAGCTGTAGGACAGTGGTCATCATCAGTGTACAGTGTGTTAGCTGTAGGGACAGTGGTCATCATCAGTGTACAGTGTGTTAGCTGTAGGGACAGTGGTCATCATCAGTGTACAGTATCTTGGTAAACTCTTACGTAATACCATAATTGATTTTTTTTTTCTGAGAAACTTTATGCTGTTGTTAAAAGTTTTGTGAACACGAAAGAATAAAAATATTGGCCAGAACAAATAAAGTGAAACCACATAAAATATCTACAAGTTAGTTAAGGTATATATGGTATACGGTAAGTTTGTTTTTAGTGTATCAATGAGGGTGATTTTTTAAATTATTTACAGGAGGCAATTACTGTATAATAATAATTATATTAGATATTGTGATGGTTACAGTGGTGGTGTGGTGGTTGCTGTGGTTACTGTGGTGTTGTGGTGGTTACTGTAGTGTTGTGGTGGTTACTGTGGTGTTGTGGTTGTTACAGTGGTGGTGTGGTGGTTACTGTGGTGTTGTGGTGGTTACTGTGGTGTTGTGGTGGTTACAGTGGTGGTGTGGTGGTTACAGTGGTGGTGTGGTGGTTACTGTGGTGTTGTGGTTACAGTGGTGTTTTGGTGGTTACTGTGGTGTTGTGGTGGTTACTGTGGTGTTGTGGTGGTTACTGTGGTGTGTGGTGGTTACAGTGGTGGTGTGGTGGTTACTGTAGTGTTGTGGTGGTTACTGTGGTGTGGTGGTTACTGTGGTGTTGTGGTGGTTGTGTGGTGTGGTGGTTACAGTGGTGTTGTGGTGGTTACTGTGGTGTTGTGTTGGTTACAGTGGTGGTGTGGTGGTTACTGTGGTGTTGTGGTGGTTACTGGTGTTGTGGTGGTTACTGTGGTGTTGTGGTGGTTACAGTGGTGTTGTGGTGGTTAGCTGTGGTGTTGTGGTTGTTACAGGTGGTGGTGTGGTGGTTTTGTAGTGTTGTGGTGGTTACTGTGGTGTTGTGGTGGTGTGGTTACAGTGGTGGTGTGGTGGTTACTGTGGTGTTGTGGTGGTTACTGTGGTGTTGTGGTGGTTACTGTGGTGTTGTGGTTGTTACAGTGGTGGTGTGGTGGTTACTGTAGTGTTGTGAGGTGGTTACTGTGGTGTTGTGGTTGTTACAGTGGTGGTGTGGTGGTTACAGTGGTGTTGTGGTGGTTACTGTGGTGTTGTGGTGGTTACTGTAGTGTTGTGGTGGTTACTGTGGTGTTGTGGTGGTTACTGTGGTGTTGTGGTTGTTACAGTGGTGGTGTGGTGGTTACTGTGGTGTTGTGGTGGTTACTGTGGTGTTGTGGTGGTTACAGTGGTGGTGTGGTGGTTACTGTGTTGTGGTGGTTGCTGTGGTGTTGTGGTGGTTACGGTGGTGTGGTGGTTACAGTGGTGTTGTGGTGGTTACAGTGGTGGTGTGGTGGTTACTGTAGTGTTGTGGTGGTTTCTTAGTGTTGTGGTGGTTACTGTGGTGTTGTGGGTTGTTACAGTGTGGTGTGGTGGTTGCTGTAGTGTTGTGGTGGTTACTGTGGTGTTGTGGTGGTTACAGTGGTGGTGTGGTGTTGGTTACTGTGGTGTTGTGGTGGTTACTGTGGTGTTGTGGGTGGTTACTGTGGTGTTGTGGTTGTTACGGTGGTGTGTGGTGGTTACTGTGGTGTTGTGGTTAGTTACTGTGGTGTTGTGGTGGTTACAGTGGTGGTGTGGTGGTTACTGTGGTGTTGTGGTGGTTACTGTGGTGTTGTGGTGGTTACTGTGGTGTTGTGGTGGTTACAGTGGTGTTGTGGTGGTTACAGTGGTGTTGTGGTGGTTACTGTGGTGGTTATTGGTGGTTACAGTGGTGTTTGTGGTGGTTTACTGTGGTGTTGTGTTTGTTTAGTGGTGGTGTGGTGGTTTACTGTGGTGTTGTGGTGGTTACTGTGGTGTTTGTGGTGGTTACAGTGGTGTTGTGGTGGTGGTTTACAGTGGTGTTGTGGTGGTTTACAGTGGTGTTGTGGTGGTTTACAGTGGTGTTGTGGTGGTTACAGTGGTGTTGTGGTGGTTACAGTGGTGTTGTGGTGGTTACTGTGGTGTTGTGGTGGTTACTGTGGTGTTGTGGTGGTTACAGTGGTGTTGTGGTGGTTTAGTTGTGTGGGTGGTTACTGTGGTGTTGTGGTGGTTACAGTGGTGTTGTGGTGGTTTGATGGTGTTGTGGTGGTTACAGTGGTGTTTCGGTGGTTACAGTGGTGTTGTGGTGTGGTTACAGTGGTGTTGTGGTGGTTACTGTGGTGTTGTGGTGGTTACAGTGGTGTTGTGGGTGGTTACTGTGGTGTTGTGGTGGTTGCTGTGGTGTTGTGGTGGTTACGGTGGTGTTGGTTGTTACAGTGGTGTTGTGGTGGTTACAGTGGGTGTTGTGGTGGTTACAGTGGTGTTGTGGTTTTGGTGGTGTTGTGGTGGTTACTGTGGTGTGGTGGTTACAGTGGTGTTGTGGTGGTTTACTGTGGTGTTGTGGTGGTTACTGTGGTGTTGTGGTGGTTACAGTGGTGTTGTGGTGGTTACTGTGGTGTTGTGGTGGTTACTGTGGTGTTGTGGTGGTTGCAGTGGTGTTGTGGTGGTTACTGTGTTGGTGGTTTACAGTGGTGTTGTGGTGGTTACAGTGGTGTTGTGGTGGTTTATGGTGGTGTTGTGGTGGTTACGGTGTTGGTGTTGTGGTGGGTTGCTGTAGTGTTGTGGTGGTTACAGTGGTGTTGTGGTGGTTACTGTGGTGTTGTGGTGGTGGTTACTGTGGTGTTGTGGTGGTTACTGTGTGGTGTTGTGGGTTACTGTGGTGTTGTGGTGGTTGTGTGGTTGTTGTGGTGGTTACAGTGGTGTTGTGGTGGTTGGTGGTGTTGTGGTGGTTACTGTGTTGTGGTGGTTACTGTGGTGTTGTGGTGGTTACTGTGGTGTTGTGGTGGTTACAGTGGTGTTGTGGTGGTTGGTGGTGTTGTGGTGGTTACTGTGGTGTTGTGGTGGTTACTGTGGTGTTGTGGTGGTTCCTGTGGTGTTGTGGTGGTTACAGTGGTGTTGTGGTGGTAACTGTGGTGTTGTGTTGGTTACAGTGGTGTTGTGGTGGTTACAGTGGTGTTGTGGTGGTTACAGTGGTGTTGTGGTGGTTACTGTAGTGTTGTGGTGGTTACAGTGGTGTTGTGGTGGTTACAGTGGTGTTGTGGTGGTTACAGTGGTGTTGTGGTTACTGTGGTGTTGTGGTGGTTACAGTGTGGTGTTGTGTTGGTTACACTGGTGTTGTGGTGGTTACTGTGGTGTTGTGGTGGTTACAGTGGGTGTTGTGGGTGGTTACAGTGGTGTTGTGGTGGTTACAGTGGTGTTGTGGTGGTTACTGTGGTGTTGTGTGGTGGTTACAGTGGTGTTGTGGTGGTTACTGTGGTGTTGTGTTGGTTACTGTAGTGTTGTGGTGGTTACAGGGGTGTTGTGGTGGTTACAGTGGTGTTGTGGTGGTTTCTGTGGTGTTGTGGTGGTTACAGTGGTGTTGTGTTGGTTACACTGGTGTTGTGTTGGTTACTGTGGTGTTGTGGTGGTTACTGTGGTGTTGTGGTTGTTACAGTGTTGTTGTGTTGGTTACAGTGGTGTTGTGGTGGTTACTGTGGTGTTGTGATGGTTACAGTGGTATTGTGTTGGTTACAGTGGTGTTGTGATGGTTACTGCGGTGTTGTGATGGTTACAGCGGTGTTGTGATGGTTACAGTGGTATTGTGTTGGTTACAGTGGTGTTGTGGTGGTTACAGCGGTGTTGTGATGGTTACAGTGGTGTTGTGGTGGTTACTGTGGTGTTGTTTGTAGGGTACTACAGTTTTGTAAAGGACATTACTATAACCCAGTATTTAATTTGCTCAGCACATTATGGTACAGTGCACTATAGTACTGCACTGTACAGTACAGTACTGTACTGTACTGTACAGTACAGTACTGCACCGTGCAGCAGTGTACTGTACTGTACAGTTCACCGCTGCACTGTACAGTACAGTACTGTACTGTACTGTACAGTACATGCTACAACTGTACAGTGCAGTACAGTACTGTACTGCACTGTACAGTGCAGTGCAGTACAGCACATTACAGTACAGTGCAGTACATTTCAGTACAGTGCAGTAATATACTGTACAGTACAGTGCTGCACGGTGCAGTACAGTACCCTACTGTACAGTACTGTATAGTACAGTACAGCACATTACAGTACAGTGCAGTACAGTACAGTACAGTGTAGTACTGTACAGTTCTGCTGTACTGCACTGCACTGTACTGTTCTATACAGTACTGTACAGAACACACTGTACTGCACTGTACAGTAGAGTACAGTACAGTGCAGCACAGTGCAGTACTGTATAGTACAGTGCAGTACAGTACTGTACAGTACAGTACTGTATAGTAATACATTGCAGTACAGTACAGCACTGTACAGTACAGTGCAGCACAGTGCAGTACTGTACAGTACAGTACAGCACAGTACAGTATAGTACTGTACAGTACAGTACAGTGCAGTAATGTACTGTACAGTACAGTGCAGTACAGTGCAGTACTGTACAGTACAGTGCTGCACGTTGCAGTACAGTACTCTACTGTACAGTACAGTACAGTACAGCACATTACAGTACAGTGCAGTACAGTACAGTACAGTACACTGCAGTTGCTGTACAGTTCTGCTGCACTGTACTGTTCTATACAGTACTGTACAGAACAGTACTGCACTGTGCTGCACTGCTGTACCAGTAGAGTACAGTGCAGCATATGATACTGTATAGTACAGTGCAGTACAGTACAGTACAGTACAGTACTGTATAGTACAGTACATTGCAGTACAGTACTGTACAGTACAGTGTTGCGGTGCAGTACAGTACTGTGCAGTACAGTACAGTACTGTACAGTACAGTACAGTGCAGTACAGTACTGTGCAGTACAGTACGACACTGCAGTACAGTGGTCAGTAATGCAGTGATTGATACAGTCTGATGCTGGTACAGTGCTGCACGTTGCAGTGATATCTGCGCAGTACAGTACAGTACATTACAGTACAGTACAGTACATTACAGTACAGTACATTACATTACAGTACAGTACATTACAGTACAGTACAGTACATTACAGTACATTACATTACAGTACAGTACATTACAGTACAGTACAGTACATTACAGTACAGTACAGTACATTACATTACAGTACATTACAGTACAGTACAGTACAGTACAGTACATTACATTACAGTACAGTACATTACATTACAGTACAGTACATTACAGTACATTACAGTACAGTACAGCACAGTACAGGGCAGTACAGGGCAGCACAGTGCAGTACTGTTCTGTACAGTACTGTATAGAACAGTACAGTACAGTACATTACAGTACAGTACATTACATTACAGTACAGTACAGTACAGTACATTACAGTACAGTACATTACATTACAGTACAGTACATTACAGTACAGTACAGTACATTACAGTACAGTACAGTACATTACAGTACATTACAGTACAGCACAGTACAGGGCAGTACAGGGCAGCACAGTACAGTACATTACAGTACATTACAGTACAGCACAGTACAGGGCAGTACAGGGCAGCACAGTACAGCACAGTACTGGGCAGAAGTCAACCTGTGTTGTGGACCTGTGGTCGTCTTTAAAAGTTTGTATCGTTGTCTTTGTCAATTTAACTGTGTAGTTTTGTCATTTATAACTTTAAGAGTTGGTTTTTTTTTTAGATTTTATTCCTATTTTATTTTTCAAAGTTCTATACAGTTAAGTTTATTGTGTGTAAAGGTTTGTAAAATATCAAACAGCGGTGTTACTCCTGGAGCACTCCACCTACTGTAGTCACTAAGTTGTCTGGTGCCGCTCCCTTACGCTTGCTGCCAGACAGAGAACGACTGGTCTCTGTACATTGTTTTAGAAAATGTTTTTATCCATAATTTATTTCAAATAAGTTTTAAGGTCTGTTGTTGTCCTATTTATTGTGACCCATGAGAGCCCCTCCCTGCCCATGGTGCAGTACAGTCTTCCTGACACACTGTGACCCATTTGAGCCCCTCCCTGCCCATGATGCAGTACAGTCCTCCTGACACACTGTGACCCATGAGAGCCCCTCCCTGCCCATGATGCAGTACAGTCTTCCTGACACACTGTGACCCATGAGAGCCCCTCCCTGCCCATGATGCAGTACAGTCCTCCTGACACACTGTGACCCATGAGAGCCCCTCCCTGCCCATGATGCAGTACAGTCTTCCTGACACACTGTGACCCATGAGAGCCCCTCCCTGCCCATGATGCAGTACAGTCTTCCTGACACACTGTGACCCATGAGAGCCCCTCCCTGCCCATGATGCAGTACAGTCCTCCTGACACACTGTGACCCATGAGAGCCCCTCCATGCCCATGACACACTGTGACCACCTGGAAAAATGTATCACCTCTGATGTGTCTGCTTATACTGGTGCAGCAAATTGTGCTGTACACTGTACAGTATGTACATTGTTGTGTGTCATTGTGTACACTGTATTGTGTACCATAGTGCACACTGTAGTGTGTACCATAGTGCACACTGTAGTGTGTACCATAGTGTACACTGTAGTGTGTACCATAGTGCACACTGTAGTGTGTACCATAGTGCACACTGTAGTGTGTACCATAGTGCACACTGTAGTGTGTACCATAGTGTACACTGTAGTGTGTACCATAGTGTACACTGTAGTGTGTACCATAGTGTACACTGTAGTGTGTACCATAATGTGTATGGTGGTGGTGTTAGTCATAGTGGCAGGTGATCTTGGTACCTCTGTCCTTCAGCTTCACACCAACACTTTACAGTTTTCAGTCTGTTTTCCTGTAAACATTTTAACCAAATAATGCATGGCTGTGTTATAAATGTTATTAGCTGATGTTTGTTTATAATTCACGAGCCGTCTTAACTTGAGCTTATTGTCTTGACGTGGACAGATGCTTTAGTAACAGTTTTATGCATGATTATAACTATTCTTTTGTTAGTCCAAGCAACCACTGCCTTACATATGGGTGCATCTATAATAACTTTGGATAAAATATTACACATACAGTAATGTACTGTAGCAAGATCATGTTTTTGTACACCCATTTGTAAGGTGTTTTATGTGAACAGAAGCCTTAACCTTTATTTTTGGCATTTAATATTTTTTGTTTACCAATCTAATTCACCCAACCCTCTTTCTTATAGGACAATTTAGACATCATGGGACTTTACAAGCCTGAAATATTTTGTTGATGAGGTAAAGACCATACAATCCTGTGCATGCTCAAAGGTTAGCAGGGCGGAATGACTGGTACTGTACTATACTACAAGAAACACAGGAAAGAGATACTGTTGGATGACTGTTACAACTCTCGTTGTGGCTCTTGTCATGCCAAAGCTCAGTGTCACATAAGGTCTCACCTCACATATTAATTATTTAAGTTCCTTTCTTACCTCTTTATTCAGTCTGTAAAGCCGTTATGTGGTAACTATTTCGTGTTAAATAGTTTATGGTTTTCTACGAACAGAATTCAAAATTTTTACTGGTTACAGTATATTCTATTTATATTTACAATATTTCTGTTAAAAAAATGATTACATATACAGTACTGTAAAAAAGTCATAAATATTATTACTGTACAGTACATTCATTAGTGCAGTTTGACAGCACTACGCTGTATTATGATGTTTGAAGAGTAAATAAAATGAAAGTTTACATTAGTACTGAGCTGAGGGCACTACAGTACAGTACCTTGGAAGGTTAAGCATGCTTTTATCTCCCTTCAGTATTGACCGAGGGTTCTCCTGCCTCATACTTCCATCACTTGTGGCTGCATGACTCTACACACTCCACTTCAACTGTGTTTCTGTTGTTCCTCACGTGATATGTGGGGGTCTTCTTCTCTACTTTACTGCATCAGCATCTTGGGTTGGATGCATTGTTGTTTTTCTCTTTTGTGTCCCTGTTTCTGACACTTCAGGGCTATCAAGAAATTTTTCCCCTCTTTGGGGTCTTCTCTAGTCTCTCGTCTACAACATCTTACTCCTTCGGGGAGCTCCCCTCTGAGGGGGCTGGACATGACCAAGTCTCTCCCGTCCCTCCTGTTGCCACGTGTCTCCCTTCCCGATCTTGCTTTCTTCCACTCCCCATCTCCCTTCCCCTCCCCATCTCCCTTCCCCTCCCCATCTCCCTTCCCCTCCCCATCTCCCTTCCCCTCCCCATCTCCCTTCCCCGTACTCTGTAGCATCGGTGAAATTTTCTCCAAGTTTCAAATCATGTAAAATGTCCTGTGTGTGTGTGTGTGTGTGTGAGAGAGAGAGAGAGAGAGAGAGACTCTGCACTGACAGTGTGACCAGTGAGCCTCACTAAGATGCCATGCATTTTATGGGGAAGTTTGTAACTAATGCTGATACTAACATAACTTGGCTCTTGTCTGTGTAGTGCAGTTTTTCATTATTCTTGTTTTCAGGTAAGAATTTGTAGATTGGCTCACTTCTGGCTACAAGTATACAAGTGGAGGAGTGATTCTAAGGCTCCATGTTATGACCCAGACTGGAGTGGATGACTCAGGTTCCTGCCAGAATTAATCTTCAGTCGAAATCCTTATACAGTAATCTCAAGAAATAGTGGCGAGTTTTTTGTAAACAGCATCCTCCATTGGAGCCTTTAAAGGGTTCCTCCCAGAGACAGAATGAGTGTGTAGACCTTGTGTGCAGCATCACCTTTGCTTGTCTTGGCTACAAACGGGGTTAGCTGGATCAGTTTTAGCTGTCTCGTATCATACACCAGGGAACTGAGTCACCAGTTCTGGTCTTGGCCATAAGACGGGAGTCTCGATCAGTTCTCCATTTATGAGATTCTGACCATGGTGGGTGACTATGAAAGTGTGTAGGAGAAAGGTGGACAAGAAAGGCCCCTGGATGCCACTAGGCAAAACTAACTGAAACACCTACAGTACTACAAGGGAAAATTCATCTGTACAAGCATCCCATTGCATAATTTTTTTATTTAAGAATTACCTAAACTGACAACTATGTACACTCACTAAAAGATTATTCTTCACCTTTACGGGTTATACACTATGAAGCACCGGACCAATGGGGTTATACACTATGAAGCACCCGACCAATGAGGTTATACACTATGAAGCACCGGACTAATGGGGTTATACACTATGAAGCACCGGACCAATGGGGTTATACACTATGAAGCACCGGACCAATGGGGTTATACACTATGAAGCACCGGACCAATGGGGTTATACACTATGAAGCACCGGACCAATGGGGTTATACACTATGAAGCACCGGACCAATGGGGTTATACACTATGAAGCACCGGACCAATGGGGTTATACACTATGAAGCACCGGACCAATGAGGTTATAACACTCATCACGGGTTCTGTCGCAGTGATTGTTGTGGATGGTTTCGGAGCTAAGGGTGCACAATATTTTTGAGTGAGTTTACCTCCCAGCTGACTACCATGTACACTCAGAGGCTCTGTATGTGCATGTACATGTACAGAGTGTCTGTGCATTCTTTACTCTCATTACCATGAAACAGACTCAATTTGACCTTTGGTCTTACAAAAACTGGCTCTTGTTAGTCTATTTTAGGTGAGATAAAGTAACACTCCTTACCAGAGAGATCCTGCCCCTCAGCTTACAGTGTTGGCTGACAGTGAGAAGATCATGTACAGTGTATGAGCTTACAGTGTTGGCTGACACTAATGTACAGTGTATGATCTTACAGTGTTGGCTGACAGTGAGAAGATCATGTAGTGTATGAGCTTACAGTGTTGGCTGACACTAATGTACAGTGTATGATCTTACAGTGTTGGCTGACAGTGAGAAGATCATGTACAGTGTATGAGCTTACAGTGTTGGCTGACAGTGAGAAGATCATGTACAGTGTATGATCTTACAGTGTTGGCTGACACTATTGTACAGTGTATGATCTTACAGTGTTGGCTGACAGTGAGAAGATCATGTACAGTGTATGAGCTTACAGTGTTGGCTGACACTGTGTACAGTGTATGAGCTTACAGTGTTGGCTGTTACTGAGTAGATCATGTACAGTGTATGCAAGGCTTACAGTGTTGGCTGACAGTGAGAAGATCATGCAAAAATTTTCAACACCAAAATATTTGCCAGACATCTATGGGACTAAAGGATATTTCTGGACCTACAATACTGTATATCTGAAAAAGTCATCCAATGAAAAGATGATGATGGTTGCTCAAGCTAGGTTGAGGACTCTTTTTAAGTTCAGTTAGTGTAAGTTTTAACCTTTGTGACTCTGTCTTGAATAACCAATACTGTACCTGCATATGGGACGACCTTACAGGTGTAGGTGGGAAAGGATCCTGTTTATCACTGTTGTAGCTACACTATGAGTCACCCAGGAAGGTCATAACATATATTCTTGTTTTCTCTCTGCCATTAGTATTATCACTTGTATTGTCTAGCTTAACATTGTTCATGTATGGTGATAGTTGTTGCTTTTACCTTGTTCTGTTTCTCAGTGCTGTGCTGTGCTGTGCTGTGCTGTACTGTAGTGGTTGTGGTCACTTATCTTCTCGTTGGTCACAGCAGCTGGCATCATGCTCAACTGAGAGTGGTGTAACTTGCCCCTGAACCAGTGTTGTCTGTTCTTTTTAGAGGCATTAGCCAACCCGGGGATGTAATAATAATAATAATAATTCACAGTAAATAAAATTAATAATACAAATAAAAAAATAAAATAATAGAATAATAATGATAACAATAATATTAGTAATAATAATAACAATAATAACGATATACAAAAATGAAAAGAAAAAGATCAATAGTGAGAAACAATATATGTATGTTGTGTTGTCAATAGTAAGAGAAACAATTGAAACCCTGCAATTGTGTGAAAATGAGGCAGAAAGTCAGATCATCAACCTGGGACTTGGTCACATATGGCAGTAGGGTCTACCATTAGACAACACATTATGCTTCCAATATCTTCCCAGGCAGTAGTACCTCCCTGTTTGGTAGCTGCCCACCACCTACTAATGGTGGTGATTACACAGTTAATTTTTGCTTTATTTAATAACAAATACTATTACATGATAAGTGGGGAATAAATATACACAGGTGTGCCTGATGTGTTGGCCACAGTGAAGGTTGTACAGTAATTGTTTGATGCAGGAGAGGACCTACAGCAGTTGGCCCCAGTGGATGGCCAACCTGTACCACCAATGTAACTCATCAATCAAACAACTGTAAATATTGGAGTGACCATGGAGGTACCTGTTATGAGTGACCATGGAGGTACCTGTTATGAGTGACCATGGAGGTACCTGGTATGAGTGACCATGGAGGTACCTGTTATGAGTGACCATGGAGGTACCTGTAATGAGTGACCATGGAGGTACCTGTAATGAGTGACCATGGAGGTACCTGTTATGAGTGACCATGGAGGTACCTGTTATGAGTGACCATGGAGGTACTGTAACGCATTATTACAGTAGTATCGTTTAAGCAAGCTTCAGTCAGCCAGGGTAAAGGCATGAGACAGTCAAAATGTATAATTTATATTTTTAATTTTATACATTACACCAAAAATTATTAATTGTCTCTGTTAAAAAATTATTGGTTATTATTTACTAACATAATGCCTTGTTTTGTTTTACCATAAAGTCTCTCAAATTATTTACTTGGTAATGTAGTTGTTGTAGAGGAGCACCTCAGGTATGATGGACGATGTCTTCCTAAAACTCGGTGTAAATAACAGTTTTGTGAATATTGGTAATTTTCCCCATAAGAATCCATGTAATAATTGGGGATGCATTTCCAGCCGGCAACTTTCACCACATAGTTTTTTATATACAGTACACTCAATTAGGGTCGTGTGTATACTATACGGTAAATGTTAGGAATAAATAAAAATATTAATAATAAACAAAACGAAAGATAAAATACACTACAGTTGGCAATAGTTTCTATACGCTGGAGACAGGATCAACTGGGTGTTATTTTTTCTAATTCGCTTTGTGAATGTCAAATATGGGTGTTAGAATATCAATTGCGAATAAGAGGGGTTGTAAATGGCAAGGACTTCCTGTATTGTGTTTTCATATGCAAGAAGTTATTATTGTTATTAGTTATTAATTACAGCTGCACAGAATCAGAGATGTACAATGAGAGGCTAAACAGTTTTTTATTTATGGGTAACACACTTTCTTAATGCTGCAGGTGTTGGCAGGTGGGCGAGTTCGTCGTGAGGTGTGCGCTGGATGTAACAACCCGGTGTTCTTGGCAGAGCGTCTCTTGGTAGGCTCTCCGGGTCAGCTGATGCACCGGACGTGTTTCCGATGCGCCCGGTGCGACACCCAGCTGACCCTGGCGAGCTACTACGAGACCGAAAAAGGACAGTTTTGCTGCGAGACCTGTCCCGACGAAGAACACGAACCGTCGCCTCAAGTTGTCGACGCCACCAGCACCCCCTCCAGTAAACACAAGCGACGATCATCTGCCTCTGACACAGACTCTGACTCTGACTCAAACAGTGAAGACTCTGAGGAAGAAAGTGACACCTACAGCCATGATGCCGAGACATTGTTGGAGGACCAGACCCACCGTACACACACCACATTAACACATTCTCCAAGACCTCTTAAGCCTCGAACTGTCTTCCTTTCACAGACCTTAGAGGCTCCCGACGTAAAACAGGACTCCAACCTCGACGCAGACGACGTAAAGACGAGCAACAGATTCAGTCATTTCTCTCAAGTTTCCTCTGCTCTGTTTGGATCAAGAGAGAGAGAGTCCAGAGTGGCAGCCACCGGGTACTCTAACCAACACCATTGTGATGAAGCCAAAGGTATGAAAACAAACCCACCTGAAACACTAACACTGGACACAGGGCAACACCAAACAACTCCTAGGATTTCTAATGGTGCAATCAAGACCTCCTCTTCTATTGTTGCCCAGCGGTTGAAAATGTTTAGGGAAATTTCCGATAATACTGTTGCTTCGGATAAGAAGATTACTAACAAAATTGATGGAAAAAGTGGAACAAGACAAAATTATTTACTGTTAGATAAAAAGAAGGAAACTATTTGTGTTACTAAAGATGAAGTCCAAACTGATGCTGTGGACCCAGACAAGGATCAAAACAGTAAGGATATTACCAGTAAGGTTGTTTATGTAGATACTGTGCCTAGTGTTAATGAAGAAAATAACGACAAAATAGTTGATTCATTAGAAAAAACCGAAAAAACAAACGATAATAGTGAAAAAGTAGATGAAAATGTCAAAGATATATCTCCCATGCCTTCCATAGCCATCACTACAGAAAAACAAGAAGTCATTCCTTACGAAGAACCGAACAGAGAAGACGACGACACCGAGAACTTCCAATTTGACTCAAAAACCGAGAACTCTGAAGAATTACCACCAGAGACAGATGCCCTCGAGGATTGTAACCCATTTGAAGATGAAGCCGATTCTCAGCAGGACGAGAGTGGGGTGGCAGTGAGTCAGTCCGAGGGCAGCAGCGAGACCGATAACAACAACGTCACGTGTGTCTCTCAGGACAGCGGCGGCGATTTCTCTTCCCCTTCCTTACAGTCCATCCATTATCCTCAAGATTTGAATCCCTTTGGAAGTGACGATGAGGCTCAGAAGGAAGACGCCACAACCCACGACGCAGTTAAGACCGAGATATGTGAACCTCGGAGCGACGATAACCAGAAAATAGCCAGGAAACTTATCAAGGTGAACATGAATCCCTTTGACAGTGATGATGATGATGATGAATTTGGAAAAGAGTTGGAAAAAGAGAAAGATGAAAAGAAAGACTCAAAGAATCTGAATCCCTTCTGGAGCGACGATGAAGATCTTGCCGATGAGAGCGTAGAAGATACACCAAAGAAGGCCAGGGTGAAGCCTCCCAGACCACCTCCACCAACCTTGGCCAGAAACAGGTCAGTACTTCCCCACCATTCTTACCTTTACCTTGTTTATATATTAAGTAATTTGCTGCTGTTTGTGTATTAAGTAACTTGGTGCTGTTTATTATTTTAAGTAACTTATTGTTGCTTATTTATTTATAAAGTAACATAGGTTCATGACACTTGAACTATTAATGTCTGATCATTGTCAGGCAGGAATGACAGTACAGGAGAGCTTCAGTTTATGAAAATTCCCTAATACAAAAGAAAAATGTTGCAGCGCTTCCTTATACGAATAAAAACCCGACTTTTACGAAAAATTTTATGGCATTTTTCATAACATTGGAAAATGCTAAGTTGGTGACACAGGCATCTGAGAGCATCCTGTGCTGACCATGTACTGTACAGTAAACAGTGTACAGTGTAGTCCAGGCTAGTGTGTGGCAACATTTCTCTGCTTAACGTATATACTGTACTCATGAATAAACTGATCTCGTATACTGTAGTTTGACCCCTGAACTTTTGATAAAAAAAGCCAGAATTTTTCACCTATCTTTTGTATAATTTGACTCTAGGTTTTTAGTAATACTAAGTATAATCCTAGACATAATTTGTAACAACACACCAACGTATCTTGGCTGTAACCACCACCACCACAACAGCTGATGTTAAAAACGGTGTTACCAACTCTGAAACTGAATTCCCGCCAGTTACTAACTCCTATGAGAAATAAGATAAAATAATGGTGTATATACGGTAGAATCCCCTAGTCCAGATAACTGGCAGATTTAACTCACTGGCACCAAAATTCAGTTACCATAAGCATAGACTGACACCAGTGTTTTGATAACTGCAACACTTTGTGGTTGTGTGTGTATATAATATGTGAGTCAGTGAGAGGCATTACAAAAACTTTTGCAATATAGCACCGACTCTACCACCCACACAACGCAACAGTTCAAAGCGGACAAAACTCTTCCGGGTGGCACAGCGTACGATTACACAGCATAAACACGTAACTGCACAGCCCGTTCGCACAGCTTGAGCCACCAGAGATGCCACACACCTCCACCACACGTTCCTCATTTTGCTTGTGTAGAGTTATTCCACTACTCCTCGAAGGTTAAATATCATCGTTTATATAAAAGAAAATCACATTATGAAAACACATACGGACCCCACCCACAAAATCCCACCCCCACGATAAATACAATAACTCACAGCTGCACGTCAAACCTTAGTCACGTCTAAAATAAACAAAATCAAATGACGACTACCAGCAGAAATATTCCATTAAATCGGAAGAGAAGAAAAGAGAGATGCATAAATACAGCATAATTGGCTGAGTCTTGGGGTCAGAATTTCATAGCTGGTAACCACAGCACTACTTGGCCAGTGTGTGTGGTTTGAAACAAATATACTGCAGCTTATCATCATTATTTTTAATATTTGATATTAGGAGTAAGTGGGGTATGCCTTGTGAATATCAAACATGGGTGTTAAAATATCAATTGCAAATGAGCGGAGTTGCGAATGGCGGGGTATTACGGTCTACGGCATATGACGTAGAACCCGTTATCTGACACCTATGGGGATTCAGAGGTGCCGGGTAAAGAGATTTTACTGGTAGGTGAATCTCACTCTTAGGACCCCAATAAATCCCTCATTGCAGTGTTACAGGCTGACCTTTAAAATTTGTCTCAGAAAATTTGACTTTTTTTAATACTTATTCCTCTATACAAATGATGTGGCCTAAAAGTAAAGAAGATATAATATAAAACTATAAAAAAATGAAGAGCACAAGAGTGTGTGTGTGTGGGAAGTGAATGGGTGGAAACGGTGAGATACAGGTAGTTCTGCTATAACGCGATAATTGTGTTCTTGTAAAATATCGTGTTATAGAAAATCGCGTAATAGAAATAACAGGGCTTATGGAGAAAATAGGGTTAGGTGCAGATTACTCGAAATCGAAAAAATTTAGTAGTTAGCCTAACACAAAGGATAGCACAGTCTAAATAAATGTTACATTCATATCTAATAATGAAATCATACAGTAAATGTAACACTTTACTTGATGGGGGAGAAGGGTGATTTTGAGGTTGATAAAATCGAGCTTCTCTTCAAGTGTTATATCCTTTCTTTTACGATCATCACCGGGAATTCTATCACCAGAACGCTTCTTGTTGATATTCTTCTTTACTATATTCACAGTTAATACCACAAAATTGGAGAAATAGTAAGAGAAAATCGCGTTACAGCAAACAAGCGTTCGCGTTATACAAATATCGTTCCTAATTCATAAATCGCGTTAGAGCAAATTCGCGTTATCAAAACACGCGTTATAGCAGAACTCACTGTACTGGGCTAAACTGTAAGGCCACAATCCCTCCCGGTGGGACGTTATAGCATACGCATAGCTCGGCAGTCACACGTCTTTGAGTCGGGTGATTGACTGCCAAGTCGCCCAGGGGATGGTTGGAGTGTGGAAGCAGCTATTTGATTTAAATGAAATATGTGCTATTGTACAAGTAATACAGTCGACCCGCGTTAATTCGGACTAATAGGGGGGAAGGGTGTCCGTTTTAGCCGATTGTCCGAATTAACCGATTTAGGGGCTAATATCGCATTATATTTCAGTCATTGTTTTCGTCACGATTTTATCCCACTTTCCACTGTAATACGTAAGTAATTTCAGCAAAAATATTACATTTCCGTGAATGTGTTATATCAAGCACAGTATGAATAGAATATCATTGTAATATAACAGAATTTCAACCAAAAACTAGTAAAAAAACGAATAACATCTCAAGAACATCGAAAGCTTAGGTAAAGTCTTTTGTTTTCGTCATGTATTTTATCCTATTTTACATTGAAATACATCACGGTTCAGCAGAACTACTATTTATTTCCGAGAATATATTCATTCAGGCGCAGTTTAGGTAAAATATACGTGTGATGTAACAGTTTTTTAACTGAAAACGATTCGAAAAACACGTACCCTGTAGCCCTATTCAAGGAGAGGACTGGGAGAAGCTGTTTGGTGCTGCAGATGATGACAAGGAAAATGATTTGGATGGATTTTAATGAAAATATTCAGAAATATGGTGTCGTAGTATTTATTCAAGTCAATTAGGATAGAATATTATTGTAATACAACGGTTTTTTAACTGAAAACCAATCGAAAAGCGATTACGGTAACATCTCTTGAACGAACGAAAGCGAAAGTCATTGTTTTCGTCACGATTTTATCGCACTTTCCACTGTAATACGTCTGTAATTTCAGCAAAAATATTACATTTCCGTGAATGTATTATATCAAGCACAGTATGAATAGAATACCATTGTAATATAACAATATTTTAACCAAAAACTATTAAAAAAAAAGAATAACTTCTCTTGAACATCGGAAGCTAAGGTAAAATCTTTTGTTTTCGTCATGTATTTTATCCTATTTTACATTGAAATACATCACGTTTCAGCAAAACTACTATTTATTTCCGAGAATATATTCATTCAGGCGCAGTTTAGGTATAATATACGTGTGATGTAACAGTTTTTTAACTGAAAACGATTCGAAAAACACGTGTACCGTCTAGCTGATTGATACTCAACAGCTGGTGGTGCGTCATGCGTCGTTGTAAACAATAGGAGGTTGAAGTAGATTACCGGGTATTATATTACGTGTGAAATATCGGAAAGGTCTTTATTACCGGTATTTTTTGTAGATCAATGAGTACTGTGATACCGTATATGATATGATAAGTTAGCCTGTGCTAAGAACTTCAACATAGACTACTGAAAACACGTTGTAAGGTAATTTAGCCTATTGTAAGTTGGTGAGCTTCATTTGCTGAAGGAACTGCACAACTTTTCATTACTAATTGGGACATATTTTACGTTTCCATTGTTTACTGGCAGTAAATGGTAAATATTTTTCATGTCTGAAGCTAAAAGTTGCATCCCCCCCCCCCACACACTAGTGGTGGAGATGTTACATTTAACCAAAAAGATGCTGGTGTTTTATCCCAGCAGTGGGTGGACCAGCATTTTAGCTTAAGGTCCGCGTAGGTAATATTCCTAAAAAAAAAAAAGTTCGTTCAGATTTTGTCCGAATTATCCGAAATCCGGATTAAAGGGGTCCGAATTAACGAGGGTCGACTGTACAGTCTCTCCTCGACTTACGACATATTCAACTTATGACAACCCGGACATACGACGGCCACGGTAATATAAAATATTTTTCAAATTACATATTTTAGAGTCCCGACGTTGGTGATCGCACTGTGTACTGACAAAATTTTTGTTTGTAATTCCCTTTAAAATGGCCGGCAAGCATAAAAGTGAGAGTTCTGGTGGTGCTGATAAGAAAAAGAGACACCCATTTTAAATTTTATATGTATTATTTTTGCCTTTTCAACTTACGACCTGGTCGCCGGGACGGAACCTCATCGTAAGTCGAGGAGAGACTGTACATAGTACTGTACTATGCTCAGTGGTGGGCACGCTTCCG
Organism: Homarus americanus; assembly: GCF_018991925.1. Lineage (NCBI taxonomy): Eukaryota > Metazoa > Arthropoda > Malacostraca > Decapoda > Nephropidae > Homarus > Homarus americanus. The sequence goes on from NW_024722158.1 coordinate 1,101,195, forward strand.
CAAACCGCTAATTAGCGGAGCTACCTTTCTCGTTAGCGGATTAGCGTTTTCTCTAGCTTTGGAAACCATTAGCGGACCAATTAGCTTCCGCTAAATTTAGTTCCGCTGACTTTAAGTCTGTTAACAAAATTTATGCATGTTTGTTCCTGTCTGTTGTAAGCGTGTGATGCCGCGACGCGTGTCTCCAACAGCTAGTCAGGCACGCTTGGCTGACAGCGTGTTAGTACGTGTAAACGTGAATGGAATTTTTTGATTATTAAAGTTTAATACAGTCAACCCTCACTTTACGCGGTCCCACATTCCGCGTTTACGCGGTGCCCTGCCAGAACCCAGGATGCTCACATTCCGCGGTGGGTGTACCCCTTTACACGGTGAAGTATAATTTTTTTTAATTTAGCTCATAAAATTCATACAAATTATCCGGCCAGAATATAATTTACATTGCTGGAATTCTTACAATTTGATGATCATTTTGAATATAAACATCATAGATTTTGCATTAGACATACAAATTTTAGATATAATGTTTACTCTTGAGTAAATATGTTATCTTTTGTGCAAAATATATGATATTTATATTCAAAATATTCCTGGTCTTACAAGGAATCCAGCAATGTCAATTATATTATCCTAACTTTAGTCTGATTTATTATTTATTACTAAAAAGGTAAACAGTCTGGTATTCCCACACATTTATCTAGTAGGGACGTTGGTGGGGGGTGGGGGGGAGGGAGGGAGGGAGGGACCGGCGACCGACCATCTGTTACCGTGTGAAGAATTTTTTTTTTATTAACTGAAGATTTTTATTTTAGCTCATAAAATTCATACAAATTACCCGGCCAGAATATAATTTACATTGCTGGAATTCTTACAATTTGATGATCATTTTGAATATAAACATCATATATTTTGCATTAGACATAAAATTTTTAGATAAAATGTTTAATCTGAGTAAGTATGTTATCTTTTGTGCAAAATATATGACGTTTATATTCAAAATATTCCTGGTCTTACAAGGAATCCAGCAATGTCAATTATATTATCCTAACTTTAATCTGAGGTATTATTTAATACAAAATGTTAAAATCTAAATTTTTCACCCAACATCTCTTGAAGGGAGGATTGGTGGGGGGTGGGGGGGAGGGTTGGGACTGACCGCGCGGTTGGAAGAGGGGGGAGGCAAGGTGGGGTACTTTGATTGACAGATAGTGTCGTGAAGAATATTTTTTTTTTTTTATTAACTGAAGATATTTGTTTTAGCTCATAAAATTCATACAAATTACCCGGCCAGAATATAATTTACATTGCTGGAATTCTTACAATTTGATGATCATTTTGAATATAAACATCATATATTTTGCATTAGACATAAAATTTTTAGATAAAATGTTTAATCTGAGTAAGTATGTTATCTTTTGTGAAAAATATATGACATTTATATTCAAAATATTCCTGGTCTTACAAGGAATCCAGCAATGTCAATTATATTATCCTAACTTTAGTTTGAGGTATTATTTATTACTATACCTGGTTTTCCCCCAAAAATTTCTCAGAGAGGAAGAGCCAGGCAGTGTAGTGAGAGAGGGGGAGGGAGTCGTGTCCATTATTTGAATGGACATTAACTTGGCGACTGTATTTCTCTATTTCTCTTAAGTATTAATTGTGTGCATGTACCATCATAAAATTAAGATGTTATTTTTACTACAACATAGTTATGTGTCGTCAAAAAGTGGAGTTTGGGGATCGGCCTGGACTCCATTTCAATTAATCCCATATGTTATGTTATTCACTTTACGCGTTTCTCGCTTTCCGCGGTACCCTCCGGGTTACATTAACCGCGTAAAGTGAGGGTTAACTGTACTTTTTTTTTACAGTAAATAAAGACTCAGTGTTTGTTGAAAGAATCATAGAATGTAAATGTAAACTAATGTATAATTTCATTTCTCATTTATTTGTTAATTTAATTAGGATTTTTTGTGTCAATATATTTGGTTATGCTAAGTACTGCATAAGTTCATAACCAGGATGTTATCCAAGGTGTGCGCCAAACAAAATTGTCTATAAACTTACTTTTCATTAAAGTTTAGAGTTTTCTGTTTATTTACATGACTAAGACCAACAATAAGTTATATAATAATGCACTGGTATAATGTGTATGTGGTTGGTATTGCATATTTACATGAATAGCGAATAAGGCCGATAGGTTGTATGAGAATGCAAATTAATTATTTGTGAAATTGTGTACAGTGTACACCTTGATAAGTTGATCATCATCTGATCTTGGCATGATGCTATTTGCTACCTATGCTATACAGTACTACAGTTTTTGGATTCGTTTAATACTTTGTCTTTTCGTACAGTAAATAAAGATTATAAAGTGTATGTTGAAACTTGAATGTAAACTAATGTTTAATTTCATTTGTTCATTTAATTATTTGTGTGCACCTTGATCATCATCTGATCTTGGCATGCTGTACCTTTTTGGAAAGCTCTATGTCCAAGCCACAAGACAACATATGAAAATTTCAGCTCTAGGTCTGTTTTTAAGGGTTTTAGAGCCCAAAAAAAAACGAAGCTAAATTCATATAATAAAAGTTAGCGGTTAGCGTTAGCTTCCGCTAATTTTTTTAGCTGTTTAGCGATTTAGCGTTAGCGAAGTTAACTTTTTAGTTAGCAGATTAGCGGTTAGCGAAGCTAACTTTTCGTTTAGCTGTGCCCACCACTGACTATACTGTATTGTTTATGAAGGGTATGGGTATTAATAACCACAGATTATTACAGTACAGTGAACCCTCGCTTTACGCGGTCAATTGAACCTACGGAGGCCCGCGTAAAGCGAGAAACGCGTAAAGTGAACAACATAACATATGGGATTAATTGAAATAGAGACCGGGCCGACCCCCAAACTCAACTTTTTCCGAAACAATACCTATGTTGTAGTAAAAATAACATCTTAATTTTATGATGGTATGCTCACACAATTAATATTTAGGAGAAATACTGTCGCCAGGTTAATGTCCATTCAAATAATGGACTCAACTCCCTCTTCCCAGCTTACTGGCTCCTACCTTCTGAGAAATGTTTGGGTGAAAACACTAGATTTTAAGGTATAGTAATAAATAATACCTCAGACTAAAGTTAGGATAATATAATTGACATTTCTGGATTCCTTGCAGGCCAGGGAATATTTTGAATGTAAACTTCATATATTTTGCACAAAAGATAAAATATTTGCTTTGTGTAAACCAAATTATTACATTAGATCTAAAATTTGTATGTCTAATGCAAAATCCATGATGTTTATATTCAAAATGATCAACATATTGTAAGAATTCCAGCAATGAAAATTATATTCTGGCCGGGTAATTTGTATGAATTTTGATGAGCTAAAACAAATATCTTCAGTAAATAAACAAAAATTATTCTCCACCAACACTATCTGTCAATCAAAATACCCCACCTCCGTCCTAGCTGGGTCCGTCCCTCCCTCCCTCCCTACCAGAGAAATGTTTGGGAGAAAACAGTATATTTATATTTTTAGTAATAAATATTAACTCAAACTAAAGTTAGGATAATATAATTGACATTTCTGGATTCCTTGCAGGCCAGGGAATATTTTGAATGTAAACTTCATATATTTTGCACAAAAGATAAAATATTTGCTTTGTGTAAACCAAATTATTACATTAGATCTAAAATTTGTATGTCTAATGCAAAATCTATGAAGTTTATATTCAAAATGATCATCATATTGTAAGAATTCCAGCATTGAAAATTATATTCTGGCCGGGTAATTTGTATGAATTTTATGAGCTAAATAAAAAATTATACTTGACCCACGTATATGAGTAGATGCACCGCATAAAATGAAATTCCGGCTCTGGCTAGGTACCTCGTAAATGTAGAAACAAAAACAAAACAATATTGTGTCATGAATGAGTCAGTACAGTAGACAAACAGTGAGAAGTAATTGGGGGAGGGGGCACGCCACGTTCGTAGATAGATAATGCTTATAAATGTCACTGACTTGACTTACGAGAATATAACTTGTATTTCTGGACTTCTTGTGAGATTGCAATTATTTGAGTACCATCCTATTTTAGTACACACACACACACACACACACACACACACACACACACACACACACACACACACACACTATTACTACTTTGCTGTCACTTAGAATCGAGTATGACGATCATCAGCTGTGCAACACACACACACACACACACACACACACACACACACACACACACACACTATTACTACTTTGCTGTCACTTAGAATCGAGTATGACGATCATCAGCTGTGATACAATGATATGAGTTATTAGGGATGTCACCTTCATTGGTGAATTTTGAGGTGACTAAAGAAGTCGATGCGGGACCAGCAGGGTCATCCATATTCGTTCCACATGTGGATTGCTGCATCTAGTGCGGGATGGATGGTGGCAGCATCTTTCCGGAGTTGGCGCTTATCTGCCTCGGTTTGCAGTTGGGCTAACTCGAGAGTATTGACACCTCGTGTGGTGCTCCTCCAAGTGTTACGATGTGGAGTAATCGTCTCCCAGGTGGGGGGGTCGATTTGGCACTTTTTCAGGTTTGTCTTAAGACTATCCTTATACCTTTTCAGTTGCCCGCCGGCATTACGTTTACTATTTGTGAGGTGACTGTAAAGTAGCTGCTTTGGCAGTGTACTGTCGTCCATGCGGGTAACATGGCCAGTCCAGCATAGTTGTTCATGGACAATGGTAGCCTCGATGCTCCTACAGTTGGTGTCGGCAAGCATACTGGCATTTGTTCTCTTGTCTTCCCAGGAAACTCTCAGGATGGAATGTAGACTATGTTGGGGAAAGTTTTCAAGTGCTTTGAGGTGCCTTCAGTATGTGACTCATGTCTCACTGTCATATAGCAGGGTGGGGAGGACCACTGCTCGATATACGTGTAGCTTTGTAGATAATCTCGGCTCCTTACAGCTAAAGACACGGTTTCGGAGTCTGCCAAAGGCTTAGGATGCACATCTAATTCGAAGCTGAATCTCTTCATCGATGTCTGCGGTGGTGGACAGGTGGGAGCCGAGATACCGAAAGTGGCCAACATTAGAGAGGGTAGTACTGTTATGCTGGATGGATGGTGGAGGTGTGTCTGAACCGGGGGCAGACTGAAAGAGAACCTGAATCTTACGTACATTCACATTAAGGCCAAAGTGTGTATACGCGTCTGTGTAGGTGTTCAGGATCTCCTGTAGGTCGTGTTCAGTGTGAGCAACAAGGGTGAGGTCATCAACATACTGCAGTTCAGTGGTGGAAGCTGCCGACACCTTTGTTCTTGCCTGGAGTCGTCTTATGTTAAAAAGACCCTTCACCCGGTACTCGATGTTCACTGGCACGAGTAAGGAAGGCAGCCAAGAAGATGGAAGAGAGAGTTGGTGCCAGTACACATACTTGTTTAACCCCCGTTTGGATGGGGAAGAACTCTGACTGGGCGCCATTGTGCAAGACACTGTCGTTCATGCCATCGTGGAGTTGCCTCACAATGGCGATGAATTTTGGTGGGCAGCCAAAACGGCTGAGGGTCCACCAGAGGGCTTCCCTGTTGACCGAGTCGAAGGCCTTGGTTAGATTGATGAAAGCCATGTACAGGTCACGACTCTGTTCTCTGCACTTTTTCTGTATCTGGAAGGCAGCAAAGATCATTTCAGTGGTGCCATGTGATGGTCTAAAGCCACATTGAGATTCTGGAAGGAAGTTTTCCGCCTCAGGAAGAAGTCTGTTTAGGAGGACTTGGGCGATAATCTTGCTAGCTACGGACAGCAGCGAGATCCCACGGTAGTTGCCACAGTCTGGCCGGTCTCCCTTGTTGACAATGGAGGCGTCTTTAAGAACTTGAGGGATTTCCTCCTTTTACCATATATTCTCCAGGAGAGAGTGGAGACGGCTGGTAAGCAGAGGTCATCCTGCTTTATACACCTCAGCTGGGATTCCATCAGGCCCCGAGGCTTTGTTATTTTTCATCTGTTTGATGGCAGTAGCTACCTCATCCAGGGATGGAGGATAGCTGAGATGGGTCAACTCTGGATGCTGAGGGACCTGCTGGGTAGTCAGGACATCCACATTGGTGTTTCGGTTGAGCAGTGAATGGTAGTGTTCTTTCCAGAGTTGAAAGAGACCTTCATTGTCTTTAATTATGAAGTTACCATCGGATGAGTGGAGGGGGGCTGCGCCACAAGTGATTGGCCCATAAAATGTTTTAGTGGAATTGAAAAATTCGTGCATCTTGTGCTGATCTGCAAGTTTTTGTGCTTCATGTGCTTTATTTTTAAGCCAGTCGTTCTTTAGAATGCAAAGTTCCCGCTGGGCAGCCGCTTTCTTCTTGTGGAAAGTATCAGCTTTGGTCCGAGACTGAGGGTTGTTCTGCCAGTCAGTAAAAGCAGCACATTTTTCATTGATGAGTACTCTGATTGTTGGGTCATTTTCATCAAACCAGTCCTGGTGTTTTCTTTTGATCTGGCCGAGGGTCTCTGCAGGTTTTTGTCATAACAGTATTAAGAGTATCCCATTCGGCACTGGGATTCTCGTTGTTTGCTGTTGGGTTGTTTATAAGCCCATGTTCAAGCTGCTCTCTGAAAGCATGTGCTACTGCTGGGTCCTCCAGACGCTTAGTGCTAAAACCTCTTCCAGAGGCTTGCTGCCTTCGCTGTTTTGGGGCGGCGTGAAGTAAGAGCTTGGATCTGACGAGCCAGTGATCAGAGTCACAGTGGTCTGAGCTACGCATGGCACGGGTGATGAGGACATCTTGGCGATCTCTTTATCTGACAGTGATGTAGTCAATGAGATGCCAGTGTTTGGATCTTGGGTGTTGCCACAAACCCTTGGACTTGTTGGCCTGCCTAAACAAGGTATTGGTGATATTGAGGTTGTGAGCAGCACACTTGCTGAGGAGGAGTAGGCCGTTGGGATTACACTTGCCTAGTCCATTTCTCCCTATTGTTCCCTGCCAAATGTTAGCACATCTTTGCCAACTCTGGCAGTGAAGTCACCAAGGAGCACAACCTTGTCTTCTCTGGGGATAGAGGTTAGCACTCTGTCGAGGTCGGCATAAAAGGCCTCCTTGATGTCATCCTCTGCATCCAGTGTTGGGGCGTATGCACTGATGAAGAAGGCATGACGTGAGTGATTCAGTAGGACTCGGAGCGTCATGAGGCGCTCGTTGATCCCAATAGGCATTTCTGTTAGCCTGTGTAGGATGCGTGGGAAGCCAACTCCATAAATATGGTTTCTTACCCTTCCAGAAGGAGGTGTAGCCAGCTCTTTTGCCACAAGGGCAGTATCTAGAAGGGTCCTGACATTCCATGCAGTGACCAAAAGAGGTTGTATAGTTTGTTTTTGAATTGGATCTGTGATTTTGATTGTGTTTTCAACCGCATAAGGATGACCTTACTGGGTGCGGTTGCCAGTCAGGTTGGTTCTTTAGGCAGGCTATGTTTAGGGCACCTTTTCTAGCCCCCTCCCCATGTGGGGTGAGCAGTGTGACTCCCCAAAAGGTCTGCTCAATCGCACAGACAGGACCGGATTGCCCTGCTCCCTGGATCCCAGTACAGTGGTCCCTCGGTTAACGAACACAATACGTTCCAGAAGGTCGTTCGTTAACCGAAACCATTGTTTCAATGGGATTTTGGGTAATTGGTTCCAGCTCACCGAAAATTACATACAAAGTAAAAATAACTGCAGTAAAGTACACTTACTTTGAGGTGTGCATGTAGAAGGCTCCTGGTTGATGATGATGGGAATTAGAAGTGGGGGTGGAGGAGAATGGAGAAGAGAAGGAAGTGCGGGTGGAAGAGAAATCAGCCATGCTTCATGCCGTCATTTCACCCATAAAATTTTAAGTTCACTAGGTGTAATTCAAGATTATTTTCTTTAAATCAACACTGCACTGCACTATATATTGTCAATATATGACCAATAATTGTACTGTAAAAACGTAAAAATAGTTTATGTTCAAGAGAGCCACAATCAGATACAAACTGACTCCTTTGTGGGTGAGTCAAGTGGCTGTTGGGCGCACCAAAAACTAGTTTCCTGTACTCCAATTATGTTAACTAAGTGTTAAAATTACTAAAAATTTTAATATAAAACTTGGAAAATTATTGAATAGTACAACCTTCTTGATATTTACTCAAATGGGAATGAATTTAAGCCATAGAACCAATTACTGTATTGGCGGACTAATATTCCAGCTGGTGAGCAAGCGAAAACATGTTGACATGATTTCGTAAAAATTTCGTTAACCGAATTGAAGATTCTTATGAAAGGTAATTCGTTAACCGAGGCGTTCGTTAACCGAGGGATCATTGTACTGTATATAAAAGACCATCTTATCTGTGCCGCCCATGTGCAGAGTTGTGACTAGAGACTCCCGGCAGTCATCTCTGCCTGTCCGCGTCGCCACTCATCAGTCGCCATAGGACTTTTGGGGGTAAAAGGGTTTTGATGATGATGAGGAGTATGATGAGCTGGGTGATGGCTGCACGCGAGTTGATTTATGTGGTGAGGCAGGAGCGTAGGCTGCAGCCACAGCCACACATCTTGGCTCTCCCTTTACCTGATCCAGTGGTGCAAGTGTTGCAACTACTGGGGAGAGGGAGAGTTGCAATGGACTACCGATATTCCAGTTTGTTGGGCTTTGCCTTAGTAGCCTGTCCATCAGGCATTCCCTTCGTCCACTGGTCTAGTCGTTGGGTTCCCATGGTGGTCACCTCTTCCGCCTATACCGCCGTTGGGGTCTTGTTGGAGCTCTGTAAGCTTGTCTGCCTGATGCGGGGCTCCACCACAGATTTTTCGTTTGGGGTTTACTCCCGTAGCCTTATACCTACCAAGGTTAATCCACAAGGCAGCGGGGCGGTGGTTGGTAGGTGCCAGAACGTGTCCACGTGCCAGTAGGCCCCAGACTCCGAGATCCCCTGCTAGTCTAGCCTGGGCCCACGAGGCACCCAGTTACCGTGTGTTGCCACGAGGAGGCACAGCAGGAGTCTTGGTGGTGAGGAGGCTGTGTACTGGCAGGAGAAGACATCTGCAAGTTGCTTCCCTGTTTGCCACGAGGGCTAGCCAGCAGCGGTAGTGAGAGGGAGCAAGCAGTGCTTGCACCTTAACACTAACATAATGCTGCCACACTAGATACATTACACCACCCTGCACACACACACACACACACAGGAATTTTAGTAATTAACTTAGTTATAAGTGTTTTTGGAGTTACCTTAACTTGGTTTCTATAAAAAAAGTTGTTGGGGTTAAGTTGCAAAACCCCAAATAATGTTTTCTCCATTTATTTGTAGAAATATACTAGTCACAGTCTATTAGTAGATGCACCTTAATTAACACTGTAAACTGTGAGTGTTAGTTGAGGACAGAGCTCACCTTGGGTGAGCTTCAATCAAAACGTCCTGCTCTCGTGAGACTCAAGTGAAGACAGCCTTGGTTGACCAGCTTCTTCGAGAGGGGAACTTGACTTAACGAGTTAATTTTCTTACTAACTAAAGCACCAATGAACACTAGACTCAGCAGCTGACGCACCAACCTGGGAACACCAGACTCGGCACCAGACGCCACACTGCCACCCTCACTTGACAATCCCACACCTCCATAAACCAACACCAAAAATATTAGTTACAATATTAAATCTTTTCCATTAAGCTTTCCATTATCTTCACTTCACTTCACACCCAGTCTCGCAGTCACACAGTACAAAGAACTTGATCCCAAAGCGATGTCGTTTGGGGGGAATGGATTGACTGAAAAGCACCAGAGACTCGTCCACCATCAAAGAATGCACCAAAATAATCTATCTCACGTGATTCCTCTGCACAAGGAAAATCAGGAGTAATTCTACCTGATGATCTTCTGAATTCAGCGATATCAGGCTGGAAATTACTGCCATCTGACCAAACAAAGCCAACCTCTTTGGCACCTTATTCTCCTCTAATTCCACCTTAGACAATTCCCACTCTATCCCTCCTACCCCTGCACCTTCTTCTTGGAAGCATGCCTTGGTTCAGCCCATCCCAAAGAAGGGTGACCATTCTAATCCCTCTAACTATTGCCCCATTGCCCTAACTTCATCCTTCTCTAAGATTTTCGAAACTATTTTGAACTCCCATTTTCTCCGTCACCTTGAACGCCTTTCTCTTTTGTCGGATCACCAGTATGGCTTTCGGCAGGCGAGATCTACTGGTGATCTGCTCTCCTATTGCACCCATCTTTGGTCATCCTCTCTTAGGGATTATGGGGAAACTTTCGTCGTGGCCCTCGACATCTCCAAAGTATTTGACAGGGTTATAGCACAAGTCTTTGCTTTCTAAACTTCCCTCTTTTGGTTTCTCTCCCCCACTTTGTTTTCTAATCTCTAGCTTCCTTGAGAACCGATCCATGGCAGATGTTGTCGAGGGATCGATCTCTCGCTCTTTCTCTACCGATAGTGGTGTCCCACAGGGTTCAGTTCTTTCACTTACAGTAGGTTCTCAAATTTCACGAGTCTTTATTTGGACACAAAAAAAAAACTAGTTTCAAATTTCGACGGCGGAAACTCGAATTTTGACGGGTTTGAGCGTCTTCATGACGCTAGTTGATGGGTTGTAGCGGAGGTTTTCTTAGGGTCAACTGAAATCAGCCCCTTATAAAGACTGTTACCTCATTACTTAGCAATTACAAGTATTCTCTATACTATAAAAAAATTGATTTAACTAATATTGTTGATATACTGAGCATACAGTAATATGATTATTTACTTACTCAGTAGGTAAAAAATAAACGCCTGCAGCTACACAACACTTGCTGCTGTGCGGTTTGTTTACTAATGGCAGTGATGCGGCAGCGCCATCTGTTGGGGAATTGCTAAAGGTTGTCTGCTGGTCTCAAAGCGCAGGAATGTTTGTTTCTTCACACTTGAGTGACTAGAACTTTGTTCATTCACTACCAGGCCTTCACAGGTGTGTCAAGCCATTTTCATTCCTGCAAATTATCTTAGTTGTTTGTGGCGCTAGCAGGGCCATTAGTTCCTTCCCACCCACGCTTGAGACAGCCAGAACTTTATCTCTTGGTGATCTCGTGTTCAGATGCTCATTTTGCGCCCTTGATATGGCAAGTGTTGAGCCAGTAGGTGGTGGGGGTCAACCTGGTGTGAATGGGAACCCTTATAAGCGCCCAGAACCGCCAAAGGCAAAAAGGGAATACAGAGTTGGCAAGAAACATGCAAAATATAGTTTGGCTGACAGGACGAAAATTGTGGGTTTTTTGTTAATAAACTTTTTCTGTGTTGTTTTTAGTTTTTATTTAACTTTACCTGTGTTATTTCCGTTGGTTTATTAGGATGTTGTTTTATTACAGGTAGTAATTCGCCCAAAAAGTAGGGTAAATAAGGCAAAATTTAGCCAAACATCGAAAGTACCAGACTCAAATTAATTTTCTCCATAGGAAGTTATTTTTAAAATTGGATTTCGCGAGGTTTTTACAGTTTAAATAGGTGTCCAAATATGAGAGCCTACTGTAATCTCTTCCCTCTTTTTATCAATGATTTACTTCTCACTACAACTAATTCTATCCATTCTTACAATGATGATTCTACTCTTCACTCTTTTTCACATTTCCCCTTCCCCCTAACTCTCTAACTAAATCTGTTTCTAAAGCTGATATCATTACATCTATCAACGAGGATCTGTGCAGCATCTCTGAATGGGGAGGTAGAAACTTGGTTAAGTTCAATAGCAATAAAACTCCGTATTTACCAATTACACTTTCTAAATTAGATGATCTCCCACCAATTACATTTCAGGACGCTATCATTCTGCCAAATTCTGAAATAAATATGCTAGGCCTCACCATTTCCTCCAATATGTCCTGGAAATCACACATCCTTAATATAGCTAAAGCTGCCTCCCGAAAGTTGGGAATGCTGTACAGATGCCGTAGCTACTTCACTCCTGAGCAGTTGCTCCAAGTATATAAGGGATTCATTTATCCTAACTTGGAGTACTGCTCTCATATCTGGGGTGGCTCTTCTTCTATCCAACTGTTAGATAGGGTGGAATCAAAGGCATTTTGTCTTATTAACTCTCCTCCTTTAGTTGACAATCTCTCTTCCCTTTCTCTTTGCCTCAATGTTGCTTCATTCTCTCTCTCTTTTACAGGTACTTTAACGGGCAATGTTCGGTGGATTTGGCAACCTGTGCACCGCCGGCAAGGCCGTGGGCCCATAACACTCGTCTTGCCCTCGGTGCCCACCGTTTCTCTGTGGATGTCGGTCACACGAAAATAACCCGTTATAGTACCTCCTTCTTTCCTCACACAGCCAAACTGTGGAATGCTCTGCCTTCTTCTGTGTTTCCATACTTATACAATCTGTCTCACTTTAAAAAGCTGGTTTTCTGGCATCTTCGTGGTGTAGATTAACACAGTACAGTATATCCTTTCTCTTCTCTATTTTAAATTTCTTTCTGTTCTTATTTTTTCGCCCCCAGGCCCCGTTGTGGGTCGTTTGACCTGTGCCCGGGTGGGCTAATTCCCGTAAAAAAAAAAAAATCCATTGTCCCTTGTCTGGGTCGTGAGCAAATGGCGGGGATATGCCGTTCTGGCTGGGCCTCCCTGCCCACGTCCTCCTCTTCCTCACTGGTTGACACAACATCGTCTAACTCAATGCTATCCTCTTAGTCACTAGCCTGATAGTCACTGCCTTCATCACCTCTTTCACCAGAATCGATCACTACAGCACTCAAATAAAATAGTTCTGTCCTTATTTTGCTATCATCCACCCCGTTGCAATGACGCTTGATTGGGGTGGAAGATACGGGAGGGGGGGGGGGACTGTTACGAGAAGTTGAAGGGTTACTCTCCATGACCACGGGCGAATGGTTACTGACCGCACTGGGCCTACCCATGCTCCCCTCCGTGTGCCGGGAGCGAAAAATAGTCATGCTGGTACCTGTTAACCCGGGTTGGGCATTCAAACAGAGGCGGGAAAAGGCACGCGTTCTGGAACGTCACTCGGGGCGTTGGGGTTAATCACACGCTGCTTATTCTGCATCGAGTGCTTGGCAAACTTAACTCCCCTATGATAGTCCCGCTTCTCCTATTCCTTATTTGGCTGTTTAGGTGAGTCTGTCCCAGCACCAGTAGGACCCCCAGTAGAGGTCATTATCTTGACTCGACAGGTGGTAGCACTACCCCAAAAATGTACACAATAGCAGCCTGGGCGGTCGCTAGGATGGCGCGGGCTACAACGCGATAGTTGCGTTCTTGTAAACCTCTTTTACGTTCACCATCGGCAATTCGATCGCAAGAAAGCTTCCTGTAAACATTCTTCCCACCTTGTCTTTCCATATTCATCGCTAACAACAAAATTGGAGAAAACAGCAAAAATTACGGAGCAACCGACAGAAACCGCGCGATTCAACTGATCACGTGATGTACTGTAAACAGAGAGCATTGGTGTAAACTGTTATTAGTCTGCACTGCGAAACATTCTTTTTACTTATTCTTTTCATACAATATTTATGGGTAACAGCTAAATTTAAAAAAAAATAAAAATTACAGAGTACCTCTTAAAAAACACTTCACAAACAAAAGACATGAATCAATTGAACATGTAAAGTCAACGTGAACTGTAAACATTGCATAACCCCGCGCCACGCTTAAAACGTTAAGGATGGAATCGTGTTATAGCCATCATTCGTATGCAAATGTTCGCATTTTACAAACATGTTACAATCAATTCGTGTTGACAAAACATGAATTGTAGCAGAAATGACTGTAGCTGGTATGAGGGCTGTGATGTCATTCAAGACGGTGGTCACCATTTAGCTGACTGGATCCCTCGAAACTCACGATATTTTACGCCAAATACAAGACTTGGTTACATTAGGTAGTGCTCGTGAAATTAAAAAATGCGAAATATAATCGCGCGAAATATGAGATCTTACTGTATAACAGGTTCAGGGGATTAGGGACCGGCCACCCTCGTTAGGGACCGGCCACCCTCGTTAGGGACCGGCCACCCTCGTTAGGGACCGGCCACCCTCGTTAGGGACCGGCCACCCTCGTTAGGGACCGGCCATCCTCGTTAGCGACCGGCCATCCTCGTTAGCGACCGGCCACCCTCCAAAAACTCCATCCACCCTTGATGTGTCTTTGTTGTTCAGACTGTATCACTAAAATAATGAGACACATAAAGCAAGCATAATGAGCATTAATTAAGGAATGTAAGCATAAATTGAGACCATTATTTAACTGCGTTTAAGCATTGAGTCATCAGTCCTCCCCTCTCGCTGAAGGGCTGGCCACTGTGTTTGCCAATAAGCATTTTAAAAGATGTCCCCACACATTTCAAGAACATATACGGGCTAGTGGAAATCTCTGTGAGCTAACAGAAATTTTTTAGATAAAGCTGGCCTGCCAAAATGTGCACGCCCTCACTATGTTGATGTTCCATGCTCATAAATTTATTCTTTATGGTTACTGGAGAAATGCAGCCATCTGCAGACATAAAAAAATGGCTTCTTTCATAATGAATTTTTTTGTTAGGTTACTTTGTTGTGGGGGGGGGGGGGGGAGAAAATGATAAAGTCAGACGTCACCTTCAATACAACCTACAGTGTCCTTTTTTTCTCAAGTCAAAATACATATTAGCACAGTGTACTCCTGGCAGTAATTCACACCACATGACCGTGAGCCAAACTCTGCTGCTGCTCCTCTAATCAACGGAGCAGTCAGTCAAACTTGTTGGGTCTTTCCCTAATATATAATTGTCGGTTATGTGAGGTGGTGATTAAGGGGACATTGGTTTATGGAGTATACTTGTACACCAATTCCCCCATTAACGTCGTTGTTAGGTTCCTGTCAACCACTACTTTAGGTTAAACAACATAAAGTATAAACAATTTGACCATAGACACAATAATATAAATAGGGGTCAATATTTTCTCATATGTTGCCACAAATGCTTCACTTTGATCACTATCACCTTCTTGTTGTTTTAAAGTTTATAATAAACTTACACTTTTCACCTGTATGGAGAACAACTAATATGGAAAGTTTTGTTGATCCACATGTTCAACATTCTTTCCATAATGTCACTTGTGTTACCAATTAACTTTGTAACACTCTCCTGTGACCACAACCAGTAGTAATAATAATAATAATAATAATAATACAGTTGTACCCCACTTAACGCGGTCAATTGAACCCAGAGGGTCCCGCGTTAAGTGAAATCCGTGTTAAGTGAACAACAGAACATATGGGATTAATTCCAATAGAAACCGGCCCGACCCCCAAACTCCACTTTTTAAAGGCACATACCTATGTTGTAGTAAAAATAACATCTTAATTTTATGATGGTACATGCACACAATTAATACTTAAGAGAAATAGAGAAATACAGTCGCCAAGTTAATGTCCATTCAAATAATGGACTCAACTCCCTCCCCCTCTCACACTACACAGCCGGCTAACAGATGGTCGGTCGGTCCCTCCCCACCCCTCACCAACCGTCCCAAGGAGATGTGTGGGATAACCTCAAACTAAAGTTAGGAAAATATAATTGACATTGCTGGATTCCTTGTAAGACCAGGAATATTTTGAATATAAATGTCATATATTTTGCACAAAAGATAACATAGTTACCTAGAGAAAAATTTTTATCTAAAAATTGTAAGTTTAAAGCAAAATATATGATGTTTATATTCAAAATGATCACCAAATTATAAGAATTCCAGCAATGTAAATTATATTCTGACCGGGTAATTTGTATGAATTTTATGAGCTAAAACAAATATCTTCAGTTAATAAAAAAAAAAATAATCTTCACGACACTATCTGTCAATCAAAGTACCCCACCTTGCCTCCCCCCCTCTTCCAACCGCGCGGTCAGTCCCAACCCTCCCCCCACCCCCCACCAATCCTCCCTTCCAGAGTTTTTAACATTTAGTATTAAATAATACCTCAGATTAAAGTTAGGATAATATAATTGACATTGCTGGATTCCTTGTAAGACCAGGAATATTTTGAATATAAATGTCATATATTTTGCACAAAAGATACCATAGTTACCTAGAGAAAAATTTTTATCTAAAAATTGTAAGTTTAAAGCAAAATATATGATGTTTATATTCAAAATGATCACCAAATTATAAGAATTCCAGCAATGTAAATTATATTCTGGCCTGGTAATTTGTATGAATTTTATGAGCTAAAACAGGCAGTCAGGCAGGGTGGCGGGTGGGGCAAATCTAAAAATAGCGTCTCGGACACTCACCGCGTATATGTGGAAAAAATCCGCGTTAAGTGAAAGTTCAGCTTTGGCAAGGCACCGCGTATATGCGAAAACGCGTTAAGTGAAACCGTGTTAGGCGGGGTAAAACTGTAATAATTAACGGTTTATTGAAAGAGCATAGCGGCCAGAAGGCTGAAAATATACAGTTACATAATTGGGGAATGGGTTTCGATTTACAAATAATATACAAGTAAGATAAGTGATACAAATAAGATATATTATAACTAGATGGAGAGAAGCTCAAACTACAGGGCATTTCAACATAGTGACAGTGCAAGAAATAGTATTTACTGGGAGTGAATACACTGGTTTATTACAAGTTATTGATAATTTTCACAATGGTTGGGACTGGGCTGTTCTTATAGCGATCAGTTCGTGCACGTATGGGCTGGATGCAGTTGTGGTGTCGAACAGCAATTCTCGGGCTAGGGATCTCAGGTGGTAGTAGGAGCCGGTGTCGAGGATGGTGCAGAAGCTTCTTACCAAATTTGCAGATGAGGTCGTGGTGATGGTCAGTGAGAGTCGAAAGGGTCAGTGTGTTGAGCGCTTCTTGGTATGTGGGGTAGGAAGGGGAGAGAATAATCTTGCATGCCCTCTTTTGCACTTTTTCTAGGTGTTTACCTTGTGTGGCATTTAGGGAGGAAGACCAGGTAGGGGAGGCATAGGTGAGCTTGGGAAGTATGAATGTTAAGTAAACACTGAGGAGCTTGGGTGCAGGAACTCCGAGGGACTTGAGTCGGCGGAGGAGGTGGAGACGGAAACTGGAGGATTTGACAACTTCACTGACGTGTGGTTTCCAATTTAGTTTGTTGTCTATGGTGACGCCGAGGAGCTTAGTGGAATCTACAACCTGGAGTGTGTTGGGACCTAAAGTAATGGAAGGGGGTGGGACAATGTTGGAGGAGAGGTTGATGTGCATAACCATGGTCTTGGTATGGTTGATGGTGACGTGGTTGTTGGTGGCCCAGTTTTGGAGACTGTTCAATAAATCGTGAAGGGCGGTATAGTCGGGAGCAGAATTGTTGACGCCGATCCCAATAGTGGAGTCGTCGACATATTTCCAGCGAGCAGGGGATTCCCTAAGGGCATCATTGATAAGCATAAGGAAGCAGAGTGGTTCCATCTTGGTGCCTTGGGGGGCGCATTTACGTTGTACCCTGCCAGAACCGGAATTCCCACTTTATGCGGTGCATCTACTCATAACGCGGGTGAAGTATAATTTTTTTTTTTAGCTCGTAAAATTCATACAAATTACCCGGCCAGAATATAATTTACATTGTGTGGGAAGAGGGAGCTGGAGGTGGGGTATTTTGATTGACAGATAGTGTCTGGGTGAAGTATATTTTTTTATATTTATTGAAAATATTTGTTTTAGCTCATAAAATTCATACAAATTACCTGGCCAGAATATAATTTACATTGCTGGAATTCTTACAATTTGATGATCATTTTGAATATAAACATCATAGATTTTGCATTAGACATACAAATTTTAGATCTTAAGTAAGAATTTTGTTTACTCAGAGCAAATATGTTATCTTTTGTGCAAAATATATGACATGTATATTCAAAATATTCCTGGTCTTGCAAGGAATCCAACATTGTCAATTATATTATCCTAACTTTAGTTTGAGGTATTATTTATTACTATACCTTAAAATCTAGTGTTTTCACCCAAACATTTCTCAGAGAGGGAGGAGCCAGCGAGCGTTGGAAGAGGGAGGGGGGGGGGGAGTTGAGTCCATTATTTGAATGGACATTAACCTGGCGACTGTATTTCTCTTAAATATTAATTATGTGTGCATACCATCATAAAATTAAGATGTTATTTTTACTACAACATAGGTATTGTGTCAGAAAAAGTGGAGTTTGGGAGTCGGCCCGGTCTCTATTTCAATTAATCCCATATGTTCTGTTATTCCATTTATACGTTTCTCGTTTTACGTGGACCTCTGTAGGTTCAATTGACCTCGTAAATCGGGGTACTGTATAACTGTACTGTATTTTACTGTAGGGAGTACGTATTTAGGAAAAAACTTTTGTGTGTATTTTCCTCCTGTGGCCATAGTTTTCTTAAAATAATACACAGTACAGTACCAGTAAATGTGAGGAATAAATAACAATAATACCAACAAAAAATACTGTTTTGCCAAATCAGTAAATAAAAGTCAAATGAAAGTTCAACACAGCTGCCATTTGTATATTAAGAACATAAGAAACATAAGAAAATAAGGAGTCTGCATTAGGCCGGTTGGCCTGTGCATGGCAGCTCCTGTCGAGAGTTACTACCACTCTCTATCATCCATGAATCTATCTAGCCACCATTTAAAACTCCAGCACTTACTACAAAGTTGCTAAGCTTGTTCCACTCGTCCACCACCCTATTTGTGAACCAGTTCCTTCCTATCTCCCTCCTAAACCTAAACTTATCCAACTTAAATCCGTTGCTACGAGTCCTATCCTGCTCGGATATTATAAGAACTTTATCTATATCCCCTTTATTGATTCCTTTCACCCACTTAAATACTTCTATCATATCTCCCCGCACTCTTTGTCGTTCTAGGGAATGCAAGTTTAGTTTCTTTAACCTATCTTGATATGGAAGGTTTCTAAGTCCCGGAATCATTTTCGTCATTCTTCGTTGCACCGACTCCAGTGAATTGATATCCATTCTATAATAAAGGCACCAGAACTGAACAACATAATTGGGGTGCGGCCTGACTAGCGCAAGATATAGTTGCATAGTTGCAATATGACCTCACTTGTATTACTTACATTTCTAGATATAAAACCTAATATTCTGTTTCACCATAGCAACGAACATCAGCTGGCACACCAATTCCTTAGCAACCCCCTCTATATTTTGTCATTACTTTTTTTTTACTATTATTATTTTTTAATTATTTTTAGGAAAATAATATTGTCCGGCTTACCGTATATCACGGCCTATAAGGCGGCGGGGTGCATAAGACGCCCCCCCCAAATTTCCATTTAAAAAGTAGCCTTTGAGCTCTATTTGCTGTATAAGACCAGTACCCCAAATGTGACACTTACCCACTGACTCAGTAGTCCTTTACCAACCATCCTTGATTTTTTAAAATAAGGCCAATTCACTTCAAGTAATGTCATCAAATTATACCCGCTGGTGTAGTGTAAACACTAGTGACGTCACTGAAGCGTGGTGGGAGTGTTCCCTCGTCTCGGTGGTGTGACTATTTATACAACATGTGGTTCAACAGCAACCACCGTATTCTAATTGTGGTGTTTCATTAGGATTTGAGTGAAAAAGGTTACCAGTATGTACTTACTACATACATTTATTACACAAATATATATATATATATATATATATATATATATATATATATATATATATATATATATATATATATATATATATATATATATATATATATATATATATATATATATATATATATACTGAATATACTATGTACAAAAAATGAATGTTCAATGAATTATTTATGGTGCATTAGGGTACTGGTCACTTCAAATGGGCTATAAATAGCTTGTTATCTCCCCTCCATCTCACCCTGAGCCAGACGGAAGGGTCTTGGTAAATAACATGTTTGCTTATTTTCCATTTACTTTAAATAGATTTACCGAATTATTTGTTTTATTTATTTATTTATAATATACTGTAATATATTAAACACACTGTAATTATTTTCTTTAATTTATAAACTGTTTTGCGACAAAGGAATGTTCTCCAGTAGTGTTTCATTAGGATTTGAGTGAAAAAATATTACGTACTTACACAATTGTTCCTCTTACTTTGACAACACAACATACATACAGAATATTATTTCTCAGTTTTGATCTTTTTTTTTAATTTTTGTATTTATTTATAGTTAGTTACTTAAAATAAGGCCAATTCACTTCAAGTAATGGCATCAAATATTACCAGCTGGTGTAGTGTAAACACTAGTGACGTCACTTGAGCGTCTGTAATTAACCGTCGATAGTTTCAAGAATTAATGCACTTTTCCTTTCTTGTCTCCTCACTGGCAAATGGGGGGGGGCGTGGGGAGGGGTGTGTGATGATAGCTGTGTTTATTACAGGGGTATAAATCTCTTTTACGGTATGTTAGACAGGTTTATAATACATTTTTATTATTTTAATATACCGGTAATCTTAATTTGAATCCAGCTTGCCAAACGTAAGTTTCAGTATAAAATAATTAGTGGTAAGACCTTGTGAGTGGCTTACGATGTTTTCATCACCACTCTTGACACACTAAACCACAATATTTAAGAGGTAAGAATTTTAAACTTGGTGGTTTAGACGACCCCCTAACTTTGGGCAGATTTTTTTAATGTTCAAATTTCGTCTTATAGGCCGTGATATACGGTAAGTGATATCTGCCTTAACGAGGTTTTACTGTAGTATATTATGTACTTAAATAAATACACTGCATGTGGGACACTGTACTGACCAGCCCAGTCATGTTGCTCCTTCCTCTTGATCCTCCCCCCCAACTCTCCTCCTGGTACATCGCAGCAGATGATGATGGTGATGATGGTGATGATGGTGAATAATGATGATGGTGATGAGGGATGATGATGATGATTAATCTGTAGTGAACTGGTGATCCATTCATCTCATTTGCCCCAGCTGATGCTGTATTGTTCATGCTGCTCTGAAGTTTCTTTATTATTCTGACATTCTCGACCAAAGTCAACATTTTCCTTAGGGTTCTTGGGTACATTCTTGTTGCTACCTTTACGAGGATGTCTTAGAGGCATGATAGGATTTTATGACAACAAAGCACGGGTCATAGGGAGATGTTTGTGCAGTGTGGCGGGGACATTAGTGAGTTAGAGGAGAGGTGGGAAGCTGCAGTAGTGACGCCTGGCAGTTTCTTGTGGAAACCTGTTCGTGCGCTCAGTTCAAACGCATACAGAATATACTTCTGATAAAAATTCGCGAATAGTCGAAACCGTAAATGAAAAATCCGCAAAAAGCGAGGGTGCACTGTACTGTACTGTACTGTATTCTAATATGAATTAAATAAAGTTGATACTGTACTACTTTACTAATGTTATTATGATAAATACATATGCTTAGAAGTACAGTATTGTTTCCCACCAAAAATTGCTTAAAAATTAATATTTTTATGTTTGGGATACATACTGTTTTCCCTTTTATATAATGGTAGTCAAGGGGAAAATGAATTTGATTTACAAAAGGTTTTTAGGGATGTATCACTTTCATAAATCAACGCACTCCTGTAATAGTGCATGACTGAATGTTTGAACAGATACAGTGGAGAAAGTGAGGTTCTCTGTTGATGGACCAGACAACAGGAGGGAGCTGAGTAAAAGAATAACTGACATTTATTTACATAGTAGCTAAGGGATATGCAAGGGTTTTGAAATGGTAAAATTACATGGTTAGCTCTTGTAAAAAGTGAACTGTGGAATAAAGTGTTCTGAGATAGTATGGAACACTTTTCAAGAAATCTGTTAAAAAAGAAAGTTGGACAAGTGTCAGGTAGTTGTTCACCAGTGTGATTATATTGTTGCTAATGCATTATTTTTTTCTAATTCTTTTTGGAATTTTTACTTTTTCATGTATACTTTCAGCAACCCCTCCCAGATGTATCCTGGCAGTCCAGATAAAATACAGCTGAGCCCTGCTTCACTAGGTGGTTCTGCCACACGTAAGAAGATTATTGCCCCACCACTATCAACCAGTATAAGAGAGCTTTTTCCCCCCACATCACCCCCAGCTCAGCCTCACCCATCACCATCCCTCTCTCCACCTACACTGCATCCCTCTCCCTCCTCTCCCAGTGGCTCTTTGGCCCTTAAGAGGAAGGGTCGACGGGCTCCTGCTCCTCCACAGGTTGCTACTCCCAAAAGTGGCAGGGCATCCCCTACTGATTCCACTGCAGACACCCTGAGTATGGACACCATGTCTCTCTCTAGTATTGGTACTCAGAGTCAGGAGAAGCAAGTCCAAGAGGAAGGTAGGCTATGTTACTGCTATTGTGGGATGTTGTTGCTTATTATGTGGTTAATTTGTATAGGGATAAGAAGCCAATATTGGTAGCATGCTTAAGCTTCATGATTCGTGGATTCTTTGTCCCTATGTGATTATGGGCTGTAATAGCATGCAGTTGATTCTGTGCTTGGCCCTTACCAGACCAGGATGAGGTGCTGAGTTGGAAAATGCAGAAGGACATGAAAAACCACTCGAACAAGATGAATGGCACCACAGATCAACGGGTGCCACCGCCCAAACCCTCTCGGGCTTTCCAAGCTTCCCAAAATCTGACCCCTGTGACAGGTTGGTGCTTGCTTGCTTATATACTTATTTATGCTGTTGCTGTTGAGACCTGTGTGTTGGTGTTGTGTAGTGCAGATTTAATGCACAATTATAAATTTTCACTTTCAAATACTATACAGTGGTCCCTCGGTTAACGAACACAATTCGTTCCAGAGGGTCGTTCGTTAACCGAAAATTTCGTTAACCGAATCCATTATTTCATTGGGATATTGAGTAATTGGTTCCAGCTCACAGAAAAGTACATACAAAGTAAAGCCAAAAATGCATAAAGTCAGAAACACTCCTAAAATTCCCCTAAATCGCCCTTAAATCACTATACAGTATATATACGTACATATACACTCTTACTCTTAAATCACTACTGTAATGTGATACAGGTGATTAATTTTATCTCTTGTGCAGAATATATGACGTTTATATTCAACTTATCCGCTGTCTTGCAAGGATTCCAGCAATGCAAATTATATTCTCCTAACTTTAGTCTGAGATATTATATAAGATAAAAACTGTAAGCCTAAAAACCTGGCTGGGGGAGAGGGAGGGAGCGAGCAAGCGAGCGAGCAGGAGGTGAGGTGATAGTGTAGGGGTATGAGATGTTGGTTCACACTCAGGAAGGGATGGAGAAAGGAAACTCACAATGTGCTCACTGTATACATATTGTATTGGATGTACAATGCAGCTTGTTGCTGGGTAGGTAGCATGGCAATAAGTGTTGAGTTGAGAGAGCTGGTTGGTGAGGGTGCCCAGAGTGAGGGCACGCGGCTTGAGGGACGCCAAGGTCACTGGCGGGAGCAGCAGCGGCCCGGCTGGCGCGGAGGAAGAGGTGTTGCTTGCTGGTGGCACTGGGTAGAAAAGAGAGCTGGTCACAGCGGTGTCAGGCCTTATAAGGCGGGGGTAGGCGTGGGTAGATAGTTGACCCCCGCTCCGTGGGCAATGCAAATTATATTCTCCTAACTTTAGTCTGTGATATTATATAAGATATAAACTGTAAGCCTACTGTATAACCACCAAACCCTGGCTGGGAGGGAGGGAGGGGTGACAGTGACATGTTTCACAGTTAGCTCCGAAGGTCTAGTGAAGTACAGTATTTATTTGTTTATTTATGTCCTTTAGCTTGAGTTTTTGTTTTTTGCTTCTAAAATTTCATAGAAGTGACCCGGGAGAATATAATTTACATTGCTGGAATTCTTATAAGATAGTGATTAATTTGAATGTAAACATGCCATAGTTTGCACTAGATAAAAATTTTAGTAATCATTTTGTACATTATTTTGATTACATGTACAGCACAGCTTTGCCCTTAGGACAGTGTGTGCATGTAAATGAGTTTCAATAAATGAATAAAGTTACATATATCGAGCCAAAAATAATAGTTGAAAAACTTTATGTAGACAGAGCTCGGATGGCTAAATTTTAGAATGACCAATAATTTTAATATAAAAGATGCACAAATATTAAAGAGCACAATTTTCTTGATATTTACTCCACTGGAAACGAATGTAAACATAGAACAGATTATGGAATTACTGAATTGGCAGACTAGTCCATCAGCTGATGCTCACAACAAAATGTGTTTGTCTTAAGGATTTCGTGAACTAACTGTTCGGTTAACGAATTACCTTCCATAAGAATCTTCAGTTCGGTTAACGAACAAAAATTCAATGAACGAAATCCTGACGAACATCACGTTTTGTTGTGAGCATCAGCTGATGGGCTAGTCTGCCAATTCAGTAATTCCATAATCTGTTCTATGTTTACATTCGTTTCCAGTGGAGTAAATATCAAGAAAATTGTGCTCTTTAATATTTGTGCATTTTTTATATTAAAATTATTAGTGATTTTAACATTTATTTAACATATTGATAATATATGCAGTACAGGGAACTAGTTTTTTGTGCGCCCATCAGCCGCTTGACTCAGCCACAAGGTGTTAGTTGGGCTCTGGTGACAGTGGAGTGAACATCTATTTTGTTGGTGTCTTGAATATTTTTGCATTTTTCATTGAAATTATTGGTCATTCTGAAATTTAGTTAACATATTGATAATATTTAGTGCAGTGCAGTGTTGATTTAAATAAAATAATCTTGAATTACACCTAGTGAACTTAAAATTTTATTGGTGAAATTACTGCATCAAGCAAGGGTCCACTGAAAGGTGATTTCTCCTCCATCCCCACTTCCTTCTCCTCCACTCCCACTTCTAATTCCCATCATCATCATCAACCAGGAACCTTCTACATACACACCTCAAAGTAAGTGTACTTTACTGCATTTTTTTTTTTTTACTTTGTATGGACTTTTCTACAAGCTGGAACCAATTACCCAATATCCCATTGAAACAATGGATTCGGTTATCGAACGACCCTCTGGAACGAATTGTGTTCGTTAACCGAGGGACCACTGTACTGTATACCGTAGCCTTTCTCTGATAACCACTAGACATACTCATGTGACCATCACAGGTGCATGATACAAATGCGATAAATAAATGGATAGTTTCACTTCCCAAGGACATACACAATCTTGCCTCCTGTTATGTCTCCAGTCTTTGGTATAATTTTATTAATGGTGAAGAAGCTTTGTATTACTACTGTATTATACTGTGCTAAATACTAAACAAGGTTCTGCTGATAATTCTGTTCTCTTATCTCACTAACTTTAATTACAGTTTAGTTTTAAGGTGTGAAATATGGTTATAATTACAGTACTTAGACATTATAGAATATACTGTAGTAGCAATTAACAGTGTGTCTTACCACCCACTCATGGTCTCAACTCAGGCTACACATTGTGGTCTACTATTCCACTAATCATTATATATAACTTGCTTGCTTCATCCTCATATTCCTCTCAGTTATTTACCCAAACACGTTGACCTTCTCTCTCCTCTATCGTACTCACTAGAAGCCGTTATTGACTGCTTACTGTCGTGTTGTGTTAGACAGCGCGAGTCAAGTACTGCGTTGATGTCACTTGACGATCTTGAGCACTGTGGGGTAGTGTACTGTACTTGTTAACCATAATATAAGGAGATATTTTATATAGAACATCTGCCTTTAACCTTTTATGTTGTGACAGCCCATACTGAAGCTTACCTAGATGTGGAGGTTAATATGTTGGTGGTGGTGATGGGTGGTGGTGGTGGTGATGGTGATGGGTGGTGGTGGTGATGGGTGGTGGTGGGTGGTGGTGGTGGTGATGGGTGGTGGTTGGTTGTTGGTGGTGATGATGAAAGGGTGGTGATGGTTGGTTGGTGGTGGTGATGGGTGGTGATGGTGATGGTTGGTGGTGGTGATGGTTGGTGGTGATGTGATGGTGGTGGTTGGTTGTTGGTGGTGATGATGAAAGGGTGGTGATGGTTGGTTGGTGGTGGTGGTGGCGATGGTTGGTGGTGGTAATGGTTGGTGGTGGTGGTGATGGTTGGCTGGTGGTGGTGATGGCTGGTGGTGATGGTTGGCTGGTGGTGATGGTGGTGGTGGTGGTGATGGTTGGCTGGTGGTGGTGATGGTTGGTTGGTGGTGGCGATGGTTGGTGGTGGTGATGGTCAGTGGTGGTGATGGTTGGTGGTGGTGATGGTTGGTGGTGGTGGTGATGGCTGGTGGTGGTGATGGTCAGTGGTGGTGATGGTTGGTGGTGGTGATGGTTGGTGGTGGTGATGGCTGGTGGTGGTGATGTACGTCACACACTAACATCAGCATTTAGCTCCACCGTGTGAGAGGCCAGCAGGACAGACTGCCAGAATGTTTTACAGGTTGAGGGATAAAATACGGATCTTTGCCTTTAAAAAAAAAAGAATCGTAATTTATCAGAAAAAACAGGCATACTGTGAATCTACGGTACATAAATCATCATCATCACAAAGATTTTGTCACCTGTAGAATCTGGCCCAAACATTTCACATACTGACTGTCTTCATGCCAGTGAGTGTTGAAGAGTTCAGTAGTCTCACTTTAACATTTACAGAAGAATTGTCCAATACTGACTTTACTGTGAACAACATGTAGTGTAGTGGTAGTGTTTGGTAGACACTGAGGCAATAATACAGTACTTTGCTATCTAGAGCTTTGTGTCAGGTGTTCTTCACTGGGTGCAGATTAATATTAAGTCGAGCAGAAAGTAATGTCAGCTTGTAATTTGTTAACAGGCATTCTCAGACGACCATCTATGAGTAAGAGCGAGGCAGGTGAATGGCAGCGCAAGAAGGGTCCGGCCCCTCCCAGACCAGTGCCACAGAAGCGAGCCCTCAAGAAGCTTCCCATGCGAATTATTCAACAGGAACTTCAAGATATTGAAATCAAACAAACTGAACTTGAAAGACAAGGCGTCTTGTTGGAAACCTCTATTCGCTCTCGAACAGAAAATACACCAAACAACTCGGTGGAGGATGCAACCACCCCCAGTAGTGGTCCAAACAGCATAGAGGTAGAAGATATGATACTACAGCTGTTTGAGCTTGTTAATGAGAAAAATGAGTTGTTCAGACGTCAAACTGAGCTCATGTACCTGTAAGTAACTCCAGTTAGTATTAAACCTTTTTTATTAAGATTAATCCATAAAGCAGTGAATATGGGAAACAAAACCTATCTGGTGAGTTTTCAGACCAAACATATTAATTTTTCCTCCTAATAGTTCAATAAAGGTACAGTACATTTATACAAATACAGCTGTGTACATCACATTAAGTTGAGACACAACTCGAGTACTAACATATTTTGTATAGATTAAGTACTTGTTCAGAGTAGCATATGATACATGTATGTCACAGCTATTGAGGTTTGCCCTGTAAACCTCCAGGCAATGTACGACTCGAGTATTAAAAAAATTTGTAACTTCCTGTGACAGCTGTCACTTAATAATGAAAGATTAGAAGTCACAGTTCACTCTAAAGACATGGAGGTAATAAGTTGTAATGTCACACACCTTATGCTACACCAAGTTGTAAAACACCTTCCCTTAACAAAAATCCATCTGTCTGAAATCGCTCCTTGGTTCTAGGGTTGGGTTGGCCACATTGTGATAATGTATGTGATGAACTAATGACATTCTGTCATTGTGGAGTTCAGGGGAAACTGCCTTACCTGGTGCTGTGGATACCCACTCCACATAGCCCGAGTCCAATCTGTTGTAATAAACAATATTTCCTGGTATCACACACACACACACACACACACACACACACACACACACACACACACACACACCAAGAAACTATCATTATGACAAATATATACCATATTAAGACAATCAAAGTTTGCTCTGCCACAAACACTAAATTGGAAAAATAAAGTCGGGAATGCCTCACTCTGTTTCAGTAGCAGCAGAGGACTTAACCCCTTACCCAGATATGAATGCAGTATACTGTACATGTATATCAATAGTCAGAAGTTCAGTGTAAGTTTAAAGTTGTGTACTAATTTTATTTAATCTCTGGTTTACTCACTTCACTTACAGTTATGATATAAAGTTTGCAGCACAGGTATAAATCAGTTGATTTCTTACAGCAAGCGTGAAAAACGTTTAGAGGAGGAATACGTTGAACTGGAATATCAGATTCGGTGTCTAATGCTTAAACCGCCCTCTGAGAAGACCGAGACAGACACTACCCAAGAGGAAGAACTGATAGCACGGCTGGTGAAGGTCGTGGAGCAGCGCGATGAGATCATCAACTGCTTGGAGCTCGACAGGTTACGAGAGGCACAGGAGGACGAGAGCATTGCCACTCATATGATGCAGTACCAAGGTTGGTGATTCATGTAGCCACTTAATTTTATCGAGCAAAATAAAAACATTAATTAACAGAGTACAAAATTGATATTCAATTCTTATTTCAGAAAAACATATTGATGGTATTGAGAATGGTAGCAGTTTACAAGTCTCTCCCAAGAAGAAGAAGACACTCAAGTTACCTAAGAAGAAGAAGAAGAAAGAAAAGAAAGATAAAAAGGACACAAAGGCTGATGCTGACAAGGACATAGATGAAACTGAAACAACAGAGGTGAAGAAGAAAAAGAAGAAGAAGAAATGGCTGTTCTAACATTCCTGGAGTTGCCGGGAAACAAACTTACTGCTGAGAATAACTTGAAAGTAACAAATAATTTTGAAAAGAATAATTTACTTAGGATAGATTTCTTTTGATATTACAATCTTTCATCATCAAGTTGAGTTCTTATTGGTTAAAACATGTTCAGTAGTGACAATGAAACTTAACTCTCTCGACTGTGGACAAATTTGGGTCGTGTTATCACTTAAACTTCCATCGGGATCCATCATTTATTGCTGGCCAACCAGATTCTTCCAGAAAAGTTTAGGCATTCCAAGTTATCTCAGAGGAATTGAGATAATTTATTAGAATTCTTTTGTCTTCAGATATTCTTCATATAAGGATTATATTGGCTGTAACACAAGACTTAAATGTGATAAATTTAAAAAAAAGTCTCAAATATTTTGGATGTAAGATTCCTTTTGAGCCATTTTGAAAGACAAGATGTTGAATTGGTTTCTTATTTTGTAGATCTTTTAAACTGAATTGCTCATAGATTTTATAGTACTGTAGTCAAATAGGTTTTAGTAATCTGTACATAATTTTTAAATTATGAGAATTGAGGTCAGTTTGAAACTGTACAACATTAATTTCTCAATTAGGAAGAATAAACTTTTAATAACTATTGAAGATCTGAAATTGTGAGAGGCAGAGCCCATTACTGCCTTCCTTTCTCTTAGTAACTTAAGAGGTATGGTCCCTGCACATAGCATTTACATTAATACCAATGATTTCATCTTATAAATTTGGAACTTTTAGGTAATTTCATTAATGGCTGATTTGACTGTATTTCTGAGCATTTGTAGTTAATTCTATTGCTAATTTAATTGTCAGCATATAAAGGTAATAGTAATCCTGAGCCTGATTGTGGGAAGACGAAGAGAAAATTTAATTTACTTACACTGTAGATTCCAAGATGATAATATACCTGTACATTTGACAGTACCAACATGCTTACTAGTTAACTCAGGTACTGTCATTCTTCTTGCTTCTCCTGTATGTGATAGGGGAATATTCTTCTGTAAAAATGTAAACAAGTTCTCTACCACATGACATTTATACATTTATATGGTGTTGTTTATTACTGGTTGTGGAGATACATCATTATTAATAAGCAGTTATTGGTCGTATGATTTAGCTTTGTATAATTTAAAAAGTTAAATAAAAAATGTCTGGAGCAAGATAAGGACAATTGATACCAACTAATTATGAAATGAGTTTGATGCATCGGTGGTGGATTTCTCTTCGTATAGAGAGTTTTGCCTATGTTCAGTAAAATATATTTAATTACAAATGTAGAGAAATGCATTATAATTTGTTAAATCATTATACATATTTATTCTTGAATCATGACTTGTCTGCTGTTTACAACATCTAGTGTACAACTTCCTTCACAATGTTGAGCTTCCAATAATACTGTATAGTGTTTGGTTGATTCTTTTCCATCCATAAATCCTAGCCCTGTGTTCATCCATTCCATAAACAATTGTTATTAATACTATTTTATACCTTTTATACCCTACCTTCATCTACGGATAAGAGATTTTCTATTTAATTGTTAAATAAAGATTCCACTACTAAACATGTTCACTATGTAGCATATTTATTCACAAAGACAAAGTTTAACTTTTTTTGGTATACTGTAGTGGAATGTTAGGTCACATTGATTGTGGTGCAATTACCTTATACAATGTAACTTATTTATAATGCTTTATGCACTAGAAAATTATTTTATAGTAACCTTATAGCTTATGATCAGTGCACATTCTCAATGAATGTGAAAGTTAGTTCACTGCAAACACAAGTACCTAGTGTCTAAAATTTTAAGTGCAATAGTATCACCAGTTCATGAGAATGCAGCACATAATTAGGCTCGTACGTAATGAGTCTCCATATCCCGCATAATACATTGTTCTTATCAGCTACAGGGGATGTTTATGTATAAAGAAGCCCTTTTTTTATAGTAACTGGTTTAAGTTAGTGAATAAAGATTTAATTTGGTAGAACTGCAGATGCTTTTATTTTGTTGACCTCACAACGTCTATGTACTCGTATGTGTCGGGAATTCTGAATGTGCCCCAACGCGCCTAAACTCCCGACAGAATGTGGAATCAAATTTGTGTATTATTGATTTATATGCGTCAAATTTATTGATTTATTTCTTCTGTAAATATTTTGGACTTACTAATGTATACAGTAATATTGTTGGGAATTCTGAATGTGATGAGACAAGTATGAATTTTCACCTTATACACAGTGTTTTGGAAATACAGTCGTGCGCCGGTTAACGTCCTAGATACGTTCTTGGAAACTTGACGTTAACCGAAATGGACGTTGTCCGATCATCGCATAAACTTTTTATTTATACTTACGTGTATGTGGAATACTATATACGTACATATACACTTTTACTCTTAAATCACTACTGTAATGTGATACAGGTGATTAATTTTTATCTCTTGTGCAAAATACATGACGTTTATATTAAAATTATTCACTGTTTTACAAGGATTCCAGCAACGCCAGCAGATGGGAGAGAGAGAGGGTGGGAGCGAGCGAGGGGGCGTGGGGAGGGGAGGTAGTACGTTTGACAGTTGGCACAGGCCCAGGTCTAACGCGTGTATATTTATCAGTTCTTAGGTGACTAAGCTTCTCTCTTATAAAAAGCCAGTGAAATGACCTGGGTGAATATAATTAACATAGCTGGGATTCTTGTAACATACTGATTAATTTGAATATAAACATGCTATAATTTGCACTAGACAAAACAATTTTAGTACCGTAATCAAATTAATACATGTGCACTCCAGCTTTGCACTAAGAAATCTATGTAAATTTACCCAAAAATACAGTTGAAAAACTTTTTTATAAAATGTGCTACAGTACTGTACTGTACACTAATGTACAACAATTTTTATCTCTTGAGCAAATAATGTGACATTTATATTCAAATTATTGGCTGTCTTGCAAGGATTCCAGCAATGCAAATTATAATCTAACTTTAGTCTGAGATATTATATAAGATAAAAACTGTAAGCCTAAAAGCCTGGCTGGGGGAGGGGACTGACGGCTCCGCCACCCAGCGAGGGGTTGGGGGGAGGGGGTAGAGGTGATAAGTTTGAGGTGAAGGTCTCTGTGTGTTTATTTAACAGTCCTACTAAGCTTCTCTCATTTTAAAATGCCAGTGATATGACCTAGGAAAATATAATTAACATAGCTGGGATTCTTGTAAGATACTGATTTATTTGAATATAAACATATTGTAATTCGCACTAGACAATTTTAGTACCGTAATCAAATTAGTACATGTGCAGTCCAGCTTTGCACTAATTTATTTTACGTTTATTTTAGTATGGTGTGTGCATGTAAATGGGTGAAAATAAATGAAGAAATTTATGTAAATCTACCCAAAAATACAGTTGAAAAACTTTTTATAAAATGTACTACAGTATTGTACACTATGTACTACATTTTTTATATCTTGAGCAAAATATATGACGCTTATATTCAAATTATTCTCAGTCTTGCAAGGATTTCAGCAATGCAAATTATATTATCCTAACTTTAGTCTGAGATATTATATAAAATAAACATAAAGAAATCACCAGGATGGGAAGAGGGGGCGGGAGGTGAGGTGACAATGTCTGGCGTTTGTTTGTTTATTTATTTGAGATAAGATTTGACAGTTGGCGCTGAAGGCCTGGGTGTTTATTTATCATTACTTAAGAGTGACTAAGCTCTTCTCATAATTTTCCACCCAAACGACCTTGGTAAATATAACTTACATTGGAGGGATTCTTGTAAGATAGTAATTTATTTGATTTTTTTTTTTTCAATTTAAATTTTAATTATTTATTCCTTGATAGAGGAAGCGGGATCCTAGTGCTGTCACTTGGTACCCCTGTACCATAACACCAGAAGCAACTGGCCAGTGTCACAAGTATATACAGTCATCCCTTGCTTATCGCTCCTAATTGGGACCCCGCCGATAACGAAAGTACAGAACCTATGGGATTTATTCTAATTGGTTCACGCACCCATTTTACGACCATTTAGACCCACTAAATATATGTATAATGTTATGGTAAATATCATAAACACACATAGGCAGGGCTAGGTTTATTACAGTGATGAAAAGGGTACGCTTAATACTGTAGTCCACAAAACATGTAGCTATGCTTTTTTTATTTGGTCCCCCGTCATACGAGTCCGTTTTCTCTCACATCAGGACGTCTGGGTGGGGGGGGGGGGTTGGGGGCCGTGGACTTATATGCGATCGGAAGTTGTTCGGTCGGACGTTAACCGGCGCATGACTGTACATTTCATAATTCTTGGGGTGTATTCCTGAGACAATTCCAGAACAAAGTGTCGGAATCTGTATAGTTCCCAAGCTACAGTGCTTGAAAAAGGTTGTACTAGCCAACAAATTGAACTTTTGGGCCTAATGTCCAAAGGGAGCAAAAAGTGATATGAAGGTGAAACAAGAAAACTCAACCTAGACAATGTATGACTTTAAGGCCAGTTCTGAGTGGTTTGAGAGCTTCAAGTGTCGGGCAAATCTTCACAACTTGAAGCTGAAAGTGCCGAAACCGAAGCTGCGTTAGCCTTTCCAAAACTCCCAAAGGAGAAAATTAAGGTAGGTGGTTACTCTCCCAAGCAAGTGATCAACATTGACGAGATAGGGCTGTTCTGGAAGAGGATGACATCACATCCCTTCATTACTCAGGAGAAGACTGCACCCGGTGTCAAGGCAGCCAAGGACAGGCTCACCCTTTTGCTTGGTGGTAATGCTGAAGGTGACCTGAAGCTGAAGCTCATACTCATTTACCACTCAGAAAACTCCAGGGCTCTTATTGGTTTCTACAAGGATTATCTACCAGTTATTTGGCGCTCCAACCAGAAGGCGTGGGTGACGACAGCACTAGTGTAGAATTACGTGATTAGTTACCTCTCCACCGTGTGCAGGGAATATTGTTAAAAAAAACAACCTGCACAACAAATTCCTCCTCCTTGACAGTGCTCCTGCACCCACCCAGCATGGGAAAGTGACCAGACAACATTGAGCTGATGTTTCTGTCACAACCCATGGATCAAGGTGTCAGTCATTTCCACCTTTAAGGCTTACTACCTTTGGTGCATGATGTGGGAACTTGTTCAACAGACTGCACACAGCCAGACCAACATCAAGGAATTTTTTAAGCCGTTTAATATTAAGAAAGTGATCGAACACACCAACAAGTCTTAAAGGAGGTGTCGCAGCAAGCCATGAACGGCGTGTAGTGCAATATTTGGGCCGAATATTTACACGATTTTGCAGATTCAGCGATGTGGGAACAGTGCAACAGGACATTGTTAACCTTACCCAGGAGGTAGACAGGGAGGACGTCCAGCATCTGATCCAGTCACACAGCCAGGACCTCACCAATGAAGTACTGTACTCGAGCAGCTCTAGCAGCAGAGTCTTCATGAAGAGGAGGGGAGAAGCCAAAGGAACATCCTAAAAGAAGAAAAAAAAATTAACTTAAAGGCATTAAACATTAATTATGTGTGTGTATGGGAGCAAGCACTGAGGGAGGGAGGGAGTGAGCGATGGCTAGTGTTCCCTCGCCTTCCTCACTCGCTGCTCTGCCTTCTTTTGTCAAACAACAGTAATTATTATTTTTTTTTAAATTTATTTCTCGCATTTATTGGTACAGTACAGTAAAGCCTCCGATAACGACGGTTCGACCAATGACGATTCATATTTAAGACACTAGTTAATTTAGGACCCAATTCAATTTACTTCATTATTTTATTAGTATTTACGACAAAAATATACCCGGTAATAAAAATAAAATAAAATTACATTTTCATATAAGTAATAACTACCTGTAAATCCAGATATGTATTAAAAAAAATACTGTAAAAAAAAAAGAGGAGCCTTGCACAAAGAAGCTGCTGGGCTAATGAGTGGCATCACCAGTAAACAAGAGGCGGAGCTTGGCGGTCCCTTTGTTTTCACTCATCTGAACAGGAACAGGAGAAAATCTTTATTGGGTTTCTTACGACATTTTTGAGTCCCTATTCAACATGCGCAAGATAGCAAGTGATGGTAGTGCTGGTTGAAAAGCTAAAAGAAAGTGTATAAGCAGAATGAAGCATTAAAATTAACAGGGATGTGAAAAACACATAAGATCTCTACTTAAAGATGTATAATGAGAAAAGAAAGTGAAAGGTTCTTTAGACAACTTTATTACTCAAAGGCCTAAACCATCAACTTCAGCTACACCATCAAATTCAACATCACAAGCAGCTTCAACAACAACTTCAGGTTCACTAACAGTTTCAGCAACAGCTATGACATCTTTATGGCATGTTACCCTCAACTTAATGTAAATAGAATATTTTTGTATAATTGTGTGTGAGCAAGGCTGGTACTTGATACAATAAAAAAAATTTCTGTATATATGCAGGTATTTTTGCAGCTTAATGTGGGAGTTGCTTAATATTAGTGTCAGGTTTGTAGTTCCCTGGAATAAGGAGTTTTGACAGTCACTGGCTGGCCTTGGGAGCAGGAGGACGTCTCGGTTGTCAGTGACGGATACCTTTTTCAAATAGGGTTTAGTTGAGTATTATATTCAGTGCTGCTCTATTATAATTCATGGTGTGTAAAGTGCAATCAATTATTGTGCTGTAAGGTGGTTTATTGTTTATACATGGTGCCAATAATAGTTGTTTATTAAGGATTATGTTTATTCTTTATTCTCTTGATTTAATTTATCTTATGGAACCTACACATTTATTGTAGCTGCCCATTGAGCGACTGTGGGTTAATGAGACCCTTACACGCAGGACTCGATTGTTCTTTATTCGGTCAAAACCTGCAGAGTACAAATTACATATGTTACATCTGAGATAATTAATTCAATCGTATGTTCCATCACTATTAGCGACTACATATAGTATATATGAGTAGAGTAGGGTGTTAAACCATATAAAACTTACGTGTTTCTGGTCTAATGTAGGACTTATTAACTCCCTGAGTTGATAGGTAACTGGACGGATCGAGACTGTCTTCTGAACCCCACAGAGAGCAAGTCAGCCCGAGAGGAGGGCCATCTGTTTCACATTTAACACCCCAGCAAAGTTTGTCGTAAACACTCTGTCTCTCTTTCTCTCTCTCTATCCCTCTCTTTCTCTCTCTCTTCTAGTTTATCCTATTATGGCAGTAACATATCCTACTGTGGCGGTAACACTCCCCCTGTCGAGCTTGCTCGAAACCCATTGTCTGCCGAGAGTCTCACTCTCCGACTCCCTCCAATAGGCAGAGCTTTGTCACTAGACGTATTAACACTGAGTCCTTTGTCTTCACTTTGACATGCTGCACCAGGCCGTCATCACCTGGTACTGCCTCCAATACCCTTCCCAGCATCCAATGGCTCCTTGGGAGAGGATGTCCAGATATGATGACGATGTCCCCAGTGTGGAAGTTGCGGTGCGCCCTGAAGTGTTGCTGTCGCCTCCGTAGTGTCGGGAGATATTCTTTCATCCATCTCTTCCAGAATTGGTCTGCAATGAATTGAGCATGCTTCTGCTATGGACTGATTGCCTCCAGTGGGCAGGGTTCCCGAGCGCATTCGCAGTAGGTGAAGCGGAGTGAGTTTTTTTTTTTTTTTTTTTTTAAGGGAATTAGCCCACCTGGGCACAGGCCAAACGACCCACAACGGGCCTGGGGGCTCTAGGTCTCTCGGGTCGTCGGATACTGGGGTGATGGGCCTCCCGTTGACGATCTCTTCTACGGCACAGAACAAGGTGTTGAGTCGCTCGTCGTTAAGTACCTCTGTGCCCATCACCCCCTGGAGAACCTTCTTCACCGTGCGGATCTGACGCTTGGGAGGTCCTCTGCGGGATGTAAGCCTCGTCATGGCGTTGATGAATGAGTCTGTGTTCAGTGAGGTGAAGACTTCCAGGTGTATAGCTCGGGTGGCCAGACATGTAAACAAGCATCCGGATCCTTTCGCCCGGGCCCGGCCTTGTTTAACCAAAAAGGGACCAAACACAGTCGACTCCGGTGCAGGTGAATGGCCGATCTTCTGGATGTACCCAATCCTCTGGCAGGTCAGCTTGGCGTTGGTGGGTAGGCTTCCAACTGCTTCTTCGACAAATTACACATACGTGTGCTCGTGTCCTGAGTGGCCAGCCCTGGTCGAATGTACCTCCTGTACAATAAGTTCTGTGGATTTTGTCCCTGGGTAACAGTATGGGGTTCTTTGCTCTGGATGGAGAGCAGCACGCTTCAGTCGGCCGCCTACTCTGATCAGACCGTCTGCACCCAGGTAAGGTTCCAGTCTGCTTACGTCACCAGTCCTGAGAGAGTGTCCTCGTGGGGAAATCTCTTCCTTTGTATCAATTTTGAGACGACTAACTTCGCATCTTCTAATTCGCTGACCTTGAGTCGACGTTTTCGGTGATGTCTGTTCTTTCACTTCCCCAACTGCCATTCTATAAACCTTCTAATCCACGCTACGTTATTCAGAAGTCGATGTCACAAGGAGTACCTGGCCCATAGCTTATCGAAGGTACCCTTCCCCTGGTCAGCGTTTGTCGTCAGCACCGTGGTTTCCTTCTTCACCTCTGGGTCTCCGTCTGTGAGGTCTGGAATCCTCATTGGACTCTTTTGCCAACCGTCTTCTTCCAACAAGAGGAAAGCAGCTCCCCGAATCCACCTGCCCTTATCGTTGAGCTCTGCTCCATGTAGTCCACAAGTAGCGTCATCTGCTGTATTTAGTGCCGACTTCACGTGGCGCCATTGTTCTGCATTGGAGTCCTTGTGTATTGTTGCCACTCGATTGGCCACGAAAGAATGGAAGCGTCTTTCGGTGTTTTGTATGTACTGAAGGACATGGTCCTGGTTGTTATAATCATGGTCGTGGTTGTTATAATCATGGTCGTGGCTATTATAACCATGGTCGTGGTTGTTATAATCAAGGTCGTGGTTGTTATAATCATGGTCATGGTTGTTATAATCATGGTCATGGTTGTTATAATCATGGTCGTGGTTGTTAGAATCATGGTGCTGGTTGTTATAATCATGGTCGTGGTTGTTATAATCATGGTCCTGGTTGTTATAATCATGGTCCTGGTTGTTAGAATCATGGTGCTGGTTGTTATAATCATGGTCGTGGTTGTTATAATCATGGTCCTGGTTGTTATAATCATGGTCCTGGTTGTTAGAATCATGGTGCTGGTTGTTATAATCATGGTCGTGGTTGTTATAATCATGGTCCTGGTTGTGTTCACAGAAGAGGGTATTAGAAATAAACTGTCCAGGCTAAAGGTCCATAAGAGTCCTGGACCTGACATGGTGCATCCTAGAGTGCTAAGGGAGCTGTGCAACGAGCTTGCAGAGCCCCTGAAGATTCTGTTTTGTAAATGCCTGGATGAACAAATGGTCCCCAGTGAATGGAAAGTGGCTTATGTGAGTCCTATCTTCAAGAAGGGCGATAGGCACTCCACGAACAACTATAGACCGGTGAGCCTGACCAGCATAATATGTAAAGTACTTGAGAGTATTATCAGAGATGCAGCGATGGAACATCTACTACGAAACAACCTTGTAAAAGATTGCCAACACGGTTTTATGCCGGGGCGCTCTTGCTTGACACAATTGCTCAAGGTATTGGATATTTGGACCCATATTCTAGAACGGGGTGGTAATATCGACAATATTTACCTAGATTTTGCCAAGGCTTTCGACAGTGTACCCCACGAAAGGCTGAAAATCAAACTGGAAGGGTACGGAATTCGGGGAAATGTCCTAGCGTGGATAGAAGACTTTCTACATGACCGCAAGCAATGTGTGGTGATTAATGGCACGAAATCGTCATCTGTACCTGTAACAAGTGGGGTACCGCAGGGTAGTGTATTGGGCCCGCTGTTGTTTGTTTGTTTCATAAATGATATGCCTGACGTTGTACACTCCTCCATACAAATGTTTGCCGATGACGCCAAGTTATTTCGGGAAATTAAGAACCAAGCGGACTGTGAAGAGCTGCAGAAGGACCTCTGTGGGCTCCAGGAATGGTCGAAGGAATGGCTGCTGAGATTCAATGTCACGAAGTGTAAGAGGATGCACCTGGGGCGTACCAACGGTAAGGAGGCGTACCATATGTCCCAACGGGATGAAGAAAATGTACTAGTTGAGACTGTGTGTGAGAAGGACCTAGGTGTGTATGTTGACAATGAGCTGAAGTTCTCGGGCCATTGTGAGAAGAAGGTAAATCAGGCAAATAAATTATTGGGTCTTATAAGAAGGTCGTTCAGATATCTAGACGGTCCGTCCCTCGTGACGATCTTCAGGAGTGAAGTGCTTCCCCATCTGGAGTACTGTCACCCCATCTGGTCCCCGAGATATGCTAGGGACTGTCAGTTGGTTGAAAATGTTCAAAGGAGGGCCACCAAGCTGGTGCCTGCACTTCGGCATCTCAGCTACCCTGCGAGATTGGAGCGCCTGAACTTGCCTAGCTTATACTACAGACGGGCAAGGGGGGACCTAGTTGAGGTTTATAAGCATCTCAGGGGGCACTACTCAGTTGAGTGTCCTTACTTGGAGCTGGCGGACGCTCGCCCCACAAGGGGTCACAGCTCAAGATTGAAGAAGCCGCAAGTCCGGAAAACCGTGAGGGCAAACTTTTTCGGAGTGAGGGTTGTAAACTCTTGGAACAATCTACCAGAAAGTGTTGTGACGGCACCGAGTGTGAGCTCTTTCAAGAGAAGACTTGACCAACACTGGAGCGGGTTCAGGTACATTCAGGAGCCGGTGCATGCCCAGTATTTGCCAACAGTGCGTGACAGAGACGTGACCGATCGCCCGGGCGGCTAGCGAGCCGACCTTTTGGTGAAGAATATAAAGGAAAAGAGTCGTGACCGATCGCCCAAGCGGCTAACAAGCCGATCAGTGGCGAAGAGGATAAAAGTAAAAAAAAGTAAAAGTTATAATCATGGTCGTGGTCGTGATACTTTCAGTATCTAATATGCTATAAGAAGAAATAGAATAAAGGTTAGAATAATTAATTAAAGAAATTTTCGCCATAAGGAGAGGTTAAAATCATAAAAAAAAAATTATTATGAATCACCAATGATCATCCCAAGAAAAATTATATTATGAAGAGAAGTGAACTTGATTCTGGTTATATTAGTCACCATCTACGTTAGTCAGTTTGAGGCCCATTTCACATGACTGACCGACCATCGATGTTCTTTCCGCTCGAGGGTGTTAGTTTTCAATGCGTCTTAATATTTACGCTGGTGGATATAAGACCTGCTACCTTCACTGACGGAGCTATGGTCAATTTGGTGCTATTCTTGTTTATAAATGCCTTCTAATCTGTCTCAAGTCTATCCACCCTGTCTATTGCCATCCCAACTGTCTGTTCGTCTGCGTTGTGTTTGAATGTAAGCCCGTCTGTACTCTTTGTGTGGTCAAATCTGTCTGTCTTATCCGTTGTTGGCGTGTGTCTGCCTGTTTGTCTAATGTGAACCAGTCAGTCAGCTGTCTGTCTGTCATGTTAGTTGCCATATTGTCTATTTGTGCAGGTATGAATCTGTCTATTTTTGTCAACCTCCTGTCTGTTTCACTGTCAATATTCACCCTGTGTCTATTGTAGTCATCTTTTCCATGCATTCCTGTTATTATCTTTTTATCTCTTCTCTTTTTCCATGTACAGTCACCCACAGGAATGAGTATACACTGTAGCTGTTAGGTCGTCTGGTAACGTTGAAACTGCGCATCCACACGCATGATGAAACTCGGCTCCCCCCCACCTGTTATCTCTAACTATTTTTTGTTTCCCCTTCTTCATTCTTCTATTTACTCATCTTCCTTCCTTTACTAATGCAAACAACATAAACAAAAAGTAGGCTAAGAAAAAAGTGGGGGAAGGAGGAGGGAGCCATACGATAACTGCAATTAACTGCAATCGTGGGCTGACAGCGTCCAGCGAATGAGGGTGTGCCAAGTCCGTAGACTTGCATCGTTTTCCAGCATAAATAAAATGGTTATGTAATGGTTTCCTAAAGAAACCATCGATATGGGACCAGGTTTGTTCCACTCTTCGAATTTTTTGCGATTTTTCCACCAAGTTTGATGAAAAACGATTGTGCCGTTTCGGCTACCCAGAACAGACACACACACACGCCTAGTCCTATAGTATATTTGATTCCTTCTTTCTGGCTGCCTTGCTTGTAGTTTTGTGTAGCACCATGATAAACTGTAGGAACACAATGGTGTACCTTGATTAAGTCAGGAGTGGATAACAAAGAACAACTAAGGGTTTTAGTTGGAGCATACCTGGTTGAAACATACCATTTGGAACATACCTGGTAGAAGCATACCATTCGGAACATACCCGGTTGAAACATACCATTCTGAACATACCCGGTTTGTCGCGATCCCACTACCCTTTATACTTGGGGAGTGAATCCTACCCCAAGTTATTAACAAATAAAGGTACAAATAGGGAACACGGCAATAATTATCTCCACCAAAAACCTACTCAACTAAATGTACTTGAAAAAGTAAGAACAGTTGAAATAAGTGAATCACAAAAGGGAAGATAATTAATTAATTCGATTTATGTTTTAAAGGGAGTAATGACTAGCAAACAAGAATTTAAGGGAATAAGTAATTGTATAATAAAATAAGAGTGATGCCGGAAGGGCGAAAATATACTGTAAGGAGTTAGACCAAACAAATATTACTTAACATTACTATATTACACAAGACATACGAAATATATATATACAACAATCACTACAAAATGATTATCCCTACCAAACAGGAGATACCTTACCACCAGGATCCCTTCCTAGGCCTAACTAAACGTGTCACTAATACCTGATACCCCTAGGGCATTGCAGAAGGCTGGATAAAGCACTAGACAAGGGTCAAGGCTAGAGAACGAATGGACACGTCTAACCTATGCCACGGATTTTCGCTACTGGGGAGCGTGGGCACGCCGAGCAGCGCGTCTCATCTCACGTGATCCAGACATTTGCTAGATATTTTATATAATTAATTAATACTCTCTTGATTTGAACTTAACAGAGTAAGACAATGATGCATATTAATAACATACATAAATATACAATTAACCTAAGTAACTAAGAACAATAATAATATAATAAGTACAATTAACAATTTATTAATAACTTGTATGAAATGTAGGAGTGAACATATGCCTCACGCTATGCGAGTTCCCGAGCGCTATAGGCACGTGACACCTCCCCCAAAAAAGTGAGCTTACAACTAACTGGAAGCGAAAATGGATATACAGCTACACAGTGAAAGTAATAACTAACACAATTGGTTTAAATCAATATGAAGCAAAATAATTCATAATATAAACACAAGGTACTCAATGACAATAAAACAAAAAATAATTTGCATATAGACATAGTTACTAAATAATCAGACTCGAGAAAGTGCATCAGCCAACACGTTCTCTTTTCCGCGGATATGGGAAATGTTCAAGTTATAGGGCTGAAGTGATAGAGCCCACCTCAAAAGTCTTTGGTTGGTATGTTTCATCTTGTCAACAAAAGTAAGTGGGTTATGATCAGTGAACACTTAAATGGGATAAGCAGTGCTGCCAATATATACTTTGAAGTTTTCTAGTGCCATGATCAGTGATAAAGCCTCCTTTTCAATGGTGGCATAGTTTCTTTGATATTTGTTAAATTTTCTAGAAAAATAGCACAGCGGATGAAGCACTTGATCACTCTCACCCTTTTGCAGAAGCACAGCACCGGCGCCAATTTCACTGGCGTCGACATGGAGAGTGAACTGTTTCTGGAGGTCAGGTGCAAGTAGTACAGGAGCATTTGCCAGCAGGGATTTAAGATTCTCAAAAGATTCCTGGCAAGCCGTAGTCCACTTGAAGGTTTTCTTGCCATTCAGCAGGTCAGTCATGGGAGAGGCAACGGAGGAGAAGTTTAGACAAAAACGGCGGTAGTACCCCGCCATACCCAGCAACCTCATCACACTCTTCTTATCGCCTGGCACTGGATACTGTTGAATTGCCTCAATTTTGGCTGCTATAGGCTGGACTTCCCCTTGTCCGACCACATGCCCCAAGAAAGTGACGTGGGCATGGCCGAACTCAGTTTTGACGAGGTTCACCGTCAGCTTGCTTGCAGCCAGTACGGAGAAGAGGGCTTGTAGACGACTCATGTTATCTTCCCAGGAACTGCTGAAGACGATGAGGTCGTCTAGGTAACAGCGGACACCTTCCAGACCAGACGCGATGAAATTCATGAGGCGTTGAAAGGTTGCAGGGGCGTTCCGCATACCAAACGGAAGGACTGTGAATTGGTACAACCCCTCAGGAGTGACAAAAGCAGAGATGGCCCTGGAGCGTTCAGTCAGTCTTATCTGGTAGTAGCCCTGGAGGAGATCCAACTTGGTCACGTACCTTGCCTGTCCAAGATCGTCGATCACGTCGTCGATGCGTGGCAAGGGATAACCATCGGGTTCAGTGACAGCATTCACCTTGCGATAATCCACACACAGCCGCATTGACCCATTCGGCTTTGGAACTAGAACAACAGGGGATGCCCATGGACTGATGCTGGGTTCGACGAGGCCTAGCTCTTGAAGACGCTGTACCTCGGCTCGCACACACTCCCGCTTGAAGGCATTAAGACGGTAGGGACGCTGTCGGATTGGCTTGGCTCCCCTGGTCTCAACGTCATGCTCCAGCACTGAACAAGAGAGTGGGTAATCACCAACTATAATAAGATACTCCTGTAATAGAGACTTTATATTATTGGCTTGGTCACTAGAGAGATGACACAACTTAGCACTGGGGTCCTCCAAGATAGTCGATTTTCAACTTTTACACTAGACCCATTCATTATTTCAGAAAAACACTGATCTTTATCATCCTTACACTCTGGCACAATGATACAATTTGGCAAGGATTGATCAACACAAGCAACTGCTTTTCCCAGGTTTTCGTTACGAACATGATATGACTTTAAAAGATTGACATGGATAAGGCGTTTTTTCTTATGCCGTTCAGGGGTGCTAATCACATAATTCACTGACCCCTGTTTTTCTAGTACTTCATATGGACCACTGTATTTGGATTTAAAAGGGTGATCATGTAAGGGCAGGAAGGCCAACACCTGCTCCCCCACTTGGAATTCTCTAGGTTTTGCCTGATGGGCCTTATCAAAATGCAGTTTCATTTTCACCTGAGCACACCTTAAGTTGGACTGGGCAAGTTCTACAGCCAGACGCAACTTCTCCTTGAATTGGACCACATATGAAGCTAAGGGCGTCGCGCTCTGATCACTCAACCAACACTCTTTTAACACCTTAAGAGGCCCTCGCGCCTCATGTCCATAGACGAGCTGGAAGGGCGAGAATCCTAGCGACTCTTGTTTACTGTCCCGAACAGCAAACAAAAGCAGGTCAACTCCCTCGTCCCAATCCTTCCCAGTCTCCAGACAGAAGGTGCGCAACATGAGTTTTAGTGTCTGGTGAAACCTCTCTACCACCCCCTGTGACTGAGGGTGATAGGCCGAAGACCTCAACTGCCGGACTCCCAGGGTTTGCATTACCTGATTAAACAACCGGGAAGTAAAATTGGAACCCTGATCTGACTGCACCACTGTAGGAAGGCCTACTTGAGTGAAGAAGTGGGTTAAGGCTTTGATAACATTCTTCGCTGTGATGCGGCGCAAGGGAATGGCTTCAGGATAACGGGTTGCACAATCAATAATGGTTAGCAAGAACTGATGACCACGAGGGGTCTTAGGTAAGGGACCGACACAATCTATGACCACCTTACTAAAGGGCTCTTCGATGACTGGGATAGGCTGCAGAGGGAATGGTTTAACAATGGGGTTCGGTTTCCCCGCTACCTGACAATCATGGCAAGTGCGACAGTAAGAGCTGACGTCTTTCTTCATCCTAGGCCAAAAGAACTGGGATAAAATTTTTGCATAAGTCTTCCTAACTCCTAAATGACCACCCACCCCATCATGAGC
This sequence comes from Homarus americanus, assembly GCF_018991925.1. NCBI lineage: Eukaryota > Metazoa > Arthropoda > Malacostraca > Decapoda > Nephropidae > Homarus > Homarus americanus. The sequence goes on from NW_024722158.1 coordinate 1,145,901, forward strand.
GATACTAAGTATGTCCTGCCGCAAAGGTTTGGGAATAACAACTTGATGATGAACTAACCAAGGGTGATTGGCAGGAGAATTGGAGGGACGGAACTTCCGCATTAATACACCAGACCTAGTGTAGTAGCAATTTGATTCTTGCTCAGCTTCTGTCTCAGTGACTGACCTATTGAGAAAACCTACTAGCTCAGGATCCCCTGCTTGTAGCTCAATAAACTTACTCCTAGTGATGGGAGAGGAACCAAAACTAGTGACATCTGGGTTCCTATCTCCATCAGAACTACTCTGGAGGTTATCTGGTTGTGGGGAATCCTCAAAAAATTCACTGAGACCAAGATCAGTATGGTCCGGCTGAACAAGATTATCCTCGGACTTCTCACAGTCCTGGAGGGAAACTTCATCAACTTCACTAGTCTCTTCTACCTCTGTACTGCGGCTCATGCTACGGGTCACAGCACACGCAGGGAACAACCCTGGAAAGTCTACTTCTAACTGCACAGTATTATTCTCGGCAGTGGGACAAGATGAGATCACAACATTAGGGAACATCATGTCGCCAACGAGGTCATTTCCTATCAATAGAGAGACCCCTTCTACAGGTAAGCTATCTACTACTCCTAACGTGACATAGCCTGACTTTATGGATGACCGCAGGTACACTTGACAAAGGGGAATACGCGACCCACCGGTCAAACCGTTCACAAGCACCCAGCTACCAGTATAGCATGAATCCAGGAATGGAGCAGCTTCTTTAGTAACAAGAGATAAGGCTGAGCCTGTGTCTCTCAAGAGTTTAACAGAAATGGGTTGACTGAATTGATCCAAAGCTAAGGAACCAGGAGAACAAAATGGTTCAAAGGTTGATATCATAGAAGAGGGGGAAGCATTCAGGGCAACAGTCTGACTGAGGGCAGTGACACAGGGCTCCAATAATTTCTCCGATTGCTCGGCCACCCTGACCAAAAGAGCCGGGGATCCTTGGTGAGAGGAATTTCTTTTCTTTAACTTGAGACAGTCGCTGTTGACATGTCCTGGCTTCTTACAGTACCTGCAACTAGAGTTTCTCTCACCAGTAGGAGTAGATCAACCTGTCCCATGGACCATAGGCTCACCCGGGGTAGATGATGCAGAACCTGAGGGTCGGGTCGGTATGCCAAGAGGCAGGGACCCCGATGTAGATGTTGGTGTGGGCCGCTTGAAGGAAGTGAAGGACTGGGACATGGGAGCATAAGACCTGGAATTTACATTTCTATTAGTTAAGGAATAATGGTCAGCCACTGGACCAGCATCAGCCAGGGTACAGATACCTCTCTGATCCAAGTGTGCTCGAATGTCGCCTGGGATACACTTTCTAACCTCCTCTAGCAGGATTAGTTCAACAAGCTTGTCATGTTCTACATGGGCAGACTCACTTTCAATCCACCTCCGACAAAGAACCTGTTTCTGCCTGAAGAACTCCACAAATGTTTGTTTGTCAGTCTTCCGGCAGTTACGGAACTGTTGCCGGTAGGCTTCAGGAACAAGTTTATAAGCGCTCAAAACCGCAGACTTAACAAGGGCATAGTCTAGACATTGATCCTCAGAGAGGGCAGAAAACACATCTAATGCTTTACCAGTGAAAGATCTATAAATAAGTTGAGACCATTGAGAAACAGGCCACTTGTTAAGTCGGGCAATTTTCTCAAAAAGAGAGAAGAACTTGTCTGGTTCTTCCTCATTAAATTTAGGAACACTGTTGAGACATTTGTCTACACTGAATGTTGAAGTAATACTACCTTGAGCCAAACCTCGTTGTTTGAGAGTTTCCAGCTCCACCTCGAGTCTTTTGAGTTCAACTTGTAAGGCCAAATTACTTGGTGTAACAATTTCCTCTGAATTTCCCGACGGTTGGGCTATGATTTCATTGTCAATAAGGTAGTTGAGGACAGCCTCTTCTAACCTAGCCTTATTCATGGAAGAGCGGCCTTCTACTTCATAATAAGCAGCGAGGGATTGCCACTCTGCCTTAGTAAGCCCCTTCAGTACTTCGGCTGAAGGTGAAGCCAAAAAGCTTTCCAGGTCAAACATGTTGAATTCAAAATCGAGTAGCGAAAAAAAGTAACCGTGGCAGCTAAGCTAACTAGCTAGCTAATTAATAATATCAAAATGCAATAAACTGTGAAACACAGCAAGGGATTAACCAAACACCTGGTACACAAGATAAGGGTTAACTCACCAGTAGCTTAAGCAATAACAGGAGCAATATAAATGAACACTGTGAACACAGCAACTTGCATCCAAAAATACTTAGCGATGAAATAACACCTGGCGAGTAACAACACTTGATATGACACACCAATGGTTAGCTCCCGGACACAGGCCCCCACTTGTCGCGATCCCACTACCCTTTATACTTGGGGAGTGAATCCTACCCCAAGTTATTAACAAATAAAGGTACAAATAGGGAACACGGCAATAATTATCTCCACCAAAAACCTACTCAACTAAATGTACTTGAAAAAGTAATGTAACGACCACGGTCGTACACGTCAGTTAACGCCAAAATCAAATGATTCATATTACGCTCAATAGCCCACAAAACATGTACCTCTGCTTTTATTTTGAGTCCTCCATCTGAGGAGTCCGTTTTCTCGTCACTTCAAGACGCCTCAGTCCTCCGTTATCCCATTTTCTCTGACTTACTGAAACCAACCTCTCTATATAATGTATTTGAATGTGAGAGAGAACACCTTTGTTTTGAGTCAACTTAGATATGTCTGTTTACAGTTGGAACATTCAAGATCCATTGTGAGTGGTGTTGAACGCTTCAACTGTCCTTATTGTTAGTAAGACGTGTCAAGTAGGCGAGTGTTGAGTTTGCCAGTTAGAGTGGCGTATTTTAGGTCGTCCATGGGGATATCCATGGGTTTCTGATCGCTACTGAAGTTATATTGTTTTGTTGCCCCGACATCAGAGAATCTGATGTTCATAGTTTAGTTAGTGTCAGTTGTCTATTTAAGAAAGTCATTCATCTTCTGAACAGTTCCTGTCAAACTCAAAATTCTCCCAGATTTAACGGCCGTTTGACCGGGGATGTGGTTTGCGGTCAGGCCAATAGAGTTGCGAACGCATATATAACTTCAATTCACCTCTTTACTGACAAACTCAACCTCTGATTAAATCATAAATATAGATGTAGAAAATCTTCAGGGGTGAGTACAGACTAGTCTGTACTCACCCCTGAAGATGTGAATTACACGAAAGCGCTTGGGAACTTCGTGTTTCTTCTTTCCTTGTGGTTATCAGCATATATATATATATATATATATATATATATATATATATATATATATATATATATATATATATATATATATATATATATATATATATATATATATATATATATATTCTATCTATTTATATATATTAATCAGCTTAATTGTCTATATATCTATATACGGTATATATAAAGAGGGTAACATATGCTATTATCTGTACAGTTACCACCTAGGGTTAGGAGTAAATCTAGCGGGTTTTGGAGTCTCATTTAGCGGGAATGTAAACTTGTAGATGGCAACACTAGCTGATGCACAGGAACCATCTTACAAGTCACAACAAAGACGAGCCTGGCGGTACAAGTTGACCTACAAGGTTTATTTATTTATTAATATATATTACTTATAAGTTAACCGCCTATTGATATAAGCCGCCTGGGCGGTTGGTTTGTCCAGTGTTAGTACAGGAGGACACCTGTAGTGAGGATCATACAGGATAACACTTGTGTCCGGGCCAAGGAGGACACAGTGGTACAAGTTGACCGTCCAACTCTTACAACAAAACTCACAACACAGGTAACCAAAGTATTTGTTTACACAGTTGTGTTCCTGAAACAGTAACTTGAGGACATCTCAGCACACAAGATAGGTAATTTATAACAGTGAACATTTTGCCGTGACCAGCTAAGTTCCTACTAATGCTATTTTACCGTGAGTGCACTAGCCTCCGGCTCGGAAGTTAGGTAAACTTAGGCAGGTTTCTTTGGTTGGTTAGGTCAGGTTCTGGTAAATCTTTATAAGTGGATAACCATGGAATATTTGTGTTTTATCTTTGCAATTAACATTTTTATACAATCTTTAGACACTTTTCGGTAATTATATAGGACTAACCCGTGAGCGAAATTGATTGAAAACAATTTTAAAAACGCCGCATCTTCATTGTTATACTGTTGTACTTTGTGGAAAGATTAAAAAATGGATATTTTTAAAATAAACGCTATTTAACATTTGTGGGTTATGAAGAGCAGACCTAACCAAACAAACCTACCTAACCTTACCTAACTTCCCCGGTATATTAAACAGAAAGAACTTACTATGATATGGTAATTTTTGAGTAATTTTGTGGACTTGAGATGATGCGCTATAGAGCCCTAGCAGGTTAGTTTTCTATATTAACCAAGTTTTCTTCCAAAATGTTTCCCTCGCAAATGACCTAAAAATTACCTAACCTAACCTCATAACCGAGGGGCTCCGGTCCCCAGCCTATATAAGTCTTTTGCGAGGTCAAACGTCTTAGAAGAAAAGTCTTATAATTATAATTATATTCAATGGTTTTGTGAAAGTAAAATAGTACCCCAGTTCTATTAGGTTCTAGTAAATGTTGCTTCTTTAATAACAATAAGTTTCCATGCTCAACATAATATGGTTAAATATGTTTATAGCTACACAAACATCGTCTCACTGAGAAGTAAATGTCAAATGCCACCAGTCGCGGTCAGATATAGTTCTCCGTTGTTCCCCGGTAATGGATGATTAACCGATCAAAGCTCACTCCCGGTAAAATATCGTTAGTGGGAACTTAACGGTCACGGCAAAATATCCACCGACAATATATGAGGAAACTGCTCCCACCAGAAGGAGTTGTTCGATTCTGTTACCCGGTAAGTTTTTCCACAGATGTTCTTATCAGGCGACAACTGTTTATTTTAAGTATCAGTATTTAGTTTTTTCTCTCCCATCATAAATCACCTGTAATGGGCAGGGCATGAAGGATGAGGGAAATTGCAGGGTAAAGCACGATGGAAAAACTGATCATATAACACTAATGTGGTGTCTGTATGTGCTTTGTAAGTGAATAAATTATTTATTTACCGTAAATACTCTTAGAAAATTGTCCTAAGTCACCGCCTGTCATCTGTTTACAAGTGACCCGCTCGGTCCCAGCGTACTCTCATGTTAACAAAAAACCTAAAATTACAGCATGAGGCAGTAAATGACTGTGGCTTCTTTTTGTCATGAGAATAGTTTTTATGTATTTAGTTGTGTTTTACTCATATCTGACTAAATACACCCAAACAAATATTTACATAACTTCATCTTCTAAATCACTGTTCTAACCTAACCTAACCTAACCTAAGCTAACCTGAATTAAATTAAATATAAACCCCCCAAAAACCTGTTCTCATAACAAAAAGGAGCCATTGCAATTAAACGAATATTTACCCATGACGCATCAACAAAGTTGCTTTCATTGATACCACATATCAAAATATGTACTTTCTGTTTAATATGGTGGAGGCCCCCCCGACTTGGAAGTTATGCAAGGTGGTAAAGTTATTGTTTCGGTTATGTAGGACTCTGGTTGGTTAGGTCAGGTTCTATTTGGTTCTAGTAAATGTCGCCTCTTTTAAAAGTGCTTACTGTAACGATAAGAACTTCTGTGGAAAGATGAACGATCGAACAACTTCTTCTGGTGGTAGCGGTGTTCTCATACGTTACCTAAGGTAATAGTGGAGCTGATGGCTGACACCTGAAGGAGTTGTTGGATTTTGTTCATTTTTTACTCTGTTCTTTAGTTCATAAGAAGTAATAAAAATGATATGGCAATGCATAGAACCTATTTTAATTAGTTAATATTAGTACGTAGTTGCCAACACCTACTTAGATATTGTCTCCGGTAATTATTGACGAAATACTCGCCTCCGATTTTTTACAGAAAATTATTTTTAAAGTGCTGCAATTTCACTGTTTTGTAGTGAACATTATTGTAGTTTGGGCAAATGTGTTAAAAAGTGGTTATATCTAAATTAAACCTCACCTAAACTTAGTTGATAAGAAACACAAGCAGCAGAAGCATTGTTAGAAGACCTCACCAACCTAACCAAAGAAAGCTACCTAACCTTACCTAAATTCCTGGTGTAATTTTACATTTTTTGTAGACGTGAGAGAAGCCACCAGGACATACACTGATTGTAGGACAAAATTGAGCGTAGATTGGGGCACATTACCGATTTTATTGTTGCGCTTGATGTAGTGCCACTAATGCGAGCCTCGGGGCCTAATTATCTACCAAACAAAGCTTTTGCCCAAGAAATGAATATTATATCAGAACTGTCTGATGATAATATATTAAGAAAATAAATAAACTTCAAAACAAATAATGTCTCAGCAGTTATCTCGTCAGTATTAAAAAAAATTTATGTAGGCAGAAAGAAGAGACTAAAATAATTTATTCTATAGTGTTTCTGTTGGAAATTATATTTTTTCAGTATTTTTACCGAATAAATTACCAACAACATTAGTTGTTCAAAGTTGGAAGAGTTTTTAGTACATGCAGGTAAACCTTGATAAACAATGGGGGTTAGGTGCCTGAAAACCCATCGCTACTGAAGACCCATCACTAAGTGCAATATTGTAGACAGGGAGCATTGTAACATGGGGTTCAATGGGATATGTTCCCAGCCAGTCTCCAACACACCTACAGTGGTCCCTTGGTTAACGAACACAATTCGTTCCAGAGGGTCGTTCGTTAACCGAAAATTTCGGTAACCGAATCCATTGTTTCAATGGGATATTGGGTAATTGGTTCCAGCACACCGAAAATTACATACAAAGTAAAAAAAAATTCAGTAAAATACACTTACTTTGAGGTGTGTATGTAGAAGGTTCCTGGTTGATGATGATGATGGGAATTAGAAGTGGGAGTAGAGGCGAAGGGAGAAGAGAAGGAAGTGGGGGTTGAGGAGAAGCATTTTACTGCTTCTTGGAAGGCGAGTCACCTTCCATAATAATGTCAGGAACCTCTGGACTGACAGATTCTCCAACAGGAAAATCCTCTCTCCTTTTTGAAGTGGAAGGCTGAGGAGTAGCATCTTTCTTGAAGAAGGAGACCACTTTGTCCTCACCAGTACACAAAATAGGTTCTGTTGTTTCCACATCAGGATGCCTTGAAGCCAGTTTCCTGAATGTCTCCCAGTGGTGAACAACATCTTTTAATTCTGAAGAAGACATATGGTCATCACTTTCCCTTTCCTCCTCACCACTGTCTGTTTCTAACATCTCATCCAGTTGCTTCAAGTCTTCAGGAGTAAGTTCCTGCTCATGAGACATCACAAGCTCTTCAACATCATCCTCCTCCACTTCGAGTCCCATTGACTAACCAATGGACACAATCTCCTGGTCCAACTCCGCTTCTTCTTCAAAACCCTCAAAATCATGGACTGCTGATGGCCACAGTGCTTTCCATGCAGAATTGAGGTATCTAATGGAGACTTCTTGCCATGATGACACAATCAATTTTACAGCCTCCAGGATGTTGTATTGCATCTTCCAGAACTGTGACAGTGTTAGATCAGGATCAGTGGAAGTTGCCTGATGACACCTTCTGAACATTTTCTTCATGTACAGCTTCTTGAAGTTGCTGATTACATTCTGGTCCATTGGCTACATGATTGATGTAGTGCTGGGAGGCAAAAACAACACTTTGGCAAAGTCAAATCTAGCCTTCAAAGTGCTGGCAAGTTCAGGGTCATGACCAGGGGCATTATCCAGAAGGAGAAGAGCCTTTAAAGGGAGTTTATTGGTGGTTAGGCAGCTCTTGACAGAAGGGCAAAACACCTCAACTGCCCATTCATTAAAGAGCTGTCTTGTCACCCATGCCTTACGGTTGGACTTCCAATAAACTCCAAGTTGTCCTCTTTCCACCTTTTGTTGCTTGAACACCCTGGGGTTCTCATGAGTAGTATACATACATACCGTAGGCTTCAGTCGGAAATCCCCTAAAACATTGGCACCAAGTAATAGAGTGAGATGGTCCTTCATGGGTTTATGCCCCGGTAAAGAAGCTTCATCTCTGGTGATGAATGTGTTTTTGGGCATTTTCTTCCAGAACAGCCCGGTTTCATCCACATTGAACACTTGCTGTGGAAGATAATTCTCTTCATCCATCAGTACCTTGAACTCCACTACAATTTTTGCTGCTCCTTCTTTGTCTGCACTAGCAGCTTCACCATGCCTAACAACACTAAAAATGTCACTTCTTTTCTTGAATTTTTCGAACCAGCCCTTGCTGGCCCTAAACTCTTCAAACTCAGTTTCAGAAGAACTAGGTTGCTCTTCCTTCAAATGTTCGTATATTTCCCTGGCTCTTTCACAAATAAATTCAGTAGAAATTTAATCTTTGCTCATTTGTTTTTCCTTAGTCCAAATAAGAAGTAACCTCTCTGTTTCTGCAATTAATGATCTACCTTTAAACACACTGGTAGATTTATCTCTTACTTTCACTTCTTTAAATTTTTCTTTGTGCGCAAGAATTGTCGACACTGTTGATGCCGACATGCCATATTCTTTACTTAGTACATTTGTTCTAATGCCTTCTTCATGTTTCTTAATAATTTCCTGTTTCACTTGAATTGAAATTGCCTTTCTAGATTTCTTTGGACCCATGCTGGATGCACTACAGTAATTTCACCACTAAAATTTTAAGTTCACTAGCTGTAATAATAAGATTATTTTATTTAAACCAACACTGCGCTATATATATTATCAATATGTTAAATAAATTTCAGAATGACTAATAATTGTACTGTAAAAATGTAAAAATACTCTGTGTTCAAGAGACCCCCAAGCAAGATGTTTCCTCCACTGTACAGAGAGTTAAACAGACGCTTTGGTGGGTGAGTGAAGTGGCTGATGGGCGCACCAAAAACTAGTTCCCTGTACTTCATATATTATCAATATGTTAAATAAATGTTAAAATGACTAATAATTTTATTATAAAACTTGGAAAATATTAAAGAGCTCAACCTTCTTGATATTTACTCCTCTGGAAACGAATGTAAGCCTAGAACCGATTACTGTATTGGCGGACTAGCCTATCAGCTGATGCACAAGCCAAAACATGTTGACATGTTGTAGTAAGGATTTCATGAATCAAATTTTTTTTCGTTAACTGAATTGAAGATTCTTATGGAAGGTAATTCGTTAACCGAGGGACCACTGTACTCACATTTGTTAACCGAGGGACCACTGTACTCACATTCGTTAACCGAGGGACCACTGTACTCACATTTGTTAACCGAGGGACCACTGTACTCACATTTGTTAACCGAGGGACCACTGTACTCACATTTGTTAACCGAGGGACCACTGTACTCACATTTGTTAACCGAGGGACCACTGTACTCACATTCGTTAACCGAGGGACCACTGTACTCACATTTGTTAACCGAGGGACCACTGTACTCACATTTATCACCGACAAAAATATTCCTGCACTTATAAAATCAATAAGAAACAATTAAACAACACTCACGAATAATAAGCCTGGTCATACATCTTGAAGAATAAGCTTGGTCATACATCATGAAGAATATGCTTGGTCATACATCATGAAGAATAAGCTTGGTCATACATCATGAAGAATAAGCTTGGTCATACATCATGAAGAATAAGCTTGGTCATACATCATGAAGAATAAGCCTGGTCATACATCATGAAGAATAAGCCTGGTCATACATCATGAAGAATAAGCTTGGTCATACATCATGAAGAATATGTCTGGTCATACATCATCAATAATAAGCTTGGTCATACATCATGAAGAATAAGTTTTGTCGTACATCATGAATGATAAACCTGGTCATCATCACATGTCCCCTTTAAGGCTAAGGGGACTCTTGTAGTTGGAGTGGAGACGTCACTCTCTCTCTCCCACTTGTAGGTGGAGTGGAGACGCCACTCTCTCTCTCTCTCCCACTTGTAGGAGGAGTGGAGACGTCACTCTCTCTCTCTCCCACTTGTAGGAGGAGCGGAGACATTACTCTCTCTCCCACTTGTAGGTGGAGTGGAGACGTCACTCTCTCTCTCCCACTTGTAGGAGGAGCGGAGACATTACTCTCTCTCTCCCACTTGTAGGAGGAGTGGAGACGTCACTCTCTCTCTCTCCCACTTGTGGGGTGTGGTGGAGACGTCACTCACTCCCACACAGCCACTGGGGAGTCTCATGCTGCTTCACATTTCAAGCTTCACTTCAGAGACATGGTTGTCTTGGCCTATCGAGACATTTATCGGTTACACTGCTCACTTCAGTCACAGAAACAGAGCAAAGGATGAAAATGTAAAAACATTGATAGTAGCCGACACTTTTCACACCATTTTCAAAACAACAGTCACAAAAACACAGAAAATATCACTTCACAGTCACCATAATACGGTTCACTCTAAATGGTAGTGCTGTCCTCTCACTATAAGAAAAAATCCACTGATGATAAGTTCAATGTACGATGGTGACCGATAATCGTGGAGCCATGTGATGGTGGGGTTACAATAAACAAAGAACCAAGCACAGGGTTGTAGTGCGGGTTGAATGTGTGGCGGCGCACGGGTAGAGCTGACAAGTGAAGCAAGAGATGCGTGGTGCATAGTTAAATGTTGTTTCCTTACAAAAGTTACTGACTTGGCATAAAAAAATATCATTTGCTTTGCAAGACAGTTTAATTTCTGTGATTTTTTTTTTATCGTATACAGGTATAGCGAGATGGTCTTAATTCATGTCCATCACTAAAGTGTAATATCGCTGAACAAGATATCGTCTGTGAAGGTTTTCCTGTAGAAGGAAAATATGGGATAAAATACTAAAAATAAAACCAAACAAACCTTTGTAAACCTGACCTAACCTGACCTGACCTAACCTTTCCTAACAAAAAAAATGTTAAGAATGATTTTTGAGTTTACTACTTCTACTTTGCTGTCACTTGGAATGAAGTGTGATGATCATCCAGTTATGATACAGTGATATGAGAGTTTTAGGGATATCGCCTTCATTGGTGAGTTTTGAGGTGACTGAAGAGGGCGTTCACGGACTGACAGAGTTGTTCACAGAAGTTGCAAATGTGGAGGTTAAATCGTTGGGGAGCGTTAAATCAAGTGTGGGAGGGGCGGTGGAATTATCTTTCTGGCAATGGCACTTGTCTGCCTCTGTTTGCAGTCGGACTAACTCAAAAGTATTGACACCTTCTCGTTTGGTGCTCCTCGAAGCATTACGATGTGGAGTAATCGACTCCCAGGTGAGGGGGTCGATTTGGCACTTTTTCAGGTTTGTCTTAAGACTATCCTTATACCTTTTAAATTGCCTGCCGGCGTTACGTTTACTATTCCTTTGAGGACTGTAAAGTAGCTGCTTTGGCAGTCTACTGTCGTCCATGCTGGTAACATGGCCAGTCCAGCGTAGTTTTTCATGGATTATGGTAGCCTCGATGCTCCTACAGTTAGTGTCAGCAAGAATACTGGCATTTGTTCTCGGAGGATGGAACGTAGACTACGTTGGTGAAGGTTTTCAAGTGCCTTGAGGTGCCTCCTTTATGTCACCCATGTCTTGCTGCCATGCAGCAGGGTGGGGAGGACCTCTTCTCGATATATGTGGAAATTTGTAGACAATTTCAGCTCCCTACAGCTGAAGACATGGTTTTGGAGTCTGCCAAAGGCTTGAGATGCACATCTAATCAGATGCTGAACCTCTTCATCGATGTCCGCTGTGGTGGACAGGTGGGAGCCGAGATACCAAAAGTGGGTAACATTAGAGAGGGTAGTACTCTGTACTGTTAAGATGGATGGATGGTGGAGGTGTGTCTGAACCGAGGTAGGCTGTAAGAGAATCTGAGTCTTACGTACATTCACCTCGAGGCCAAAATGTGCATACTCATCTGCATAGGTGTTCAGGATCTCCTGTAGGTCGCGTTCAGTGTGAGCAACAAGGGTGAGGCCATCTGCTTACTAAAGTTCAGTAACTGAAGCTGCTGTTACCTTTGTTCTTGCCTGGATTCGTCTTATGTTGTAAAGACTCTTCATCCGGTACTCGATGTCCAGCTCGCCAACTAAATTGGCACTCGCACGAGTAAGGAAGGCAGCCAAGAAAATGGAAAAGAGAGTTGGTGCCAGTACACACCCTTGTTTAACCCCTGATTGGATGGGGAAGAACTCAGACTAGGTGCCATTGTGCAAGACATTGGCATTCATGCCATTGTGGAGGTGCCTCACAATGGCGATGAATTTTGGGGGGATCCAAACCGGCTGAGGGTCCACCAGAGGGCTTCCCTGTTGACTGAATTGAAGGCCTTGGTTTGGTTGATGAAAGCCATGTACAGGTCACGACACTGTTCTCTGCACGTTTCCTGTATCTGGAGGGCAGCAAAGATCATGTCAGTGGTGCCTCGTGATGGTCTAAAGTCACATTGAGATTCTGGGAGGAAGGTTTCTGCCTCAGGAAGAAGTTTGTTTAGGAGGACTCGGGCAATAATCTTGTCAGGTACGGACAGCAGCGAGAGCCCACGTTAGTTGCCACAGTCTGACCGATCTGCCTTGTAATTGGGGGATTTCCTCCTTTTCCCATATACGTATACTTCAGGAGAGAGTGGAGATGGCTGGTAAGTAGTGGACGTCCTGTTTTATACACCCACTCTGTGCTACACACACCAACACCACCCACACATCACACATACATGCCTACATCACACACACACTTTCCAACATCCACTCACACACACACACACACACACCCTACAACACCACCCACACACCTCTACACCACCCGCACACACCACACCTACATCACACACACACTTTCCAACATCCACTCACACACACACACACACACACCCTACAACACCACCCACACACCTCTACACCACCCGCACACACCCTATCAACCACCTAAGTTCCTCCCACTAGCCTCGTGGGCTGGCAGATACATTTCTATTTGTTTAATTTGGTTCTGAATCGCTCTACCCAATGTTTATTATAATGGGAAAATCTTTCCCATTAATGGGGGGGGGGGGTGAGATTTCCTACCATGGCCATGTGTACCAGAGGATTAACCAAACTGGGACCAACAATTATTTTCAACACTGGCTGCAGTCTTCTGAGAACGTCACTATAGGTCGGTGACCCCGTCCTACGAGAAAGCTAACCCTGTTGTTCGCCCTTTGCTGTTATCCCTCCTTTAGTGATCGTTTTTATTAACATTAGGTATTTCTGGAGTGCAACCTGTACTGGTGTTTTGTGTGTGGGTGAGGTGTATCTTCAGTTATTTAAAGGAAGTCTCTTACTTATATTATTTCACTAATATGTTCTTCTTTATTTTCCACAGATATGGAGTGAAAAAAACAAATGACAGTGGGAAGAGAAGCAGTAAATTGTGACAACACTGATTGCCATGGACAGCTGCTAGTTTATTGTGCACCCCATATGGGGTAGAGGTCACAAAGGGTGTTTATCAGATCCCAGTGACCAGGATATTGTGGCATTGACTGGAAAACAGTTTTCCAGTACATTATTTGTTTAGTTCAGTGCAGTACTATATAGAAGTTTACTGTTTGCACTTGTCTGCTTGCTTCAAATTCATCACCGAGTTCTTGCCTGTTTACAGTGTTTGGGTTCTGTTTGACAATCCTAGATTATAATCAACAGTGACTTTGTTGGTCACGAATTTAGGAAAGGTAGAACATTATGTTGGGTGTAGCTGTTAAGAACAGTGGACATAGACAAAGTATTATAAACTGAACGAAAGAATTACAAGTAGACAAGAAATTATTATTCTTTGTAGTATATCAGCCTGAGTATTATTGTTTACTGTACATCAGAGGAACTGTACATATAACAATAATGTACAATATATAATTTTTGTACACTTCCCTGTTGAGTGTTTTTATAGTGTATGTTGTAAGTCATAAACAGTGTTTGTTAATGACAAGTATAGTTATATGTGTAACTCATTCTTTACACCATTTTTCACATTTAGTTCAAAGAGGTATAGAGGAACCTTGTTAATAATGGTGTAGTCACATCACAAACTGGATCTTCCATCACACTTACCTCCTCACTGTCCTCCCATCTCAGCATCATTACATCAGTGTCAGTAAATCACATTCACTAATTGACTTATGTTTCAGTTTTCATTGTCAAATATAATTAACAGTAACAAGACATTAATAGTTCTTGTAGGAGGAAACAGTTTGCCAGTTAAGTGTCACTAAACCCTTTGAACACACAATACACATAGTTTGATAATGGAAGGTCACTCAGAGGAACAGTCAGAGTCTCCCAGAGAATTGTCTGTAAAATCACATCAAGTAACACATGTGAAAGATCATACAGGAGAGAAGCCATTTGAGTGTTCAGAATGTTTTAAAGGTTTTAAAAGACAATGTGATTTAGTGAGACATGTGAAAGTTCATACAGTAGAAAAGCCATTTCAATGCTTAGAATGTTTAAAAGGCTTTTCACAAGCAAGTCACTTAAAAGCACATATGAGAAGTCATACAGGAGAGAAGCCATTTGAGTGTTCAGAATGTTTTAAAGGTTTTAAAACACAACGTGATTTAGTGAGACATGTGAAAGTTCATACAGTAGAAAAGCCATTTCAATGCTTAGAATGTTTTAAAGGCTTTTCACAAGCAAGTCACTTAAAAGCACATATGAGAAGTCATACAAGAGAGAAGCCATTTGAGTGTTCAGAATGTTTTAAAGGTTTTAAAACACAACGTGATTTAGTGAGACATGTGAAAGTTCATACAGTAGAAAAGCCATTTCAATGCTTAGAATGTTTTAAAGGCTTTTTACAAGCAAGTCACTTAAAAGCACATATGAGAAGTCATACAGGCGAGAAGCCATTTGAGTGTTCAGAATGTTTTAAAGGCTTTGCACAAGGAAGTCACTTAAAACAACATATGAGAAGTCATACAGGAGAGAAGCCATATGAGTGTTCAGAATGTTTTAAAAGCTTTTCACAAGGAAGTCACTTAAAAGCACATAAGAGAATTCATACAGGAGAGAAACCTTATCAGTGTTCAGAGTGTTTAAGACATTTTTCAGATAAATCCTCTTTCATAAAACATAAGAGAATTCATACAGGAGAGAAGCCTTATGAGTGTTCAGAATGTTATATAAGGTTTTTGCATAAGAGTTCTTTCATAAGACATCAAAAAGTTCATACAGGAGAGAAACCTTATCAGTGTTCAGAATGTCATCAAGTCTTTTCTGAAAGTTATCTTCTAGAAAGACACAACAAAGCTCACACAGAAAAACCTTTCCACTGTGTAAGATGCATGAAAGACTTTAAAGAGAAAGAGAGCTTAATATTACATGTAGAGAGATGTTACCAGACTGACCAAGTGGTCAATTCTAATCACTATGAAGGTGAAAGTTGCCAGGATTTGCACCATGACTTGAGCTTGTCTTGCCAACCAACAGTGGAGATGTGTGTTTCTGAAGGAGTGAAAAAGGAAACTAATTATGATCCACTCTCAGTCATTTGTGAGACAGAAGCTTCACCAGGGCCTGAGATAATTGACCAATCTTCTTTAAAGATGGAGTGCCTGGAAGAACTAGAATTTGTTAAGGAAGAATTCTGAAACTGTTATTGTGAAATATTTATGGTTTTAACAAAGAGTAAAGTTTATATAATGCTCACGTAGGGCTGAAAGTTTGTAGTAAGTGTAATCAATAGTAACAGGTGTACTGTATTGGTAAATAATTAATGTATCACTTTATATAACTATCAGTAATGTGAGGGTAGATGGTACTGTATACAACACACTACAGGTATACCTGACATACATGGTACAGGTATACAACACACTACAGGTATACCTGACATACATGGTACAGGTATACCTGACATATGGTACAGGTATACAACACACTACAGGTATACCTGACATACATGGTACAGGTATACAACACACTACAGGTATACCTGACATACATGGTACAGGTATACAACACACTACAGGTATACCTGACATACATGGTACAGGTATACCTGACATATGGTACAGGTATACAACACACTACAGGTATACCTGACATACATGGTACAGGTATACAACACACTACAGGTATACCTGACATACATGGTACAGGTATACAACACACTACAGGTATACCTGACATACATGGTACAGGTATACCTGACACAGGTATACAACACACTACAGGTATACCTGACGTACATGGTACAGGTACTGTATACAACACACTACAGGTATACCTGACATACATGGTACAGGTATACAACACACTACAGGTATGCCCTGATACATGGTAGAGGTACTGTATACAACACACTACAGGTAAGGCCTTGACATACATGGTAGAGGTACTGTATACAACACACTACAGTGTACCTGGACATACATGGTACAGGTGGTTGTTAACACACTACAGGCATGTACCTGACACATGGTGGAGGTACTGTATACAACACACTACAGGTATACCTGACATACATGGTAGAGGTATACAACACACTACAGGTATATACCTGACATACATGGTAGAGGTACTGTATACAACACACTACAGGTATACCTAACATACATGGTAGAGGTACTGTATACAACACACTACAGGTATACCTGGACATACATGGTAGAGGTATATAACACACCACAGGTATACTTGACATACATGGTAGAGGTATACAACACACTACAGGTATACCTGACATACATGGTAGAGGTATACAACACACTACAGGTATACCTGACATACATGGTAGAGGTATACAACACTACAGGTAGACCTGACATACATGGTAGAGGTATACAACACTACAGGTATACCAGACATACATGGTAGAGGTATACAACACTACAGGTAGACCTGACATACATGGTAGAGGTATACAACACTACAGGTATACCAGACATACATGGTAGAGGTATACAACACTACAGGTATACCTGACATACATGGTAGAGGTATACAACACATTACAGGTATACCTGACATACATGGTAGAGGTATACAACACACTACAGGTATACTTGACATACATGGTAGAGGTATACAACACACTACACAGGTATACCTGACATACATGGTAGAGGTATACAACACTACAGGTATACCTGACATACATGGTAAGTATACAACAACACACTACAGGTATACCTGACATACATGGTACAGGTACTGTATACAACACACTACAGGTATACCTGACATACATAGTAGAGGTACTGTATACAACACACTACAGGTATACCTGACATACATGGTACAGGTATACAACACACTACAGGTATACCTGACATACATGGTACAGGTACTGTATACAACACACTACAGGTATACCTGACATACATGGTAGAGGTATACAACACACTACAGGTATACCTGACATACATGGTAGAGGTACTGTATACAACACACTACAGGTATACCTGACATACATGGTAGAGGTACTGTATACAACACACTACAGGTATACCTGACATACATGGTACAGGTACTGTATACAACACACTACAGGTATACCTGACATACATGATACAGGTACTGTATACAACACACTACAGGTATACCTGACATACATGGTACAGGTACTGTATACAACACACTACAGGTATACCTGACATACATAGTAGAGGTACTGTATACAACACACTACAGGTATACCTGACATACATGATAGAGGTACTGTATACAACACACTACAGGTATACCTGACATACATGGTACAGGTACTGTATACAACACACTACAGGTATACCTGACATACATAGTAGAGGTACTGTATACAACACACTACAGGTATACCTGACATACATGGTACAGGTATACAACACACTACAGGTATACCTGACATACATGGTACAGGTACTGTATACAACACACTACAGGTATACCTGACATACATGGTAGAGGTATACAACACACTACAGGTATACCTGACATACATGGTAGAGGTACTGTATACAACACACTACAGGTATACCTGACATACATGGTAGAGGTACTGTATACAACACACTACAGGTATACCTGACATACATGGTACAGGTACTGTATACAACACACTACAGGTATACCTGACATACATGATACAGGTACTGTATACAACACACTACAGGTATACCTGACATACATGGTAGAGGTACTGTATACAACACACTACAGGTATACCTGACATACATGGTAGAGGTACTGTATACAACACACTACAGGTATACCTGACATACATGGTAGAGGTACTGTATACAACACACTACAGGCATACCTGACATACATGGTAGAGGTACTGTATACAACACACTACAGGTATACCTGACATACATGGTAGAAGTACTGTATACAACACACTACAGGTATACCTGACATAAAGGAAAAAGAAAAGTAACAGAGACGTGACCGATCGTCCAAGCGGCTAACAAGCCGATCAGTGGTGAAGAGGATAAAGGAAAATAGTAAAAAGTTAGCAATGATCGAGGCATCTCGGAGTGTATTCATTCACCCAGAACGCACGGTGATGCAGAGGGAACAGCACAAGAAGCTCCTGCAGGGCTTGAAGAAGAGAAGGGAAGAGTCGAGGAGGAACGGGGACGGGTGTACATGAGTTATATTCAGGGAGAGAGTGGTGGAAGCAAGTGTTCCGACACAGGGCTGGGGGACAGCAGCACACCCTCCACCCGCTCTACCCCCCACCCGGGAGGTGGCACCAGCTCCGCCTACCAGACAGGAGGAGGCGAGCGCCTTGTAAACAATGACGTTTCTAAACACACCCTGCAAAATACAGTGTACTTAGCAAATGCTGCAGCTTCTGAGAATGGGGGGGGGGGGGTTACTACTAAGAGCAGAGACGTTATCGAGAACAAACTCTGGCTTGAATGTCATGTACACTAATACTGACACGTTCCTTGATAAGAGAGAGGAGTTTGGAATACTACTGAAGGTACACCAACCACATATTGTAGGAGTTGAAGAACTGTTGTACAAGAACAGGAGAATCGACCCAGGGGAATGTGACTTCAGTACATGTATTGCTGGATATGACTCTTTTACGAACCTTTCTGAAGAAACCTGCAAATGGGGTGTGGTTATCTATGCTAGGCAAGACCTTAGAGCCAGCCAGGCGAGGGTACAGGGAGAGGATGTTTTTGAAGAGTCCAAGTAGTGTTAAATTAAATTAAAGGGAGGGGACTTACATATCGTCGGGTGTATCTACAGATCCCCAAATTGTGGCCCACTAAATCAAAGGAACTTAAGAGCCTTAATAGACAACGCGGCGATGCTCAACCCTAGCCACCTCCTTATCATGGGGGACTTTAGCAATGGCGACATTGACAGGAGAAACGAGTTCACCCCAAATGACTTGAATAACCCTGCTACTCTTTTTGTGGAAACTCTGAGAGATAATTTTCTGTTCCAACATGTTAGAGACCTGACACATTACAGAGGGGAGCAAACACCCAAGCCACTAGGCCTCAGCATAACAAGCGAGGAGGGTATGGTGGCCAAACTGGAATACCTTGCCCCAGTTGGCACCAGTCATTCCTCCATTCAAATGTTTGCCGATGATGCCAAGTTATTTCGGGAAATCAAAAACCAAGCGGACTGTGAAGAGCTGCAGAAGGACCTCTGTGGGCTCCGAGAATGGTCGAAGAAATGGCTGCTGAGATTCAATATCACGAAGTGTAAGAGGATGCACCTGGGGCATACCAACGGTAAGGAGGCGTATCATATGTCCCAACGGGATGAAGAAACTGCAGTATTTGAGACAATGTGAGAAGGACCTAGGTGTGTATGCTGACAACTCTCACTCCGAGAAAGTTTGCCCTCACAGTTTTCTGGACTTGCAGCTTCTTCAATCTTGAGCTGTGAACCCTTGTGGGGCGAGCGTCCACCAGCTCCAAATATGGACACTCGACTGAGTAGTGCCCCTTGAGATGCTTTTACACCTCTATTAGGTCACCCCTTGCCCGTGTGTAGTATAAGCTAGGCAAGTTCAGGTGCTCCAATCTCTCAGGGTAGCTGAGATGCCGAAGTGTAGACACCAGTCTGGTGGCCCTCCTTTGAACATTTTCAACCAACTGACAGTCCTTAGCATATCTCGGGGACCAGACGGGGTGACAGTACAGTACTCCAGATGGGGAAGCACTTTATTCCTGAAGGTCGTTACGAGGGACGGACCGTCTAGATATCTGAACGACCTTCTTATAAGACCCAATAATTTATTTGCTTGATATACCTTCTTTTCGCAATGGCCCGAGAACCTCAGCTCATTGTCAACATACACACCTAGGTCCTTCTCACATTCAGTCTCAAATAGGGCAGTTTCTTCATCCCGTTGGGACATATGATACGCCTCCTTACCGTTGGTATGCCCCAGGTGCATCCTCTTACACTTCGTGATATTGAATCTCAGCAGCCATTTCTTCGACCATTCTTGGAGCCCACAGAGGTCCTTCTGCAGCTCTTCACAGTCCGCTTGATTCTTGATTTCCCGAAATAACTTGGCGTCATCGGCAAACATTTGTATGGAGGAGTGTACAACGTCAGGCATGTCATTTATGAAACAAAAAACAGTGGGCCCAATACACCGCCCTGTGGTACCCCGCTTGTGACAGGTATGAATGATGATTTCGTGCCATTAATCACCACACACTGCTTGCGGTGATGTAGAAAGTCTTCTATCCACGCAAGAACATAAACCCCGAATTCCGTACCCTTCCAGTTTGATTTTCAGCCTTTCGTGGAGTACACTGTCGAAAGCCTTGGCATAATCTAGGTAAATATTGTTGATATTACCACCCCGTTCCAGAATATGGGTCCAAATATCCAATACCTTGAGCATTTGTGTTAAGCAGGAGCGCTCCGGCATAAAACCGTGTTGGCAATCTTTTACAAGGTTGTTTCATAGTAGATGTTCCATCGCGGCATCTCTGATAATACTCTCAAGTACTTTACATATTATGCTGGTCAGGCTCACCAGTCTATAGTTGTTCGTGGAGTGACGATCGCCCTTCTTGAAGATAGGACTCACATAAGCCACTTTCCATTCACTGGGGACCTTTTGTTCATCCAGGCATTTACAAAAGAGGATCTTCAGGGGCTCGGCAAGCTCGTGGCACAACTCTCTTAGCACTCTAGGATGCACCATGTCAGGGCCGGGACTCTTATGGACCTTTAGCTTATGACAGTTTATTTCTAATACCCTCTTCTATAAACACAATGTGGGTCAGTGCTGTGTCGAACCGTCTGTCCTCAAACGCAGGAAGGTTAATCGCATCCTCTCTTGTGAACACCGAGGAAAAGAAGCTCTTCAATGCCTCAGCTTTATCCTGATCAGACCTGCGTAACTACCATCTTCAAACCTTAGGTCTGATACTCCTACTCGCGTTTTTAATTTCGACTTTGCATAGCGGTAAAACGCCTTTGGGTTTGACTTGACCTCGCTTGCAACCAGCTTCTGGAACTCCTTTTCAGCCCCTCTACATTCTTTCTTTGTTTGGTTTCTGGCTCTTGCATACATCCTCCAGCCCACCATTTGACCCAACCCACGTCTTGAATTTCTGGGTTTTCTTCTTAACTTTGTCGCCTGCCGCGTGGTTCGTGTGTAGGAATCCCCTCGTATTCCTAGAGGCACTGGGTTTGGTCTTGGGTATGTTTTTATCGATCAAATGGGTCGCTGTACTAGCTATCATATTCAGCGTAGTATCTGCGTTCTTGTGCCTTAATGAGTCAGTCCAGTGGATACCACTCATCTCTTCCCTAAAGGAACACTCAGTATGTAAACTTTGTGATAAACCCTTAAAGCATACACTTGAACACTATATTATTGAATGTGACACTGTCAAAGACTTCAGGCCACATGGCTTATTGTAGCTTGACCTTTGTAATTACTACATTGAATCGGGGGTGCTTGAGGACATTCTTGCTGTTTGTCCCAAATTTGGTAGCCCACACTGATTAGTCTTCAATTAGAATATGACGTCCAATGTATGTGAACCACTGACCTATATATAGTGTCAATGAATATGATGCATTTCTCTGTGTACGAACCTCTGTCCTGCATGGCAGTGAACAGTGACATTACCCACACGAATCTGACCTCTATATATTTAGCTGTTAATGAAAATGTTGTATTTCTTTGTGTATGAACATCTATCCTGCGTGGCAGTGAGAAGTGATACCACCTGCATGTGTTCTGGGTATCAAGTTCTATCTACAGGAGCGAACACAAACACCTGTAGAGTTTTCGTAGGTTCTATTTCCTGGATAAACAGAGATACACAAGGGAGGTGGTGCTCCTTACTCTGTCTGGGGGGGTCAACTAGCCTTTCGGGCGACATGTGGTAAGTGATACATTAGCAGCTTCCATATGTCGCCAGGCACATTAATTAAGCATGTGGGACATGGTAAATACATTGCCACATGCTGCTAGCTAGGCTGAATAAATAGTGTATATAAATGGAGCACATACATAATATACATACAGCATACATAATATACATAGACCACCCTCAGTGTCAAGACCTGACTGAATTACTCAGAATAGGCAAGCTCTACAACAAGCTTTGTCAATAAATTTGTTAAACTAACTAAACTTCCTCATCCCATTGTAATTTCCCCTGTAATATTTGCACCTTGGCCTGGTCTTATCTTGAACTAGGTAACAGTTAAATCTGAATGACAACACTATATGGTGACTGGTGCCAACTGGGGCAAGGTGTTCCAGTTTGGCCACCATACCCTCCTCGTTTGTTATGATGAGATCTAGTGGCTTGGGTGTTTGCTCCCCTCTGTAGTGTGTCTGGTCTCTAACATGTTGGAACAGAAAATTATCTCTCAGAGTTTCAACAAAAAGAGTGGCAGGGTTATTCTAGTCACTTGGGGTATGCTCGTTTCTCTAGAGTCTAGTCGATGTCGCCATAGTTAAAGTCCCCCATGATAAGGAGGTGGCTAGGGTTGAGCATCGCCGCGTTGTCTATTAAGGCTCTTATGTTCCTTTGATTTAGTCGGCCACAGTTTGGGGATTTATAAATACACCCGACAATAAGTAAGTCCCTTCCCTTTAGTTTAATTTTACACCATTTGGACTCTTCAAAATTATCCTCTCCCTGTACCCTCGCCTGGCTGGCTCAAAGTTCTTTCCTAGCATAGATAACCACACCCCTCTTGCAAGTTTCTTGAGAAAGGTTCGTAAATGAGTCATATCCAGCAATACTGAACTCACATTCCTCTGGTACCCATGGGCCTACCTCTCGAGTCGTGCTACCACAGTATTAAAGGAAAAGTAATGTTATAAGAGCCCAAGCTCTTATAAATGTTTGCAGTGGTGGGATGTAATTTACATGGTTTCGAGTTGGGAGGAATGACCGTGATACTGTATCTAATAACCATTCCACTGTAACTAATGAGTATTTCAGATTGCTAATAATTTTGTTCTGTATTTTTCCAAGGTGCAGATTTTTGTTTTTGTTTTTGTGGAAAAGTGAAATAATAGTTCAAAGAAATACCTCACAAAGTTTGGTTAGAAAACAGTTGCCTCAAAAGAAAAGTCTTGTTTAAAGTAAATGATACATGCAATAGTAACTTGAGTGTAGAGAGTTTGGATGAGGCTTATTAATACATGAAGAATTTTGATGTGTAACAATCTGCCCAAATTTTTTTCCACTGTTAACTTAGTTATTACTTACAGACAGTGAGTATAAGTTTGGGCCGTGGCACTAGTTTTGTGAAATGTTTCATCATGGGAGTGCCCAGTGCTTCACTTCTGAGTTGCTAATAGAAGCATTGCACTATATGCTAAGTTTGTACTTGTAATATTCTTTAGTTATGTATTAGGTAGGACATATATTCCATTACTTAATATCTTGGGGTGTTTTACAGTTCCATATATTAATATTTCTATGTGTATGCTATTATTGTAATGTGTATTTTAATCAGGTGTGTCGCGATCCCACTACCCTTTATACTTGGGGAGTGAAACCTACCCCAAGTTATTAACAAATAAAGGAACAAATAGGGAACACGGCAATAATTATCCCCACCAAAAACCTACTCAACTAAATGTACTTGAATAAGTATGAACAGTTGAAATAAGTGAATCACAAAAGGGAAGATAATTAATTAATTCAATTTATGTTCTAAAGGGAGTAATGACTAGCAAACAAGAATTTAAGGGAATAAGTAATTATATATTAAAATAAGAGTGATGCCGGAAGGGTGAAAATATACCATAAGGAGTTAGACCAAACTAATATTACTTAACATTACTATATTACACAGACATACGAAATATATATATACAACAATCACTACAAAATGATTATTTCCTACCAAACAGGAGATTCCTTACCACCAGGATCCCTTCCTAGGCCTACCTAAATGTGTCAATAATACCTGATACCCCTAGGGCATTGCAGAAGACTGGACAAGGCACTAGACAAGGGTCAAGGCTAGAAAACGAATGGACACGTCTACCCTATGCCACGGTTTTTCGCTACTGGGGAGGCGTGGGGCACGCCGTGGAGGAGAGCATCTCATATCACGTTATCCAGGACATTTGCTGGATAGTTTATATAATTAATTAATACTACTCTTGATTTGACAACAGAGTAAGACAATGATGCATATTAATAACATACATAAATATACAATTAACCTAAGTAACTAAGAACAATAATAATATAATAAGTACAATTAACAAGTTAATAGCTTGTGTGAAATGTAGGCGTGAACATATGCCTCACGCTATGCGGGTTCCCGAGCTCTCAGGCACGTGACACCTCCCCCAAAAAAGTGAGCTTACAACTAACTGGAAGCGAAAATGGATATACAGCTACACAGTGAAAGTAATAACTAACACAATCAGTTTAAATCAATATGAAGCAAAATAATTCATAATATAAACACAAGGTACTCAATGACAATAAAACAAAAAATAATTTGCATATAGACAGTTTCTAAATAATCAGACTCGAGAAAGTGCATCAGCCAACACGTTCTCTTTTCCGCGGATATGGGAACTGTTCAAGTTATAGGGCTGAAGTGATAGAGCCCACCTCAAAAGTCTTTGGTTGGTATGTTTCATCTTGTCAACAAAAGTAAGTGGGTTATGATCAGTGAACACTTGAATGGGATAAGCAGTGCTGCCAATATATACTTTGAAGTTTTCTAGTGCCATGATCAGTGATAAAGCCTCCTTTTCAATGGTGGCGTCGACATGGAGAGTGAACTGTTTCTGGAGGTCAGGTGCAAGTAGTACAGGAGCATTTGCCAGCAGGGATTTAAGATTCTCAAAAGATTCCTGGCAAGCCATAGTCCACTTGAAGGTTTTCTTGCCACTCAGCAGGTCAGTCATGGGAGAGGCAACGGAGGAGAAGTTTGGACAAAAACGGCGGTAGTACCCCGCCATACCCAGTAACCTCATCACACTCTTCTTATCGCCTGGCACTGGATACTGTTGAATTGCCTCAATTTTGGCTGCTATAGGCTGGACTTCCCCTTGTCCGACCACATGCCCCAAGAAAGTGACGTGGGCATGGCCGAACTCAGTTTTGACGAGGTTCACTGTCAGCTTGCTTGCAGCCAGTATGGAGAAGAGGGCTTGTAGACGACTCATGTGATCTTCCCAGGAACTGCTGAAGACGATGAGGTCGTCTAGGTAACAGCCGACACCTTCCAGACCAGACGTGATGAAATTCATGAGGCGTTGAAAGGTAGCAGGGGCATTCCGCATACCAAACGGAAGGACTGTGAATTGGTACAACCCCTCAGGAGTGACAAAAGCAGAGATGGCCCTGGAGCGTTCAGTCAGTCTTATCTGGTAGTAGCCCTGGAGGAGATCCAACTTGGTCACGTACCTTGCCTGTCCAAGATCGTCGATCACGTCGTCGATGCGTGGCAAGGGATAACCATCGGGTTCAGTGACAGCATTCACCTTGCGATAATCCACACACAGCCGCATTGACCCATTCGGCTTTGGAACTAGAACAACAGGGGATGCCCATGGACTGATGCTGGGTTCGACGAGGCCTAGCTCTTGAAGACGCTGTACCTCGGCTCGCACACACTCCCGCTTGAAGGCATTAAGACGGTAGGGACGCTGTCGGATTGGCTTGGCTCCCCTGGTCTCAACGTCATGCTCCAGCACTGAACAAGAGAGTGGGTAATCACCAACTATAATAAGATACTCCTGTAATAGAGACTTTATATTATTGGCTTGGTCACTAGAGAGATGGCACAACTTAGCACTGGGGTCCTCCAAGATAGTCGAGTTTTCAACTTTTACACTAGATCCATTCATTATTTCAGAAAAACACTGATCTTTATCATCCTTACACTCTGGCATAATGATACAATTTGGCAAGGATTGATCAAAACAAGGAACTGCTTTTCCCAGGGTTTCGTTACGAACATGATATGACTTTAAAAGATTGACATGGATAAGGCGTTTTTTCTTACGCCTTTCAGGGGTGCTAATCACATAATTCACGGACCCCTGTTTTTCTAGTACTTCATATGGACCACTGTATTTGGATTTAAAAGGGTGGTCATGTAAGGGCATGAAGGCCAACACCTGCTCCCCCACTTGGAAGTCTCTAGGTTTTGCCTGATGGGCCTTATCAAAATGCAGTTTCATTTTCACCTGAGCACACCTTAAGTTGGACTGGGCAAGTTCTACAGCCAGACGCAACTTCTCCTTGAATTGTACCACATATGAAGCTAAGGGCGTCGCGCTCTGATCACTCAACCAACACTCTTTTAACACCTTAAGAGGCCCTCGCGCCTCATGTCCATAGACGAGCTGGAAGGGCGAGAATCCTAGCGACTCTTGTTTACTGTCCCGAACAGCAAACAAAAGCAGGTCAACTCCCTCGTCCCAATCCTTCCCAGTCTCCAGACAGAAGGTGCGCAACATGAGTTTTAGTGTCTGGTGAAATCTCTCTACCACCCCCTGTGACTGAGGGTGATAGGCCGAAGACCTCAACTGCCGGACTCCCAGGGTTTGCATTACCTGATTAAACAACCGGGAAGTAAAATTGGAACCCTGATCTGACTGCACCACTGTAGGAAGGCCTACTTGAGTGAAGAAGTGGGTTAAGGCTTTGATAACATTCTTCGCTGTGATGCGGCGCAAGGGAATGGCTTCAGGATAACGGGTTGCACAATCAATAATGGTTAGCAAGAACTGATGACCACGAGGGGTCTTAGGTAAGGGACCGACACAATCTATGACCACCTTACTAAAGGGCTCTTCAATGACTGGGATAGGCTGCAGAGGGAATGGTTTAACACTGGGGTTCGGTTTCCCCGCTACCTGACAATCATGGCAAGTGCGACAGTAAGAGCTGACGTCTTTCTTCATCCTAGGCCAAAAGAACTGGGATAAAATTTTTGCATAGGTCTTCCTAACTCCTAAATGACCACCCACCCCATCATGAGCGATACTAAGTATGTCCTGCCGCAAAGGTTTGGGAATAACAACTTGATGATGAACTAACCAAGGGTGATTGGCAGGAGAATTGGAGGGACGGAACTTCCGCATTAATACACCAGACCTAGTGTAGTAGCAATTTGATTCTTGCTCAGCTTCTGTCTCAGTAACTGACCTATTGAGAAAACCTACCAGCTCAGGATCCCCTGCTTGTAGCTCAATAAACTTACTCCTAGTGATGGGAGAGGAACCAAAACTAGTGACATCTGGGTTCCTATCTCCATCAGAACTACTCTGGAGGTTATCTGGTTGTGGGGAATCCTCAAAAAATTCACTGAGACCAAGATCAGCATGGTCCGGCTGGATAAGATTATCCTCGGACTTCTCACAGTCCTGGAGGGAAACTTCATCAACTTCACTAGTCTCTTCTACCTCTGTACTGTGGCTCATGCTACAGGTCACAGCACACGCAGGGAACAACCCTGGAAAGTCTACTTCTAACTGCACAGTATTATTCTCGGCAGTGGGACAAGATGAGATCGCAACATTAGGGAACATCATGTCGCCAACGAGGTCATTTCCTATCAATAGAGAGACCCCTTCTACAGGTAAGCTATCTACTACTCCTAACGTGACATAACCTGACTTTATGGATGACCGCAGGTACACTTGACAAAGGGGAATACGCGACCCACCGGTCAAACCGTTCACAAGCACCCAGCTACCAGTATAGCATGAATCCAGGAATGGAGCAGCTTCTTTAGTAACAAGAGATAAGGCTGAGCCTGTGTCTCTCAAGAGTTTAACAGAAATGGGTTGACTGAATTGATCCAAAGCTAAGGAACCAGGAGAACAAAATGGTTCAAAGGTTGATATCACAGAAGAGAGGGAAGCATCCAGGGCAACAGTCTGACTGAGGGCAGTGACACAGGGCTCCAATAATTTCTCCGATTGCTCGGCCACCCTGACCAAAAGAGCGGGGGATCCTTGGTGAGAGGAATTTCTTTTCTTTAACTTGAGACAGTCGCTGATGACATGTCCTGGCTTCTTACAGTACCTACAACTAGAGTTTCTCTCACCAGTAGGATTAGATCCACCTGTCCCATGGACCATGGGCTCACCCGGGGTAGATGATGCAGAACCTGAGGGTCGGGTCGGTATGACAAGAGGCAGGGACCCCGATGTAGATGTTGGTGTGGGCCGCTTGAAGGAAGTGAAGGACTGGGACATGGGAGCATAAGACCTGGAATTTACATTTCTATTAGTTAAGGAATAATGGTCAGCCACTGGACCAGCATCAGCCAGGGTACAGATACCTCTCTGATCCAAGTGTGCTCGAATGTCGCCTGGGATACACTTTCTAACCTCCTCTAGCAGGATTAGTTCAACAAGCTTGTCATGTTCTACATGGGCAGACTCACTTTCAATCCACCTCCGACAAAGGACCTGTTTCTGCCTGAAGAACTCCACAAATGTTTGTTTGTCAGTCTTCCGGCAGTTACGGAACTGTTGCCGGTAGGCTTCAGGAACAAGTTTATAAGCGCTCAAAACCGCGGACTTAACAAGGGCATAGTCTCGACATTGATCCTCAGAGAGGGCAGAAAACACATCTAATGCTTTACCAGTGAAAGATCTATAAATAAGTTGAGACCATTGAGAAACAGGCCACTTGTTAAGTCGGGCAATTTTCTCAAAAAGAGAGAAGAACTTGTCTGGTTCTTCCTCATTAAATTTAGGAACACTGTTGAGACATTTGTCTACACTGAATGTTGAAGTATTACTACCTTGAGCCAAACCTCGTTGTTTGAGAGTTTCCAGCTCCACCTCGAGTCTTTTGAGTTCAACTTGTAAGGTCAAATTACTTGGTGTAACAATTTCCTCTGAATTTCCCAACGGTTGGGCTATGATTTCATTGTCAATAAGGTAGTTGAGGACAGCCTCTTCTAACCTAGCCTTATTCATGGAAGAGCGGCCTTCTACTTCATAATAAGCAGCGAGGGATTGCCAGTACTTCGGCTGAAGGTGAAGCCAAAAAGCTTTCCAGGTCAAACATGTTGAACTCAAAATCGAGTAGCGAAAAAAAAGGAACCGTGGCAGCTAAGCTAACTAGCTAGCTAATTAATAATATCAAAATGCAATCAACTGTGAAACACAGCAAGGGATTAACCAAACACCTGGTACACAAGATAAGGGTTAACTCACCAGTAGCTTAAGCAATAACAGGAGCAATATAAATGAACACTGTGAACACAGCAACTTGCATCCAAAAATACTTAGCGATGAAACAACACCTGGCGAGTAACAACACTTGATATGACACAACAATGGTTAGCTCCCTGACACAGGCCCCCACTTGTCGTGATCCCACTACCCTTTAGACTTGGGGAGTGAAACCTACCCCAAGTTATTAACAAATAAAGGAACAAATAGGGAACACGGCAATAATTATCCCCACCAAAAACCTACTCAACTAAATGTACTTGAATAAGTAAGAACAGTTGAAATAAGTGAATCACAAAAGGGAAGATAATTAATTAATTCAATTTATGTTCTAAAGGGAGTACTGACTAGCAAACAAGAATTTAAGGGAATAAGTAATTATATATTAAAATAGAGTGATGCCGGAAGGGTGAAAATATACCATAAGGAGTTAGACCAAACTAATATTACTTAACATTACTATATTACACAGACATACGAAATATATATATACAACAATCACTACAAAATGATTATTCCTACCAAACAGGAGATTCCTTACCACCAGGATCCCTTCCTAGGCCTAACTAAACTTGTCACTAATACCTGATACCACTAGGGCATTGCAGAAGACTGGACAAGGCACTAGACAAGGGTCAAGGCTAGAGAACGAATGGACACGTCTACCCTATGCCACGGTTTTTCGCTACTGGGGAGGCGTGGGGCACGCCGTGGAGGAGAGCGTCTCATATCACGTGATCCAGGACATTTGCTGGATAGTTTATATAATTAATTAATACTACTCTTGATTTGACTTAACAGAGTAAGACAATGATGCATATTAATAACATACATAAATATACAATTAACCTAAGTAACTAAGAACAATAATAATATAATAAGTACAATTAACAAGTTAATAGCTTGTGTGAAATGTAGGCGTGAACATATGCCTCACGCTATGCGAGTTCCCGAGCGCTCAGGCACGTGACAGGTGTTAACCCCAGATTTTTTTTAATGCAGAGTGGTTCATTATTTGGTGGAACATTGTATGTTATGTGAACTCTAATGCCGGTATACTTTCAGAGTACTGTATTATATATGAGGACCTTATGGTGATACAGTATATGGAAAATGTTATACAAGTTTATGGACCCGCAATTGTGAGTACAGAAATTCGTGAAGTGTTCACACAGTGTTGCACCATACTGAGTTTGTTAACAGTAAAATACCGTTGTCTGGAGTAGGTACAGTAAGTGTGCCCTGGAAAAGTGTATTCTCATGCAGTATTATCATATTTTTTGGAGATTAATAATCTGAACAGTATTCTTAGTTGATGCCTTGAATGTTAAATCGTCTTGCAGAAAGTCAGTTGAGTCCCAGTCCTTGTGTCTTTGAGTGTGTACTGTGCATGTTGTTGTAGTTACAGTGGGTTGTAGTTGCAGATTTTTGTAACACGATGGCAGAAACTAATGCGGATCAGGGGACCGTGGCTGCCAAAACCGCAGGTGAGCTAGCAACAGAAGCCCAAACTCTTCTGGCTAAACTCGCTAAAGCCATGGGTAAAGGAGGAGAAAACCAGTGGTTAGACTGGATCTTTAAGAAACAGTGGGCTTTATAAGTGAACCTCCTTGGTTGTTCATGGGTTGATAGTGAAGTGCACAATCTGTTGTAGGTAACTTTTGGTAATTGAAGAAGTGAAGAAAAAAATTGGAGAGAAAGGAAAAGAATTGAGGATGTTTTATTGTTTGGTTGAAAGTATTTTGCCGAAGGAGGGTCAATTTGCAGTAAAGACATAGAGATTGGAAGATGGATTGGCAGTTATGTAATCATCTGATGGGTATGTGTTACTAGTGGAGTAAAGATACCAGTTGAGAGTTCTCAAGTTCTGGTTTGTAAGTCCTACGTAGGCTGGTTGTTGTTGGTGTATAGGTGTAGATTTCGTGGCTTTCAGGTAGTATTCGGGCATGGAAACATGGCACCATTACTTCTACATGGCAAATGCCATAAGTACAGACAGTTTTTGGTTTGGTTGTGTTCTCATGAGGACCGTTTCGTTAGCATTGGATTCTTGGGAATACCCACTCGTTCGGAGTCCCTCGAAGGTTGCTGCCTCTCGCGAGTGCGACATGACTCTTTAGATTAAAGTAAAACAAATCATTCCTTCGACTTGATGGGGTCCGTTCGTCTGTGTCCTAGCTTGAGAAATCTATGTTAAATCTCAGGGTGTCCTGTAAACATTTGACCAATTGCTTAAAAGAAACTTTTCTGTTACCTATGAACATTGAAATTGGAGTTCTGTAAGTAAATATTTTGGGTGTGCACTTTATCTACCGATACGAGGGTGTATTTTGTAATATGTAACATTATTATTGTATGATATGATGTATCTAACACCATGTGTTATTATTGTATGATATGTTGTATCTGTTACCCCATGTATTATTATTTTTGGTGCCATTATGTCATGATGTATGTATCACAATATTTTTTATGAAGGTGTGTCACATTCTATTTGTATGTTAACAGATTTCCATTTCGTTTGCTCAATTCAGACCACCGGTAGGGAACTATTTTTCTATTTTTAATGGTATAATATATGTGAATT
Source organism: Homarus americanus (assembly GCF_018991925.1). NCBI lineage: Eukaryota > Metazoa > Arthropoda > Malacostraca > Decapoda > Nephropidae > Homarus > Homarus americanus. The sequence goes on from NW_024722158.1 coordinate 1,178,185, forward strand.
ATTTGTGTATGGGAAAGTATATTTTGTATTAATCATTTAATGTGTATGTAACTACTTACATGTTTTCTGAATGTTACCGCATAATATGAATCTTGGTGAAAGGGGGAGCTTTGTCATGATCATAATGACGGCTAGCCTGTTAAAACCTAATGATTCATATTACGCTATACGTCCACAAAACCTTCTGAGTCTCCCAGTGGAAACGTCCTCCGTTTTCTCTGTTTCTTTGATGACGTCATCGAGATGTCGTATTTTTGTTGACCGAGTTTGTAAACTCTTTCTTCTACCAAGACCTGTAAACCCTTTTTCACCTATGAATATCAGAGACCCTGATAATCATAGTGAAAGTGTTGTAAGGATGTTAACTATAGAATTAGTTAATTTTCCTGAAGTGAACATTTAGACCTGCTCTTTGTGTTTGTCGTCAGGCACTACGTGTTGAGACTTGCCCACCGGGATTGCCATCCACAACCTTTTGTGATCAATTTAATTCTTGCCTTTGATAGCTTAGTCAGAGCATTGTTTGTAAAGAGAATATTAGGGAATGAAACTGAGTTCGTAGTCTCAATTTCAAACGTCATAGTGTACAGTAACGTAATACAATGAAATGGTTGAGTAGGTGGAATCTGTGGCTTGGCATGGGTGGAGGGTGGCGGTTCGTTTTCAAACCGTCAGTATGCCCCACGATCCTCACACCACAGGTATGTCATTCCCACTTCTCCGTGTTTAACTCGCCATTTTACGTGATTTGACCTAATTAATAGTTTGATTGTGCAAGTGTTACAGTAACGTAGTTGATGTGCTTTGAGTGAAGTATTTTTACGTCCTTAACGTCCCTTTGAAACGTTGGTGTTCGCTTTAAACCGTGAGTAAGCTCCACGATCCTCACCCCACAGGTCCCTATCGGAGCCTAGGCCGTCTGTAGCGTGGATGACGCATCCACTAGTCTGGGGAGATGTCTGAAGACCAGTAGAATCGGTTATCTCCGTGAATCCCGAGCGTCAGAAGCTCTACTACCACCTATGGCCCCCATAGCTGGCCAGCCTTCCCCTAACGCTCACTGCCCATGTGGTGACACCTGATCATCAGGCCCCACAAACAGCTACCAGCCCCCATCATTGGTGGATGAGTCCATGGTTCAGTAGGGCTCTTTGGTGGTTGTGTTATTCCACCGGAATTATCGGAGTTTGTTGGAAGGTGCCACGTGGTGGGAACTCTACCATGTCCCCCGCTTGAGTTACTCCTGGTGCTGTTGAGTGTTGTACTGGCGTCATTGCCACTGGTTTTAATGGTGCTAAGGTGCTGTGAGAGTTTATGTGTGTTATTGTGTATGTACACCCAGTCGTGGTGTAAGTAAATTGAGCCTGAGGGCATAGTACAAAGAGTTCCTATTTGTGCATCATTAATGTCATTTTAATAACCATTTTGTGTCTTTAATAAACTATTGTATTTGTATGTTGGGTCTATTATTCACCTGCAGTATTCACCGTTGTTCTTTCCTATTGCTCGATACTGTAATTACATGTACCCATGGGCCTACCTCTCGAGTCGCGCTACCACAGTATTAAAGTAAAAGTAATGTTATAAGAGCCCAAGCTCTTATATCCTCTCTGTATAGATATGGAAATACCAAGATATGTGAACACGCCTGACGGCAAGACTCTGTTACCATTCATTGTACCATTTATTCACATGTCTGTATTAATATATATTATTATAGCATGTCTGATATCTATGCTTATGTCTAATGCCTATGTCTACTTATTATGTCCCGATGTACCATGTCTGTACTGCGCTTGTCAAGTAACTAGAAGATCTCATTTATTGTCCTAGTAATGTCTAGCAACTCTCCCTGCCGAGTTAGCTAAATTCTCTCAGATCGGCTCAGGCCTGGCTACGACAAGGAGTCCTTTTTGCTTGCCCATGTTTTTGTACCTGTTGGTTATCCTGCCAAGTCTTGTACTTATGGAATATATTTACTGCTCGTGCTCTGGAGTTTGAAGAACCTTGTCTCGGATTACATCCCACCACACTCTCTATAAGGTAAATCTAAATGTGAGAGAGAACAACATTGTTTTGAGTCAAATTAGATATGTCTGATTACAGTTAAAGCATACTAGATCCTTTGTGAGTGATGTTGAAGGCTTTAGCTGTCTTTATTGTTTGTAACACTTGTTAAGTAAGTGAATGTCGAGTCTGCCAGTATGAATAGTGTCCAAGGATATTGTCCCTGGTTATAGCCAGGCATTTCTGAGTACTACTGAAATTAGATCGTTTTGATGCCCAAACATCAGAGAATCTGATGTTTATAGTTTAGTTAATGTCAGTTGTCTATTCAAGAAAGCCATTAATCTCCTTAAAGAACATGTCAAACTTCTCATCTATAAGATCTCAACCTATACCCATAGAGGGTCCTTGTCTAGAAATTCGCTTTTGTTGGGAGAACTAATGTTATCAACGTGTGTAATTCCGCTTTTTCTTGGAAAGCTCAATCTCTGATTAGATTATATGAATAGACGTAGGAAATTCGCCTGACCGGTGGCAATTGGTTGTCATAATCAAATGTATAGTGATTGAGTTGAATGTAATTTTTGTCATTGCCTGACTGGCCTTTCTGGCATGTGATCCTCACAGGCCTGAGTTGCCAGTTAGCCGTATATATGCTCGTGCACGGAGGAGAGCGCGACTACTCTGAGGTTTCTCCATCATTATCTCAGGAACAGTGTGTGTGTTAGCGTAATACCCAGCAAGCTTCAGGGGACCGATAGCGGCACACCAGCTGGCTGCATTGGAAGATGTCGTTAATTTGGCAGGATTAAACTGCGAGTTTGCACCTTGGGAATTAAGTCCGAACTTCCTCGCAGTGTATTGGACTCCAACCGACCTTAACATCGTTTTTCATTTGTTGTGGTGAAACCAGTAACACCCTGGGGCAACAATCTACCAGAAAGTGTTGTGACGGCACCGAGTGTGAGCTCTTTCAAGACAAGACTTGACCAACACTGGAGCGGGTTCAGGTACATTCAGGAGCCGGTGCATGCCCAGTACTTGCCAACAGTGTGTAACAGAGACGTGACCGATCGCCCAAGCGGCTAACGAGGTGATCTTTTGGTGAAGAGGATAAAATAAAAGGAAAAGTAATCAGAGACGTGACCGATTGCCCAGGTGGCTAATGAGCCGATCAGTGGTGAAGAGGATAAAAAAAAGAAAGAAGAGAAGTCAGTGAACCAATCCTGAAATCAACAGCAACAGCAAGTACATCTTGAGAGGAAACAGAGTTAGAGGAATTTGATGATTCCTCTCTCTTCCTGTTTTAAAGGTAGGCCATGCAAATTGTAGTGGATACTCTCCCCTACAACTGCCGACTGATCACCCGCCGTTCGCTTACCAGCCAAGCAGCTTACAGCAAGCTACGTCGACAGACTGCCTCTCAGGTGCAGAAGGAGTAGTATCGCTGAGCGAGGCCCGAGCTTCAACATCTCGGCCAGGATCAGCGCTTCTGTCACCTCTCGCGTTCTGCACGGTGATTGGCCCCCGCACTTTTCGCACCTCGTTTTCTGATCCTGGTTTACTGCGCACATCATTTTCATTCCTAAAAACCCCCTTTAATTCATATTACACTACATAACATTCAAATCCACCGCGCTTGTAGAATCTCAGAGAACTGGTCATTGATAAAGACTAACTCACCTAATGAATGTTACGCAATTATTTGATGAATTGTACCCAGCTACGGGTTTATAATAGTAATTGTATGTACTCACAGCATTAAGGAGAACTCAAGGTACCTATAGGAAGGTTGTGAGAGTCCAATTGATCTGGGCTAGTGTAGATCGTGGTTTGAAGGTCATACTATTTGCGTCTGTGAATGTTTAGTGAACATAACTTCCGCAGATATCAGATGAAAATACATGAGTGGGTAGCTGGTTAGCTATCCTTAAGAGGAGACGTGTTTTTCCCACTCGTTTTATACTCGTGATCCCTCTCTAAGTCCCGCCCTTGTGAAGACAGTTGTCAATACGTTTATTCCACTTTCTCCTAGCAAGCTCAATCTTGAATTAGTTTATGTAAATCAACTCGAGTAATTCGGCAGACCTTTGTCAACTGAGGGTTATCTTTGAATGTGTAACAGTTGGTTTGTTTGTGATTTCTGTCATTTCGTGAGTAGCGATCGCTGGCAACTCAGGGGTATATAGCCACAGTGAGCGGGAGGATCAAGCCTCCCGTAACGCCATCCAATTTCGTTTTCCTACAGGTATGTGGATGTGTTCCCTCGCTATTTAGTTTGATTCAGTCAATTGTAGTGAATATCAGTGTTCATGCTGTGTCAGTGTAATTGTTATTCACCCGGTGTGAGAAGAAATATAAAATAAATGTCGTCTGACGCTGCGAGACGAAGGATTTGTTGTGATTGTGTTGTCCATGCTTCCCTCCCGTAACGCCATCCATCTTCGTTGTCCTACAGATCGAGGGTGGGATTAATTAAACACCCACCGGTTGCTCGGAGCCGGTGGATATTCAGCAGTGATCAATATATGAGCGATGGCGCGGATTTGGCATGATCAATCTGCTCCACTGCCTCGTGGAGCCAGACCCCAGACTCGCCATGTGTCTGGCTACCACCGATCACATCCACGGTCGTGAGCCCCAGTGTCCTACCCTGGGACACTCCTGGAAGTTATATGTTTGGGGATAATTAACTGGAAATAATTGTCCCCCGTTGGGTAGTGGACTCATGTATTTGTTGGTATCGGTATTAATGTGTATGTTGTGAGTGCATCTCATATGCACTACCAACAGTCTGTGAAGTATCACATGCAAGGTTGTCTTATAACTGGATGTAATGGAAAGTACCTAGTACTGTGTGAGAAGTAAAGTTGTCCACTTAGGACTCTGAGTAAAGCCTTGTAATTGTACGGTAATGCCACATACCACCAGTAGCTGTGAGAAGTAAAGTAATCTGCTATGTGTGGTGAGTACGGCCAAGGATCTGGTCCTGCTATGTAATGTAATTTAACACCAGTAAGGTTGTGTGCAATAAGAAAATACTGAGTCTGCAATAAGCGAGGAGTTACACCTTGAAGTTATATGTTAATAATATCTCTTTTTTCCTTTGATTTCATATTAATAAACCTGTTCTTAGAGTATTTTAGGAATATTCATTTTTCCCCACAGTAGTTTACCTTTATTTCCGTCCAAGTGACTTGATATCAGAATTACAATACCCATGTGCCTAGACCCTCGACATGCTACCAAAAAGAACTGAGGTTAGGTAGTAACCACTGAACTGAAGTAAGTAGAATGAACAATTGGAAGAACTAAGACATGTTATGGTTTCACCCTTCCTTCCCCTTATCGATCTGGTCAATGAAAAACCTAACCCAATGCCTAGTCCACTCTGCCCTCTACCTAACGAGCTACATACTGCCCAGAGGGGGTCTGGTGGCAGCAACCCTTAGAAATTAAGAATAGAGTTAAGTTATCCCCTTAGACTTAGTGACCCCAGAATCTGGCAGTATACTGGAGAATCGTATAAATACACCTCAGCCTGGCCGTGGACATCATTCTACTCTATTCACCTGGACCAGCAAGACAGCGCCTCACCAACCAGCTCCCTCAGAAAGCTCCTCACCCAACAGGACCTCTGAGCAAGCTTCTCACCACACAGCAACTCCTTAGCACTGCACTGTACATACAATATATATACAGAAAACGCATTGCGAGTTTCTATTCTACCCAGGGCCGGATTTACCAATAGGCCAAGTAGTCCATTGGCCTCGGGCCCACCGGTATCTGGGGGCCTACTGAAACTAATTTGTCACGCAGCGTGCCAGCGTATAACCTTGTTTCAAGTGTACACCGAGTATTTCATTATATAATATATTCACAACCATAAGGGCCCCTGTACAATAAGTATAGGGCCCGGAGTATGGGGCCCCTGTACAATAAGTATAGGCCCGCAGTGGTCTTCAACTGGTGGGCCATGGGGTGGTTCTCAGGTGGGCCACGGACTAGGCCCTATACAAAAATGAAGAAAATAAGATAAAATAAGATAATAAAAAAAATTTATATATATTTTTTTAAATGTCCGTGTCCCACCATCAATCTATCTATCTATTTATCTATCTATCTATACATACATATATACTGGAGAGAGAGAGAGAGAGAGAATAAAGTTCAAGAAACCTTCAGCGCCTTGACGTGTGAAGGACAGGATCGTTTCACGTTCAGTACGTGTCAGGGTTACCGTTGGTTTGCTGACAGCTCGCTCAGCCAGTAAGTATCTTCTCGGCCTCAGCTCAGTGATATTTTATATTGTGTAGCTGCACTCATTATTTACTAATGATATTTTACATGTTGCATTAAATGGACTTCAGTGTTATATTACGTGTGTTTTTGTGTCTATTTTTTGTGATATTGGTATCTCTTATAGACTTACACTATTTTTTGGCTTACAGATTATTCTTGGGGATTCTCATGAGATAAAAATGTCGTCCCTGAAAAAATATCTGAGTGGCTCACAAAAGAGAAAGTTAAAAGCAGCCAAAGCTGCACAATTGCAATCAGTTCCAAAGCTGACAACATTTTTTAAACCAAAAGGAGATTCAGAGCCAAGTACCAGTGACAGTAAACTCCCAGGGGATGACACAGTAGATGTTCACTTTCATGATTCAGATGACGAAGCGAGGTCAGCTGAGTCAGTCACAGAGATTAAATAAATCAGCACCTACAGCAATGGAAGTACCACCTGTGACTGAAGCTTCATCCGATTCATCTCAGTTGACTTATAAGAAACATTCTGTGGAACAAGGTGTCAGTGTTGATTTGTGTGTATCAAGTGATCCAGCTGACTGGCTGACAATTGATGATAAACTGATTGAGTATTTACTAAACCATCCTCTTGATCTAAATTGTGAACAAGATGACTTCTCAAGATCTGCAAGAAGTGAAAATGTGGGTGAAAAGGAAAGAGTTCGATATGTGCCCAAATCCTTGTTTACACGTCAAATGGCAAATGATGAAAAAGTTAAAAGGGAATGGCTTGTGTATTCTCCAAAAACTGGAGATGTATTTTGTGTTCCCTGCAAGCTATTCATCAAGCAAGTCTCATTGTTTACTAGTGGGTTTAGCGACTGGAAAAACTGCCAGCATAGAGTTGCTGAACATGAAAGTAGCAAAGAGCATAAAATCTCAGTTACTACTAGGGGTGTGAGGGCAATTACAGCAAGGCGAATTGATTCCACTTTGGCTTTGCAACTAGAATTGGAGAGAAAATACTGGAAAGAAGTTCTATTACACATAATTGAAACACTAAAATTTATATACAGTATTACCCCGCTTAACGCGGTTTCGCTTAGCGCGTTTTACCGTATACGCGGTGCCTCGCCAGAGCCTAACTTTCACTTAACGCTGGTTTTTTCCACATATACGCGGTGAGTGTCCGGCTGGAGAGTTATTTTTAGATTCGCCCCACCCCCCACCCGCCACCCTGCCTGACTGCCTGTTTTAGCTCATAAAATTCATACAAATTATCGGGCCAGAATATAATTTACATTGCTGGAATTCTTACAATATGATGATCATTTTGAATATAAACATCATAGATTTTGCATTAGACATACAAATTTTAGATAGAATGTTTACTCTGAGTAAATATGTTATTTTTTGTGCAAAATATATGACATTTGTATTCAAAATATTCCTGGTCTTACAAGGATCCAGCAATGTCAATTATATTATCCTAACTTTAATCTGAGGTATTATTTAATACAAAATGTTAAAATTTAGTTTTTTCACCCAACATCTCTTGAAGGGAGGATTGGTGGGGGGTGGGGGGAGGGTTGGGACTGACCTCCGGTTGGAAGAGGGGGGGGAGGCAAGGTGGGGTACTTTGATTGACAGATAGTGTCTTGAAGAATATTTTTTTTTATTAACTGAAGGTATTTGTTTTAGCTCATAAAATTCATACAAATTACCCGGCCAGAATATAATTTACATTGCTGGAATTCTTACAATTTGGTGATCATTTTGAATATAAACATCATAGATTTTGCATTAGACATACAAATTTTAGATATAATGTTTACTCTCAGTAAATATGTTATCTTTTGTGCAAAATATATGACATTTATATTCAAAATATTCCTGGTCTTACAAGGAATCCAGCAATGTCAATTGTATTATCCTAACTTTAGTTTGAGGTATTATTTATTAAAATTTAGTGGTTTTTTCCCCCAAAATTTCACAGAGAGGGAAGAGCCAGCAGTGTAGTGTGAGAAGAGGGGGAGGGAGTTGAGTCCATTATTTGAATGGACATTAACTTGGCGACTGTATTTCTCTATTTCTCTTAAGTATTAATTGTGTGCATGTACCATCATAAAATTAAGATGCTATTTTTACTAGAACATAGGTATTGTGTCGGAAAAAGTGGAGTTTGGGGATCGGGCCAGTTTCTATTGGAATTAATCCCATATGTTCTGTTGTTCACTTAGCGCGGTTTCACTAAACACGGTACCCTGTGGGTTTTATTGACCGCGTTAAGCGGGGTACTACTCAATATATTGAAATATGCAAACATTTCTATAAATTAGGGGGCCCACTAATGAGTGGCCTGGGGCCCACAAGTAAGAAAATCCGGCCCTGATTCTACCTCCATCCTGAGTGTGAGATATCTTACGTGTACGTTTGTATGTGAGCCCATACAAAGAGATAATAGACAAGCAAAGAGAATTTGACAACTGGCTTTAGTGGATTCCTCCCCTACATGCTCCGTTTGTCGCTGAGTAGCCGAACCTTCTCGAATTCTCCAGCCTACGCCCCCAGCGCCGCCTGACTGAGCGGGGGTCAACTATCAACCCATGTCTACCCCCGCCATATAAGACCTGACACCGCTGTGACCACCCTCTTACTACCCACAGCCACCAGCAAGGAACGCCTCCTCCTCCTCCGCGTCAGCCTGGTGGCTCCCGCTCCCGCCGGCGACCTTGGCGTCACTCAAGCTGGTGTCCTCCTCTGGACACCCTCGACAACCAGCTCTCTCTACTCAACGCTTGTAACCACGCTGCCACTTCCCAGCACCAAGCTGCATTGTACATCCAATACAATATGTATACAGTGAGCACATTGTGAGTTTCCTTTCTCCATCCCATCCTGAGTGTGAACCAATATCTCATAACCCCACATGGCCACATACAGTACCTACAATATCCTTTGATGTTGATTATCCATTCATATTACTTTTGTGACATTATGCCCACCGGTGTGTTAATTAGCTATACTTCTATGTACCATACTCTCTCTCTCTCTCTCTCTCTCTCTCTCTCTCTCTCTCTCTCTCTCTCTCTCTCTCTCTCTCTCTCTCTCTCTCTCTCTCTCTCTCTCTCTATATATATATATATATATATATATATATATATATATATATATATATATATATATATATATATATATATATATTGTAGCGTACTGTGGGGTTATGTTGTATTTGGTTCGCACTCAGGATGGGATGGAGAAAGGAAACTCACAATGTGCTCTCTGTATACATGTTGTATTGGATGTACAATGCAGCTTGGTGCTGGGAAGTGGCAGCGTGGTTACAAGCGTGATGTAGAGAGAGCTGGTTGGTGAGGGTGCTCAGAGCAGGACCAGCTTGTGGGTCGCCATGCTCGCCGGCGGGAGCGAGGACCGCCAGGCAGGCGGAGTAGGAGGTGTTGCTGGCTGGTTGGTGTAGGTAGTAAGAGAGAGATCACGACGAGGTCAGGTCTTAAATAATAATAATAATAATAATTAACGGTTTATTGAAAGAGCTTGGCAGCCAGAAGGCTGAAAATATACAGTTACATATTTGGGGAATGGGTTTCGAATTACAAATAATATACAAGTAACATAAGTGACACAAATAAGACATATAATAACTAGGTGGAGAGAAGCTCAAACTACAGTTCATTTCAACATAGTGACAGTGCAAGGAGTAGTGTTTACTGGGAGTGAATACACTGGTTTATTACAAGTTATTGATAATTTTTACAATGGTTGGGACTGGGCTGTTCATATAGCGATCAGTTCGTGCACGTATGGGCTGGATGCGGTTGTGGTGTTGAACAGCAATTCTCGGACTAGGGATCTCAAGTGGTAGTAGGAGCTGGTGTCGAGGATGGTGTAGAAGCTTCTTACCAAATTTGCAGATGAGGTCGTGGTGATGGTCAGTGAGAGTCGAAAGGGTCAGTGTGTTGAGCGCTTCTTGATATGTGGAGTAGGAAGGGGAGAGAATAATCTTGCATGCCCTTTTTTGCACCTTTTCTAGGTGTTTACGTTGTGTGGCATTTAGGGAGGAAGACCAAGTGGGGGAGGCATAGGTGAGCTTGGGAAGTATGAATGTTGTGTAAACACTGAGGAGCTCGTGTGCAGGGACTCCGAGGGACTTGAGTCGGCAGAGGAGGTGGAGACGGAAACTGGAGGATTTGACAACTTCACTGACGTGTGGTTTCCAATTTAGTTTGTTGTCTATGGTGACGCCGAGGAGCTTCGTGGAATCTACAACCTGGAGTGTGTTCGGACCTAGAGTAATGGAAGGAGGTGGGACAATGTCGGAGGAGAGGTTGATGTGCATAACCATGGTCTTGGTATGGTTGATGGTGACATGGTTGTTGGTGGCCCAGTTTTGGAGACTGTTCAATAAATCCTGAAGGGCGGTATAGTCGGGAGCAGAATTGTTGACGCTGATCCCAATGGTGGAGTCGTCGACATATTTCCAGCGAGCAGGGGTTTCTCTTAGGGCATCATTGATGAGCATAAGGAAGCAGAGTGGTCCCATCTTGGTGCCTTGGGGGACGCCACAGGTGAGTGACTGAAAGGTGGAGACAGCCCCTCGGAAGCGTACAGCTTGGCGTCGGTCACTGAGGAAGTCTGTAAGCCATGGTATAAGACTTCTCCGAAGCCCGAGGTCAATAGCGGGGGTTGGCGTGGGTTAGTAGTTGATCCCCGCTCAGTGGGCGGCGCTGGTTGACCTACACCATGAGGCACACACTGTGGAATTCATGGGGTCGGCTACTCAGCGACAAACATTTTGTAGGGGAGAAATCCACTACACTGCCTCCAACTAATACTCCCTCACGCAAGCGGTGTTTAGCCACTGCACCCATTCTCTCCTCCTAAAATTCACTTCAATCCTCCCTTTATTCTTCCCCTGAACCTCCTTCCCCCCTGTCACTAGCATTTCATGTTCATGTTCAGGGAGACCATTCTACACTCGGCTACTGGACCAGCAACATCTCTCACAGTGCCTCACCACCCAGCTTCCTCAGAAACCTCCTCGCCCTACAGGACCTCTGAGCAAGTTTCTCCTCACCTAGTCACTCCTAAGCACTGCGCTCTACAACAATATATATACAGAAAGCGCATTGTGAGTTTCTATCCTACCTCATTCCTGAGTGTGAGATATCTACATGTACGTACGTTTGTGTGCCCATAATAAGAGAATTGACAACTGGCCACATACAGTACGCTACAATATATATATATATATATATATATATATATATATATATATATATATATATATATATATATATATATATATATATATATATATATAATGTATATATATATATATATAATGTATATATATATATATATCATTCTATCTATTTATATATATTAATCAGCTTAATTGTCTATATATCTATATACGGTATATATAAAGAGGGTAACATATGCTATTATCTGTACAGTTACCACCTAGGGTTAGGAGTAAATCTAGCGGGTTTTGGAGTCTCATTTAGCGGGAATGTAAACTTGTAGATGGCAACACTAGCTGATGCACAGGAACCATCTTACAAGTCACAACAAAGACGAGCCTGGCGGTACAAGTTGACCTACAAGGTTTATTTATTTATTAATATATATTACTTATAAGTTAACCGCCTATTGATATAAGCCGCCTGGGCGGTTGGTTTGTCCAGTGTTAGTACAGGAGGACACCTGTAGTGAGGATCATACAGGATAACACTTGTGTCCGGGCCAAGGAGGACACAGTGGTACAAGTTGACCGTCCAACTCTTACAACAAAACTCACAACACAGGTAACCAAAGTATTTGTTTACACAGTTGTGTTCCTGAAACAGTAACTTGAGGACATCTCAGCACACAAGATAGGTAATTTATAACTGAACATTTTGCCGTGACCAGCTAAGTTCCTACTAATGCTATTTTACCGTGAGTGCACTAGCCTCCGGCTCGGAAGTTAGGTAAACTTAGGCAGGTTTCTTTGGTTGGTTAGGTCAGGTTCTGGTAAATCTTTATAAGTGGATAACCATGGAGTATTTGTTTTTTATCTTTGCTCTTAACATTTTTATACAATCTTTAGACACTTTTCGGTAATTATATAGGACTAACCCGTGAGCGAAATTGATTGAAAACAATTTTAAAAACGCCGGATCTTCATTGTTATACTGTTGTACTTTGTGGAAAGATTAAAAAATGGATATTTTTAAAATAAACGCTATTTAACATTTGTGGGTTATGAAGAACAGACCTAACTAAACAAACCTACCTAACCTTACCTAACTTCCCCGGTATATTAAACAGAAAGAACTTACTATGATATGGTGATTTTTTAGTCATTTTGTGGACTTGAGATGATGCGCTATAGAGCCCTAGCAGGTTAGTTTTCTTTATTAACCAAGTTTTCTTCCAAAATGTTTCCCTCGCAAATGACCTAAAAATTACCTAACCTAACCTCATAACCGAGGGGCTCCGGTCCCCAGCCTATATAAGTCTTTTGCGAGGTCAAACGTCTTAGAAGAAAAGTCTTATAATTATAATTATATTCAATGGTTGTGTGAAAGTAAAATAATACCCCAGTTCTATTAGGTTCTAGTAAATGTTGCCTCTTTAATAACAAGTTTCCATGCTCAACATAATATGGTTAAGTATGTTTATAGCTACACAAACATCGTCTCACTGAGAAGTAAATGTCAAATGCCACCAGTCGCGGTCAGATATAGTTCTCCGTTGTTCCCCGGTAATGGATGATTAACCAATCAAAGCTCACTCCCGGTAAAATATCGTTAGTGGGAACTTAACGGTCACGGCAAAATATCCACCGACAATATATGAGGAAACTGCTCCCACCAGAAGGAGATGTTCGATTCTGTTACCCGGTAAGTTTTTCCACAGATGTTCTTATCAGGCGACAACTGTTTATTTTAAGTATCAGTATTTAGTTTTTTCTCTCCCATCATAAATCACCTGTAATGGGCAGGGCATGAAGGATGAGGGAAATTGCAGGGTAAAGCACGATGGAAAAACTGATCATATAACACTAATGTGGTGTCTGTATGTGCTTTGTAAGTGAATAAATATTTATTTACCGTAAATACTCTTAGAAAAATGTGCCAAGTCACCGCCTGTCATCTGTTTACAAGTGACCCGCTCGGTCCCAGCGTACTCTCATGTTAACAAAAAACCTAAAATTACAGCATGAGGCAGTAAATGACTGTGGCTTCTTTTTGTCATGAGAATAGTTTTTATGTATTTAGTTGTGTTTTACTCATATCTGACTAAATACACCCAAACAAATATTTACATAACTTCATCTTCTAAATCACTGTTTTAACCTAACCTAACCTAACCTAAGCTAACCTGAATTAAATTAAATATAACCCCCCCCCCCCAAAACCTGTTCTCATAACAAAAAGGAGCGTTAAATCAAGTGTGGGAGGGGCGGTGGAATTATCTTTCTGGCAATGGCACTTGTCTGCCTCTGTTTGCAGTCGGACTAACTCAAAAGTATTGACACCTTCTCGTTTGGTGCTCCTCGAAGCATTACGATGTGGAGTAATCGACTCCCAGGTGAGGGGGTCGATTTGGCACTTTTTCAGGTTTGTCTTAAGACTATCCTTATACCTTTTAAATTGCCTGCCGGCGTTACGTTTACTATTCCTTTGAGGACTGTAAAGTAGCTGCTTTGGCAGTCTACTGTCGTCCATGCTGGTAACATGGCCAGTCCAGCGTAGTTTTTCATGGATTATGGTAGCCTCGATGCTCCTACAGTTAGTGTCAGCAAGAATACTGGCATTTGTTCTCGGAGGATGGAACGTAGACTACGTTGGTGAAGGTTTTCAAGTGCCTTGAGGTGCCTCCTTTATGTCACCCATGTCTTGCTGCCATGCAGCAGGGTGGGGAGGACCTCTTCTCGATATATGTGGAAATTTGTAGACAATTTCAGCTCCCTACAGCTGAAGACATGGTTTTGGAGTCTGCCAAAGGCTTGAGATGCACATCTAATCAGATGCTGAACCTCTTCATCGATGTCCGCTGTGGTGGACAGGTGGGAGCCGAGATACCAAAAGTGGGTAACATTAGAGAGGGTAGTACTCTGTACTGTTAAGATGGATGGATGGTGGAGGTGTGTCTGAACCGAGGTAGGCTGTAAGAGAATCTGAGTCTTACGTACATTCACCTCGAGGCCAAAATGTGCATACTCATCTGCATAGGTGTTCAGGATCTCCTGTAGGTCGCGTTCAGTGTGAGCAACAAGGGTGAGGCCATCTGCTTACTAAAGTTCAGTAACTGAAGCTGCTGTTACCTTTGTTCTTGCCTGGATTCGTCTTATGTTGTAAAGACTCTTCATCCGGTACTCGATGTCCAGCTCGCCAACTAAATTGGCACTCGCACGAGTAAGGAAGGCAGCCAAGAAAATGGAAAAGAGAGTTGGTGCCAGTACACACCCTTGTTTAACCCCTGATTGGATGGGGAAGAACTCAGACTAGGTGCCATTGTGCAAGACATTGGCATTCATGCCATTGTGGAGGTGCCTCACAATGGCGATGAATTTTGGGGGGATCCAAACCGGCTGAGGGTCCACCAGAGGGCTTCCCTGTTGACTGAATTGAAGGCCTTGGTTTGGTTGATGAAAGCCATGTACAGGTCACGACACTGTTCTCTGCACGTTTCCTGTATCTGGAGGGCAGCAAAGATCATGTCAGTGGTGCCTCGTGATGGTCTAAAGTCACATTGAGATTCTGGGAGGAAGGTTTCTGCCTCAGGAAGAAGTTTGTTTAGGAGGACTCGGGCAATAATCTTGTCAGGTACGGACAGCAGCGAGAGCCCACGTTAGTTGCCACAGTCTGACCGATCTGCCTTGTAATTGGGGGATTTCCTCCTTTTCCCATATACGTATACTTCAGGAGAGAGTGGAGATGGCTGGTAAGTAGTGGACGTCCTGTTTTATACACCCACTCTGTGCTACACACACCAACACCACCCACACATCACACATACATGCCTACATCACACACACACTTTCCAACATCCACTCACACACACACACACACACACCCTACAACACCACCCACACACCTCTACACCACCCGCACACACCCTATCAACCACCTAAGTTCCTCCCACTAGCCTCGTGGGCTGGCAGATACATTTCTATTTGTTTAATTTGGTTCTGAATCGCTCTACCCAATGTTTATTATAATGGGAAAATCTTTCCCATTAATGGGGGGGGGGGGTGAGATTTCCTACCATGGCCATGTGTACCAGAGGATTAACCAAACTGGGACCAACAATTATTTTCAACACTGGCTGCAGTCTTCTGAGAACGTCACTATAGGTCGGTGACCCCGTCCTACGAGAAAGCTAACCCTGTTGTTCGCCCTTTGCTGTTATCCCTCCTTTAGTGATCGTTTTTATTAACATTAGGTATTTCTGGAGTGCAACCTGTACTGGTGTTTTGTGTGTGGGTGAGGTGTATCTTCAGTTATTTAAAGGAAGTCTCTTACTTATATTATTTCACTAATATGTTCTTCTTTATTTTCCACAGATATGGAGTGAAAAAAACAAATGACAGTGGGAAGAGAAGCAGTAAATTGTGACAACACTGATTGCCATGGACAGCTGCTAGTTTATTGTGCACCCCATATGGGGTAGAGGTCACAAAGGGTGTTTATCAGATCCCAGTGACCAGGATATTGTGGCATTGACTGGAAAACAGTTTTCCAGTACATTATTTGTTTAGTTCAGTGCAGTACTATATAGAAGTTTACTGTTTGCACTTGTCTGCTTGCTTCAAATTCATCACCGAGTTCTTGCCTGTTTACAGTGTTTGGGTTCTGTTTGACAATCCTAGATTATAATCAACAGTGACTTTGTTGGTCACGAATTTAGGAAAGGTAGAACATTATGTTGGGTGTAGCTGTTAAGAACAGTGGACATAGACAAAGTATTATAAACTGAACGAAAGAATTACAAGTAGACAAGAAATTATTATTCTTTGTGGAAATATGTTGTGAAGATCACCCCCTCATAAGACTTTTGTCACATGTAGTAAAAGTTTACCAGCCATCACAAGTACAGTAGTATATCAGCCTGAGTATTATTGTTTACCAGCCATCACAAGTACAGTAGTATATCAGCCTGAGTATTATTGTTTACCAGCCATCACAAGTACAGTAGTATATCAGCCTGAGTATTATTGTTTACTGTACATCAGAGGAACTGTACATATAACAATAATGTACAATATATAATTTTTGTACACTTCCCTGTTGAGTGTTTCTTTAGTGTATGTTGTAAGTCATAAACAGTGTGTGTTAATGACAAGTATAGTTATATGTGTAACTCATTCTTTACACCATTTTTCACATTTAGTTCAAAGAGGTATAGAGGAACCTTGTTAATAATGGTGTAGTCACATCACAAACTGGATCTTCCATCACACTTACCTCCTCACTGTCCTCCCATCTCAGCTTCATTACATCAGTGTCAGTAAATCACATTCACTTATTGATTTATGTTTCAGTTTTTATTGTCAAATATAATTAACAGTAACAAGACATTAATAGTTCTTGTAGGAGGAAACAGTTTGCCAGTTAAGTGTCACTAAAACTTTTGAACACACAATACACACAGTTTTATAATGGAAGGTCACTCAGAGGAACAGTCAGAGTCTCCCAGAGAATTGTCTGTAAAATCACATCAAGTAACACATGTGAAAGATCATACAGGAGAGAAGCCATTTGAGTGTTCAGAATGTTATAAAGGTTTTAAAAGACAACGTGATTTAGTGAGACATGTGAAACTTCATACAGTAGAGAATCCATTTCAGTGTTTAGAATGTTTTAAAAAGTTCTCAGATAAAATTTATCTCATAAATCATAATAAAGTTCATACAGAAGGGAAACCTTATCAGTGTGATGTGTGTCTGAAAAATTTTCAAAGTAAACTGCATATGTTGAGACATATGAGATGCCATACAGGAGGGAAACCATTTCAGTGTTCTGAGTGTCTTAAAGAATTTTACAAAAAATCTAACCTGGTGACACACATGGAAATTCATACAGAAGAGAAACCTTGTCAGTGTAATGTGTGTCTGAAAGAATTTAAAAGTAAACAGGATCTTTTGAGACATAAGAGTTGCCATACAGGAGAGAAACCATTTCAGTGTTCTGAATGTCTTAAAGAATTTAAAAAAAAATTTCACCTAGTGAGACATATAAGAGTTCATACAGGAGAGAAACCATTTCAGTGTTTACAATGTTTTAAAAGGTTCGCAGATAAAAGTTGTCTCATAAATCATAATAGAGTTCATACAGAAGAGAAACCTTATCAGTGTGATGTGTGTGTGAAAGAATTTAAAAGTAAACGGGATATTTTGAGACATAGTATGAGAATTCATACAGGAGAGAAACATCAGTGTTCAGAATGTCATCAAGGCTTTTCTAAAAGGTGTCTTCTAGTAAAACACAAGAAAGTTCACTCAGAAAAGCTTTTCCACTGTGTAAGATGCATGAAAGACTGTAAAGAGAAAGAGAGCTTAATATTACATGTAGAGAGATGTTACCAGACTGACCAAGTGGTCAATTCTAATCACTATGAAGGTGAAAGTTGCCAGGATTTGCACCATGACTTGAGCTTGTCTTGCCAACCAACAGTGGAGATGTGTGTTTCTGAAGGAGTGAAAAAGGAAACTAATTATGATCCACTCTCAGTCATTTGTGAGACAGAAGCTTCACCAGGGCCTGAGATAATTGACCAATCTTCTTTAAAGATGGAGTGCCTGGAAGAACTAGAATTTGTTAAGGAAGAATTCTGAAACTGTTTTTGTGAAATATTTATGGTTTTAACAAAGAGTAAAGTTTATATAATGCTCACGTAGGGACTGAAAGTTTGTAGTAAGTGTAATCAATAGTAACAGGTGTACTGTATTGGTAAATAATTAATGTATCACTTTATATAACTATCAGTAATGTGAGGGTAGATGGTACTGTATACAACACACTACAGGTATACCTGACATACATGGTACAGGTATACAACACACTACAGGTATACCTGACATACATGGTACAGGTATACCTGACATATGGTACAGGTATACAACACACTACAGGTATACCTGACATACATGGTAGAGGTACTGTATACAACACACTACAGGTATACCTGACATACATGGTAGAGGTACTGTATACAACACACTACAGGTATACCTGACATACATGGTACAGGTATACAACACACTACAGGTATACCTGACATACATGGTAGAGGTACTGTATACAACACACTACAGGTATACCTGACATACATGGTAGAGGTATACAACACACTACAGGTATACCTGACATACAGGGTAGAGGTATACAACACACTACAGGTATACCTGACATACATGGTAGAGGTATACAACACACTACAGGTATACCTGACATACATGGTAGAGGTATACAACACACTACAGGTATACCTGACATACAGGGTAGAGGTATACAACACACTACAGGTATACCTGACATACATGGTAGAGGTATACAACACACTACAGGTATACCTGACATATAGGGTAGAGGTATACAACATACTACAGGTATACCTGACATATAGGGTAGAGGTATACAACATACTACAGGTGTACGTCACTGTATACCTAACATACATAAGTACAGTGTTGAGTGAAACAAAGTATAGCACACATAAGTGTACAGTAGACTTATTCAAGATAAGCTGAAACCCTTTTGGAGGTCAGGGGTTTCTCTCAGCTGAATAAAAACATTTGGTCTTATCCAGGAAAAAATACCCAAGTTTGCCACTGACCTCTAAAGGGTTAATGGTATAAATAGAGGTTATACCTGTATATCTGGTTAATGTTTTATATTATTGTAAGGATGAAACCTATGTCTGTGTGATAACAGTTACCCGAGATAAATATGTAAAATTATTCTAACTTGGCCAGTAAAAGGGTTTGTTATTATTGAGAAATTTGTTTATGGAACAAGGAGTAATGGTATTACCCAGCATGCTCTGTGACGGAGGTGAGGTGGCGTGCTGGGTTTGGGATGCGGGGAAGAACGTGCCGCACGGTATGTCCTACAAGTGGACAAAATATTGAAGACTTTAGTATTAAGATGGCCAAGAGTGGCATCAGAGAATATGTTGACATTTGTAGGTGGAACTGTACTGTACATACCTGCACCTATTAAAGAGAACAACCTACAAGATCGATTTTCTCTCTCCCCAACACTAACTGCCTGAAATAACTTGTCACCATCACCCAATAAGTGACCCATGATCACCTCACCTCTGAGGTGGGGTAAGCCAGCACCCCTGACAATTACTGTGTGTGAGAATTAATATGTTATTGGCAAGACACTGGTGGCTGGGCCAGGCTGGTCTAACCGTAGTGATGTTGCGATCAAAGAGGAATTGTGTTTACCTAGTGTTAGGTCTTAAGAGGTTATAACAGTAAATATTTATACCTCCTGTTAAAAAATATGTAACAATGGGTTCATGAATAGCAAGTGTTCCTCTCAAAACGAAGCTGTGGTGGAATGTGTGAAAAGATCCAGTGGTTGCTGTGAGGGCAGTGTGTTGACTGACAGTGGTTGATGTGAGGGCAGTGTGATTGACTGACAGTGGTTGATGTGAGGGCAGTGTGATTGACTGACAGTGGTTGATGTAAGGGCAGTGTGATTGACTGACAGTGGTTGATGTGAGGGCAGTGTGTTGACTGACAGTGGTTGATGTGAGGGCAGTGTGTTGACTGACAGTGGTTGATGTGAGGGCAGTGTGTTGACTGACAGTGGTTGCTGTCAGGGCAGTGTGTTGACTGACAGTGGTTGATGTGAGGGCAGTGTGTTGACTGACAGTGGTTGATGTGAGGGCAGTGTGATTGACTGACAATGGTTGCTGTGAGGGCAGTGTGTTGACTGACAGTGGTTGATGTGAGGGCAGTGTGATTGACTGACAGTGGTTGATGTGAGGGCAGTGTGATTGACTGACAGTGGTTGATGTAAGGGCAGTGTGTGGACTGACAGTGGTTGATGTGAGGGCAGTGTGTTGACTGACAGTGATTGTTGTGAGGGCAGTGTGTTGACTGACAGTGGTTGATGTGAGGGCAGTGTGATGACTGACAGTGGTTGATGTGAGGGCAGTGTGATGACTGACAGTGGTTGATGAGGCTGTGTGTTGACTGACAGTGGTTGATGCTAGGGCAGTGTGTTGACTGACAGTGGTTGATGCTAGGGCAGTGTGTTGACTGACAATGGTTGCTGTGAGGGCAGTGTGTTGACTGACAGTGGTTGATGTGAGGGCAGTGTGTTGACTGACAGTGGTTGATGTGAGGCAGTGTGTTGACTAACAGTGGTTGTTGTGAGGGCAGTGTGTTGACTGACAGTGGTTGTTGTGAGGGCAGTGTGATGACTGACAGTGGTTGATGCTAGGGCAGTGTGATGACTGACAGTGGTTGATGTAAGGGCAGTGTGTTGACTGACAGTGGTTGTTGTGAGGGCAGTGTGATGACTGACAGTGGTTGTTGTGAGGGCAGTGTGATGACTGACAGTGGTTGTTGTGAGGGCAGTGTGATGACTGACAGTGGTTGTTGTGAGGGCAGTGTGATGACTGACAGTGGTTGCTTAACTCCTTTTGGAATTCCTCCCAGTTGGACCGGCTGTAGCTGTAACTCATCCTGGCAGGGATCTGTATTGGCGACGTGGAGAGTGTGGCTACGATAGGGAGATGGTCACTGGTGGTTATTGGGCCGGGTTCCATTTGCAGGTCAAGATGGTGATGCTGGTTTGTTAGTACTATGTTTGGATGTCCGATTTGACCTGCTCTGATGTATGTGGGGAATTCCGGGCCAAGGTGGACGGTATGTGTTATATAATTCGCTTGCTCTCTGTGGGATCCATGCTAAGACATTATGTTGGATTATTTTAAGCTTATTTATTATGAAGGCTGGTGCCTAGAGCTGGTTTGTGCCATTTTTGCTGACCGGTGCTCCCCTGACAGCCTCCTGTCCAGGCCCAGGCGGATCTTTTTATATGTTGTCTGATCAACTCTCTCTATTCTGTTGTGTCTTGTGAGTATTCTTCCCTTCTTGATTAGTGTTTCAATATGTGTGTCATCTAGGTCTTTGTCTGAGTATGTGTATTTAATCTTGCCTTGCCTTATTTCTGCCAATAGTCTTTCTGTTGAGACTATGGGGGAGCTGTAGTGAAGTAAAATCGAATACCAGTTTCATGCCCTAGGTCTTTGTTCTCCGTGGTCTCTCTGGGAGCAGGTGGTGCCATAGTTCCTGCTTGATTCTTTTTTTGGGTGTTGACTCTGGCGGCTTGTTCTGTTATTGTGGTGGTTTCATCTTCGCTTGCGTCTTCCATCGATTCTTCCTCGCTTGCTGGCTCGGGTTGTATGCCTGAGGTAGTCTGTTCTTGAGTTGATGGTTCGTGAGTTGATGGTATTTGAGTTGCAGTGCTCTCTGATTTGTAAATTAAGTTGAAAATTTCAGTAGAAGGAACATCGTTTGGGAATTCCATGTCTGGCAGGTTGTTGGCGGCGAACATGTCCCTTGCTGCCTTGGCAAAAGTTCCAGGTCTGGCTATATTCATGATGTGGGCGTGGATTATGGAGGTCATTATTTTTACGGAAAGATTATTTCCAAGCTGAAGCAAAATAGGTTGGTTTGCGGGGGGTGGTGTGGTGACTTTTTCGAGGATCTTTGTCGTTTCTCTGGTTAGTTTTGTCACAGCTGAATATGTCTTGTTTTGCTGTTCCTGTGTCTTCTCCCTCTCCTTCTCCTTCTTTTGGTTGACTATTGCTTTTCGTATGGGGCAGCGAGTAGCCAGTGTTCTATGATTTCCTTCGCAGTTTAGGCATTAGGCATTTGGGATTATCTTTGTTTTTGCACTCTCTAAAGGTGTGCCCCTTATTCCCGCATTCTGAGCAATGCTTGGTGTCCTTGTTAGGGCAGTCTGTAGCCAAGTGTGAGTATTGGTAACAATTCCAGCATGGAATAATGGGGAAGAATTCCTCCTGCTCCACCTGGCTGCTGCTGACATGGTAGTAGGAGAGACAAAGTCCCTCCTGGATTGCTTTTTGGGCCATGGCTATTTCCGTGAATCGTATTTTGAACATGGATGGCAGTCTGGGCAGCTTGACCACTTCCTCCACCTTGGCCCATTCGTTTTTGTCTTCTATATCAGATACCAACTGCTGTTCACGTGATTCTTCGGTGATTGCTTTATCTAGTCGTTTGACCACAATTGATTTCCTCTCTCGGAGTTGAGGAGGGACTGCAACTTCAAATTTTGCTGACTTGAGTTTCCTTGTGCTGTCGTTCGATAAGAGTAAGTTGACATCATTCTCAGTCAGGCACAGGGCGATGAAGGAGTCCTTGGTCGTGATGAGGTTGGATATTTTGATGAGTAGGGTTGCAGTGAGGAGTCTTGCCAATTCGGTTTTTCTCTCGTCAGTCCCTTCATGGGAGTGTATCCATACCCGGTGTGCCCTCATTCCAGAGAGTATGTGGTGGACATGCCACCCTTGCGTGGTTTGAGATTGGAGACCTACCTATTCCAGGACAGGAGTTTGTTACATTAGTTACAACACTCCCCACCGCCACTTGTTGGTCGGGTGGTCGTAGAGTGGTTCCCGCAACTCTGTCCCAGAAGCCCCGTCAGGGGATCCTACTTCCCTAGTGTTAATGAATGCTCACTTATAGACGTGAGCTAGTGTACCTAATTAGGGGGGGTAGGGATTCAGGATTGCGACCCCCTTCCCAGGTGGACCCGCACGATCACGGATACCTAGGAAGGCATGGCGGAGGGATAGGTAGTGCTCCTGCCCCCTTTCTTGTTCACAAACTCCTGGGAGGGAGGTGAACAGTTACAGGGGGGACCCAAGGACGAATACACCTCTAGGGTGCAGGTCCCCAGGCCAGAGCGAAAAAGAAGGAAGATCAAGAAAAGCAGCCACTGGTGCAAGTAATACCAGTGGGATCGCGGCCCAGGTCCACTGCAGAAAGCCGTTACAGATCTCCCAATCAGGGCTGCCTCTGATCAGGAGTCACCCCTGATCAGTGGAGAGGCACAGAAAGGGCGTTGTCTGGAACGAGCTTCCCGGGTGTGTGAGTAATGGCGGTGAGGTGGTCGTTTTCGTTCAGGTCGTCAACGGTTAGAGACAGGCTGGCAGGCTTTAGCAGTGAAGGGTCAGAAGAGAGGTCCGTTCACGGCGAAGGCTGGCTGGTGAATGATTGTGTCCTTCACGGTGAGGCAAGGGGGTATACAGTATATACAATCCTACCAACTCAAGATTCAAGGTGCGAGGTGAAAGGTGTCGCTGATTGGCTGGACGAGGACTGTAGGTGGCCAATCAGCGAGCGGTTCAGGAGCGGAGGCTGTGGTATGGAAATCGTTGCTGATTGGCTGGGGTGAGGGCGGCAGCTGGCCAATCAGAGAGCGACTTGAGGGCAGAAGCTGTGGTCTGAAACTCGTTGCTGATTGGCTGAGGCGAGGACGGGAGAGCAGTTTTAGCGAGAGTATCCACTACAATACTCCCCCTACCCTCCGGGCGCAGCAGGAAACGTGTTGTATGCAGGGTTTTATCCCACGTGCAAGGCATACCGGTCAGGGGTGTGAGCCACTCGGCCAATATGAGTAACGACTCCGTCGAGTGACACAAAATCTGTGAGAGAAGCAGGGGAAGGAGGAGGTCTGTAGATATGAGAAGGTGGAATGGCGGGAGGAACAGGCAAGGAATGTGGTACTTCTCTCGGGGCAGGTGCAAAGTCTCCTGGGGCGCTGGGTGGGATGTCTGGGTCCACAGGGCCGGATGCAGGATCCTCACCAGGAGCAGGTTCAGGAGCAGTCGGTACCTGAGGAAATGTTGAGGACGAGGTGGTGCTGCAGGCGGCAATAGTGGCCAGACTGGTGAAGGGGGCACAGGCGTGGTTTGCTGGGGGGAATGTGGTTCTTCTCTGGCGGCAGGTGCAAAGTCCTCAGGGGCGCTGATTAGGATGTCTAGGTCCATAGGGTCAGAAGCAGGATCCTCATCAGGAGCAGTAGGTACCTGAGAATGAAAAGAGAGAACACAGAAATGTTGTGGACGAGGTGGTGCTGTAAGCGGCAACGGTGGGCCGACTGGTGCAGGCGTGGCTTGCTGGGGGTAATGCTGGGCTGGGGCACCATTGGGTAAGGTGACCGGGTTCACTCGATCGATGCTGACAGTGCCGTGTCCGCCATTGCGATTGATCATCAGGAACTTCGCTGACCTTTGCAAAAACCAGGAAGGGTCCGTTGTAGGGGCGTTGAAGTGGGTTGCTGTGAGCATTGCGCCTGACGAAAACGTACTCGGCGTTGAGTAGTGCAGGAGGGATCTGTTCAGGGCGATGGGAAGGCTGGCGTGGGGCAGTAACTTTCAATACACAAACTGCCTGTCGTAGTGTTTGCAGTAGGTTGTGACGGACAGTAGGAGTGAAGTGGTCAAGGTCAGGAATAAGTGAGAAGTCCCCGGGTAGGCGATGAGGCTCACCTAGAGTGAGATCTGCTGGGCTGCAGTCCATGTCCTCTTTGTGAGATGTGCGGATGCCAAGGAGCACTGAGGGTAGAGCAACCGTCCAGCTGTAGGGGTCGTCTGTGCCTTGATGGGGTCCTTCAGCTGACAATGAAACCGCTCTACCATGCCGTTGAACTGAGGGTGGTAAGCAGTAGTGTGGTGCCTGGTAGTGCCGAGGAACTGCAGGAGACTATGCCAGAGTTGTGATTCAAACTGGACTCCTCGGTCGGTGATGAAAGTCGTGGGAGGACCGAAACAGGAGACCCAGCCAGATAGGAAAGCATGGATGGCTGACTCTGCCTTAGCATTAGACATGGCTTCCATCCACCTGGTGAAACGGTCAATGTAAGTGGAGACGTAGGTGTTGCTGCAGGATGCTGGAAGAGGTCCCACGATGTCCAGGTGCACTACCTGGAAGCGTCCTTTGGGTACAGGAAAGGTTTCTAAGGGAGCCTGTGTGTGTCGATGTATCTTAGAGGACCGGCAGGCCAGGCACTGGGCAGCCCATTTCCGAGTATCAGCCTTGATGCCGGGCCAGACGACACATTGTGTGAGCAGGCGCTGGGAGGCCCGTATGCCTGGGTGGCTGAGACCATGGATGCGGTCAGTGGCAGTGGATGTGAGGCACGAACGGTCTAGGCTGCCCACAGGACATGTCGCACCACAACTTGATGTTCGTGCCGGGAACGGGGAGTTCTTGGAGGGCGAGACCTGTATGCTGCAAGGTCTTCATCGTTTTTTTGATCCGCGACAAGCTGTCTGTAATCCATGGGTGGAGATGAGGGAACAATGCTGGATATACAACGAGAGAGGGTGTCGGTGATCTCGTTGAAGCTGCCCTTGATGTGTTGGATGTTGCTGGTGAACTCCGAGATGTAAGCCAATTGGCAAAGAATGCGAAGTGTGTGTGTGTGTGTCAGAGGCTGAAGCGAAGGCAGGGATGAGGGGCTTGTGATCAGTGAAGATGGTGAATTGACGGGCCTCGAGGAAGTGCTGGAAATGCTTGACAGCCAGGTATACGGCCAGGAGTTCTCGATTGAAGGCGCTGTACTTGAGTTGAGGTGGTTGGAGCCGCTGTGAGAAGAAGACAATGGGCATGAGAGTTTCGTTGATCTCTTGTTGTAAGACGGCGCCCACGGCAGTAGAAGAAGCGTCTGTTGTGAGAGTGGTCCGGGCGTTGGGGGCAGGGTGAACTAGCAGGGTAAGGCGTGTGATGTGCTGCTTGATATTGTTGAATGCTGTAAAAGCCTCTTGAGTCCATGTGAGAGGTTTGTGAAATGTCTTGGGGAGTCCCTTGAGGAGATTGTGGAGAGGAGCCAGGATGTTAGCAGCCTGGGCAATGAAGCGGTGGTAGTACTAGTTGACTAAACCCTGGAATTCTCGGAGCTTCTTCACTGTCTCAGGTTTGGGGAACTCTTTGATGGCAGTTACCTTCTGTGGTAAGGGTTGGATGCCGATCGACGAGAATCTGTGGCCGAGGAAGTCAATGGAGGAGGCTCCGAAGACACGCTTGACAAGATGAACTTTCATGTTGTTGTTCTGCAGGCGGTGGAGAAGGAGCTGTAGGTGGTGATGATGCTCGGCAGGCGTCGGAGATGCGACGAGAATGTTGTCTATGTAGACGGTGGCAAAGTCGAGGTCGAGAAGAATGTGGTCCATGTACAGTAGCTAAAAAAAATTTCTGACAGGGTGGGTACGATGACTTCCGAATTTATACGTACAACTCCCGATATCTAGAAAGGGTTGGTATGCGTCTCTTCACCCACCGCCATTCAGTATCCAACACGGGGTGAGTTGGCATATAGGAATAAAATAAACGATTAGGTCATTACTATCACGTAGTGTAAGGCGACAACACACATATCCCAATACCTATCATCCGTGGTCCCTCGGTTAACGAACACAATTCGTTCCAGAAGGTCGTTCGTTAACCGAAAATTTCGTTAACCGAAACCATTGTTTCAATGGGATTTTGGGTAATTGGTTCCAGCTCACCGAAAAGTACATACAAAGTCAAAATAAATGCAGTAAAGTACACTTACTTTGAGGTGTGTATGTAGCAGGCTCCTGGTTGATGATGATGATGATGATGATGGGAATTAGAAGTGGGGGTGGAGGAGAAGAGAGAAGAGAAGAAAGTCGGGGTGGAAGAGAAATCACCCCATGCTTCATGCCGTCATTTCACCCATAAAATTTTTAGTTCAACTTAAGTAATTCGCCAGACCTGTGTCAACTGAGGGTCATCTTTGAATGTGTAGTAGTTGATTTGAATGTGATTTTTGTCATTGAGTGAGAAGCCACCTCTGGCAACTCACGGGTATATAAACCTGAGCTTGAAGGGAGAAGCCCTTCCCGTGATGCTTCTACAAATTGTTCTCAGGTATGTTAACGAGTGTTCCCCGCCGATATAGTCATTCAGTTTAACTTAATCAATTGTGTGAATATGAGTGTTCATGTTGTAACAGTGAAATTGTCATTTACCCAGTGTAAGAATTAATATAACGTAAATGTCGTCTGACGTTGCTAGACGAAAGATTGTTGGTGATTGAGTCATCATCAGCCTTCCCGTGACACTTCTACAAATTGTTCTCAGATCCAGTGTGTGGGCTATTTGAACATCCCACCGACTGCCCGGAGTCGGTGGATACCTACCAATTTGCTGTAGTGGACGATGTCGCTGATTCGACATGATTAAAACTGCAAGTCCGCCTCGTGGGCCATGGACCTCAGACGCTCGCCACGTGTCGGACTACAACCGACCACAACAGAGGTCGTCAGTTGTTAGAGATGCCCGTCTTATATCCTAGGACACCCCGTACAGTTGTATGGTCCACAGTGTTTGTTGTATATGTTTGGGGATAATTAACGGAATATAATTATCCCCTGTTGAGTAGTGAACCCATGGAAATTGTTGGTATCAGTAATAAGGTGTTGTGTTGTGAGTGCATCCTCCATATGCACTAACAATAGTCTAGTGAAGGTATCAGATGTAAGTTTGTCTTGTAATCTAATGTAATGTCATGTATCACCAGTAATGTTGTAAGAAGCGAGAGTACCCACTTGGAATTACAGATAAGTAAAAGCCAAGGAGTTGATCCTTGTAGCTGTGTGTTAATGTAATGTACCATCCAGTAATGTTGTAAGAAGTAGTGGAACTGCAGATGAGTAAAGCCGAGGAGTTGAACCTTGGAGTTGTATGTTAATGACATCTTTCACCTAATTTATTTTCATATTAATAAACCATTTCTTAGAGTATATTAGGGGTATTCTTTTCTCCTAGTATTTACCTTTATTTCCGTCCAAGTGACTTGATACTAGAATTACAGTACCCATGTGCCCTAACCCTCGCCATGCTACCAAAGAACTGAGGTTATTGAAGTGACCATGAACTGAAATATTTAGACAGAACAAATGAAGGAAATAAGACAAGGAAAGAAGTATGAAATAAGAATATAAGGGAAAGAAGAAAATCTCCGCCCTAAGAGTGGCAGAGAATCCCTGCCCTTATAGTAACAGCTGACACTGCTCTACCTGACACTGTTGCCAGCACTCACTGAGGCACTGTTGTTGTCACTACTCAAGAGGGTTGGTGCTTACCACAGGATCTGTCTTGAGCACTTAGTAAATAATATTGCAGTATATTTATCAGAACTTCATAAATATTATTGTGTATAAAATATCTCCATATGCCCTGGTTTATTCATTGATGAGATGTCTAAGTACAAAAGTAGCCAAATAGAGCCACCATATGTCATTTAATTTTAAAGCAGAAATTAGAAATTATAATGTTATAAGACAATAGTTTAATTGTGCTGTTTATGTGTGTGGGGTATGAGATATTGGTTCACACTCAGGATGGGATGGAGAAAGGAAACTCACAATGTGCTCTCTGTATACATATTGTATTGGATGTACAATGCAGCTTGGTGCTGGGAAGTGGCAGTGTGGTTACAAGCGTGATGTATTGAGACCTGGTTGGTGAGGATGCTCAGAGGAGGACCAGCTTGTGGGTCGCCATGCTCGCCGGTGGGAGCGAGGGCCGCCAGGCAGGAGCGGAGGAGGTGGTGTTACTTGAAGACTGGCTGTAGGTAGAAAGAGAGCTAGGTCACCACGAGGTCAGGTCTTATATAGCGGAGGTAGGCGTGGCTTAATAGTTGACCTCCGTCGTGTAAGGCGGCGCTGGTTGACCCAGACCACGAGGCATACACTGGGGAATTTGCGGGGTCGGCTACTCAGCGACAAGCGTTTGTAGGGGAGGAATCCACTACAAGTGTCTTGTCACTTCACCTCTCGCATCGTCACCTCATAGCATTATGTTTATTTATTACTGCATTATTTACTTAATTATTACTGTATGTACAGTCTCCTTCACGCGTACATTTACAGGGGCTCGTCGGGTTTTGTGCAGTGTGGCAGCCCCGTGTAAACATGCCATGGAATGAAATTAAAACAAATATTTGTGGATTGTTTATATGACGAGCCCCTGTAAACACACTAGTGAAGGGGACTGTAAATTTAGATTATATTTATGATTGTACTGTAATTATAAGTGTATTATTTTATATGACAACCAAGGCAAAGCTCAAAAATTGAACGAATAATTGAACAAAAAAAATCGGAAATTGTTGAATCTTGTAAAAACATTCCGAACTCTGTTTCTTCGGATTTTTCAGTAATTTGAGGGGACCAGAGCCGACTTTTTTGTCAACTCAACGAGGGTATAGTGTATTTAGGTAATTATGAACTCGGTGTAAGTGGTCACCATGCAATGTTATAGATATGCATAACAACATAGTACAGTGATCCCTCGGTTAACGAATTACCTTCCATAAGAATCAACTCGATTAACGAAAAAAATTCGGTTAACGAAATCGTGTCAACATGTTTTCGCCTGCTCACCAGCTGGAGTATTAGTCCGCCAATACAGTACTCGGTTTTAGGGCTTAAATTCGTTCCCGTTTGAGTAAATATCAAGAAGGTTGTACTATTCAATAATTTTCCAAGTCTTATATTAAAATTTTTAGTCATTTTAACAATTATTTAACATAATTGAAGTACAGGGCACTAGTTTTTAGTGCACTAAACAGCCACTTGACTCACCCAGAATGGCGTCAGTTTGTGTCTCTGCTCAGTGGAGGAAGCATCTTGCTTGAGACTCTCTTGAACATAAACTATTTTTACGTTTTTACAGTACAATTATTGGTCATTCTGAAATTTATTTTACATATTGACAATGTAAAGTGCAGTGTAGTGTTGATTTAAAGAAAATAATCTTGAATTACACCAAGTGAACTTAAAATTTTATGGGTGAAATGACGGCATGAAGCATGGGGTGACTTCTCTTCCACCCCCCACTTCCTTCTCTTCTCCCTTCTCCTCCAGCCCCACTTGTAATTCCCATCATCATCAACCAGGAGCCTTCTACATGCATACCTCAAAGTAAGTGTACTTTACTGTATTTATTTTTAGTTTGTATGTAATTTTCGGTGAGCTGGAACCAATTACCCAAAATCCCATTGAAACAATGGTTTCGGTTAACGAACGACTTTCTGGAACGAATTGTGTTCGTTAACCGAGGGACCACTGTATATAACAATAACTTCGTACACATTTATGCTTATTATAGTGTAATTCTCATCCGGTATTGCATATTAAGGCACATGCTTGAAGCCTGGCCAAGAAGTCAGATCTGAAACCTCTTATATTGATGAGCTGGCTTCGTTCACACAGGCCAGCAAATAGATTCATCTTAGACCTGAGAAGCACCTACAGTATATATTTTTGCCCTCAGAGGTAGATAAAGTCTTAGCTCTAGATAATTGTTGCAACAATAAAACAAAAACTCCAGTGTGTTTCAGAAAATCCTTGTAACTTGACAGTGTACTGTACTTTACTGTAAATAAAAGATAACCCAGAGACTTAGTTATTCAAGAACTGACTAAAACATGAGTTGGCAGAGAGTAAAGTATAAAGTAACTTAATGAAACAAAAGCATATAGGTAGCAAAAATGTATACCTGTATACACAGCGGTCCCTCCATTAATTAGCGGTTCAATTTACGAGATTTGGGTTAACGAATTAGCTCCCATAAGGATTTTCAGTTCTCTTAACGAATACAACTTCTATTAACGACAGCCTTACAAGAAACACGCCTTGGTGGGTGCATCAGCTGGTCGGCCAGTCTGCCAATACAGTAATTGGTTCTATGTTTACATTTGTTTCCAGTGGAGTAAATATCAAGAAAGTTGGTCTCTTGAATATTTTTTAATTTTTTATATTAAAATTATTGGTCATTCTGAAATTTAGTTAACATATTGATAATATAGACAGTACAGGGAACAGTTTTTGTGCGCCCAACAGCTGATCGAATCACCCAACAACGCTTCTCAGTTTAACTTTGTTTACAGTAGAGTGGACATCCAGTTTGTTGGTCTCTTGAATATTTTTGCATTTTTACATTAAAATTATTGGTCATTCTGAAATTTAGTTAACATATTGATAATATACAGTGCAGAAATAATGAAACACGAAGAAGTCATTAGAACCAATGCACACTGTAAAGAATATGGCATGTCATCATCTACTGCCTCTACAATCAGCTGTTTGATATGTAAACAAAGCTGCTGGGAATACGACATACACACCTCAAAGCAAGTTAAAATACAGTATTCTATTATTTTTATTTATTATTGTACAGTACTGTATTTACTTTATATTTACTGTTTTGTTAATTCTATTACCGGTATACAGTACTTTGTATGTACCTTTTCTGTGAGTTGGAACTGATTACCCAATATCCCATTGAAATAATATTCAGTTAATGAAATTTTCAGTTTGCAACCGACTCTCTGTAACCAATTGTGTTCGTTAATCAAGGGACCACTGTATTATCGAAGTATACCTTTACTGTACTTTTATTATTAGTTGTGAAGAAATCATGAAGATAAAATTTATTTTTGTAACTTCAAAGTTTTCATTTGTAAATTGAATCAAGGGATGTAATTAAAATTTTCATAATTCATAATTAGCTAACTGAACCTTCATAAATCAAGGACTGCCTGTACAGCAGCTAACACAATTATCTGTGCATACTTTGTGGGAAACAATATGAGACCACGGACGATAAAATTTGGTATACGAGGGCTGTCACTAGTCACACGTAAAATTTCGGACCATATCGACCCCCACCTGCACAGATAGCTGTTTTAGCTACTGTACATGTAAAAAAAAAAAAGGCTGGTACATGAATTATTTTTCACATTTAATTTTTATTATAATAAAGACTATACATTATATTTCCATACTACAGGTTATCACATACCTCACAAATATCTGAAGCACAAATGATCATTTTCATGAGGAATTAAACATGCATACATCCTGTCAATAGTAATATTGACAATATTGCAAACTTCAATCAAATCGGTACCAATTACACGTTAAATTTTCAACCATTCTCCAAGAGCCATAATAATGCATATACTATATGAGATTATATTCCATACACTCAGTCGTCCCAACTGCTCAATAGTGTGATAAGGATTATACTTACAATATTGTAATGGAAGGATAAAACACTCTGATATTTCTTATATAAAATACACCTAACCAACTGACAACTGTACTTTACAACTATGCAAGATCTTAAAAAAGTGTGCAACTAAAAATCCAATTATACTTTCCACTAAGGTACTGTAATTGCAATACCATTTAATAATCCTTAGAGGATGCATAATATATGACAAGAGAGAACACCTCACTGTTTAATTCCATTTAAAAGGATCTTTCCAATGACTTGGTCATAAATACTCCTAGTTCTGTGCCAGTAGTCACTGCAATGAAAGACACCGGACTACATTTACAGATGAGACTATGTAAATATAAAATGATTACAAACTGAATGAAAGGCAGTAAATAGAAATGACTGAATATGGCTGTTTAAATAATCCTGAAATTACAACATATCAGACACACACACAACTTGTGAAATCCACTACATTATGCGAGGACTGGAATTGTGTTAAATTCATATCCATCAAACAAAATCATTTACCTGTCCAGATTAAATAATCACTTGCATGGCACTTGTCTTTCTTTAAGTACCCTATCTACGACACTCCTCTGGGTGGCTTCCTATGACATGGCTACAGCAGAAGAGCCTTCACTACATACCTCCTAAACTATTTTATTTCCCTTCTCATTAAACAAATTGTTCTATCTTTGCCTCCTCCACACAGTCACTAACCTCCCCCCCCCCCTACATGTTCTTTGTCATCTTTTCTGCCTGCATCCTTTTCATATGTCCATACCACCTCAGCAAACCTCTTTCTCCATTCCACAATTTACACGTTCCGTACCTCCAAATTTACGGCCCCTCCCTCGGTTATATTACCCAACTCTCTCTCCTCACCTTTTCTTGCATATTGTTCTCTTATTTCTCTCCATCACACCACTCATACTTAACATCACACACATCTTTAACCTCCTCCAGTATTCCCTTCTTTACCACGACTACATTTTACTGTATATTATATGAATATTAAGAATAGTACATTATCTATGATTAACTGCAAGTCAAAGCTAATTGTTTGTGGGCATCATCAGCAGGTATGAGAACAGCGGTCATCAATCACCTTTCATCATGTAAAGCACTTAATGTTGTAGCATTAACCCTATGATGGGGTGTTCATTAAGCTAGTATACTTTATGGCATTTGTGGTGTGATTTTACCATAATTATTACTATATTTTAAAAGTAACACGATACACCATCAGCATGTACTGACCGAGCATTAATGTTGCTACATGGCCCTGGATTCCCAATGATGCAACTGTTACTGTACACAGTACCACCAAGTGTTCTGCACCCTTATATACATTCAGTGAAGGAGTAAGATGGTCTCTGTTCACCTTGTGTGGCAGGTTAAAATTTTTAAGGTAAGAGTAATGCTCAATAAGTAACCAAACCCAAAAAATGCAAAGGAAATACATTATCTGTTCATAAAAACAAACAATAGGGAAACCAAATCCATGTGATTCTTAATGCTCGGTCAGTGGGAATATGTGTAGAGGTATGCTGAGAGAAGCTGTGTATGATATGAATGAAGGATGTGTAAGGCAGTACCTGTACTGATTAAAAATAAACTAGGACACAGCAGTCACTCACCATTCTACTATAATATATCTCTTCTTGACCAGACAATTTGATTACATATAATGAAATAAAAATGTTCTGGGAAGAAAACATAATAAACACTATCAATAATTATATTTAAGTAATTTTTGTAAATGTATACCAACTTTATGGACACCCAAATCACTTGGTCATACCAGGAATTAGTATACTGCAAACATTAAACAGATAAACCATATTTAAATTGCATAAAATGTATCCCATAAAATGAAAGGTTTCTGCACCCATCCTACTGTTTCCTTTACAATCATAGCAAAATATATGAAGACAAAGAGTCCTACAGTTCCTTATGTTTTAAACAATGCCCATGCATTTTGGTCCATCGCCCCCTTTAATGAGCAGTTTACTGCTCCTTCTGGCCAATAAAACTGCAGTTGTTTTAAGTCATTAGAGCTGAAGGTACACTTTTACAGGTCAGGGACTGAATGATCCATAAACTTTACAAGAGAGCTTGCCATGTGCTTCATCATGTGTTTGTAAACAAAGGACGGCATTATGGTGACAGTGGCCACTTGTCCACACTCGTTGATGATGGCGGATATATCCTTATCCTTCACCCCAACGACATTCTGCCCGTTAATCTACAAAATAAGAATAAAGTTCACATTACTGCACTGAAAGCCAATACATACAAATGAAACAAAATTATCATTCTAGTTTATAAAAAAAAAATATACCACGTCTTCCCAGATCCGAAACATCTGAGAGCACCATCAAACTGTAATGAAAAGATATCTCCCACATCCCCTTTCATACCATCACATAAAGTACTATATAAGTAATATCATTTTATCTCCACTTTTACACGACTGTTTACCGATGCAGAGAACAACACTTAGCTTAGGCAGCATATTGTATACAGTACCATAAATGGCCAGAAGACATTACCATCCACAAGTAGAAGCACAACTGTACCCTAGGATGGAGGCACTGCAGCTTCACACTCACCTTGTTATATTAATCTTTATGTTTCCCTGACTTAACTTTGTCTTTTTATGTGTCCTTCTATGCTCTCATCTGGTCATGTTCACAGAAGGATCCCTTTACCATATAAAATGTTGAAGATAGAATCACAGCCTTGTCTACCATTACAATTTAACAACAAAAAAAAATGCTGTAATGGTCAAAATATCAAGATAAAAATAAGGGTTGATGCAGCAGTGCCACCCCCCCCCCCAAAAAAAACACAACCTATTACATCATTACTTATGTGGATATTACTTAGATTCATGCATTTTTCCCGTTTTTTTATTTTTATAATTTTCACCACAAATCAGATTACTAGCCATTCGGACGGCCTATCCAGTGTTGGTACAGGAGGAAACCGGGAGCTGGGAAACCTGAGGTGTTTGGTCGAGAGAGTCACACTGGCTAACCTGACTATCTTCAAAAATGCAGCTTTGGCATAAATCCTGAGGGTATTGTAGATCCATTTGTTAATGTACAGTGACACAAACACCACAAGTTACCTCACAGTGTAGTTATAATGATCTCGTTTTCAGAGGTGACTAAGATATTATTGCAAGATCATCATCAAATTTTTTTTTTTTTTTTTTTCATTCCAGCAAGATATCTCAAATATAAAATAACATGCCTTAATGAAACCAATGACAGTACCTATGACACCAAGGGGTACATAACACAAGTTCTTCTACACTTCATGTTCTGAATTATTACTTAGTCTGATGTAAATCCTTCCTCAAATTCTAAGTCTACCTGTAATTAAATTAGAAAATGATAACAGAAATTTGTCTATATACTGAAATCTCCATTTAACGGACCCTCGATCTAACACATACCAGTACGCAGTCCAACAGTCTTTCAGATGAAGCTTTCACATCTAATGGACTCATGATGTAAATACCATTAGATCTAACGGACTTCTCTCTATATAATCCGTTTAATGGAGATTTCACAGTGTATTCATGATGTGATACAGATGGACTTGTGCAACTATAGTATACTGTTCTTCCTTATACTCTTAAGTTGGAGGCATAATAATTAGGGCACCTTTCACTTCATTAGCCACTTACCTCCAGAAGATGATGATCTATGAGAAGTCCATTACGTGCTGCAGACGAGTCCTTGACCAAGGCTGTCACTTCACCATCACGGAACTGGAATCCAATATGGCCTGTGCTGTCCTTGTGGAGTGTTACTGTTCGCTCGAATGGCCTGAGGAGATAAAAGTCCCTCTTACATGTCTCATTAACTTACATACAATATGTAACCAAAGCTTGAAAAAGTTTCCATAATCATCTGTTATACATATTTTAGGGAATACAATGCCCCCATGGCCCAGTATATCAATAAAGGGAAAGTGATACTGTTATTTTTAATGTAATAACTAATATGACTCTTAACATGTAGCAAATTCTTCCAGCCACTTCTGACTCCCTCTACTACGCCAGCTTCAGTGCCACCTTCAGCGCTAATCATGTCACCCATTTTGCAAAACTCATTGACACTCTAGAGATGTCTTGTACGTGGTATCCCTCGTGTAGCGATGGGGTTGTGTTCCTGAAACTATTACTAAAGTAGGGATAACAGCAAAGCAAGGAGGGTGAACAGCAGGTTCAAACTACAGGGCAGTAAATGCTGAATACAGTACTGACCTCCCTAATAATAATAAGTTATAAATGGTTTCAAAATTAAACAACTGACTTAATAACACCAAACTTCTATATAAACGATGTGGTTCAGAGTTAAGTGATTTAATGAGCAAAATGTGATGGTAATTTGAAAAATTTTCAAATAGCATGTACAGTAGTACCTCAATACACTGGACTAATTGGTGTAAACCCCAGTCCGGAAAAAGCAAATCTATCAGGGGGTGGATGTAACCCTGCTTCTCTGGACAGTCAAGAAAATCAGGCATAAGTATGGTTGTCAACAACTGTTTTCACTGTGCGTGTATGTGTGGGAAGTGAATGGGTGGAGACGGTGGCTATAACTGTGTGGCAGTGCTCCTTCCCCATGTGATGTCATGGCACACACACATCTGTGAGTCAGCTGGGTGACTGTCTGGCTGAACTGTGTCATGTCACCAAGATGATGGTTTGAGTGTTGAAGGATCTATTTTTTGCACAAAAGTACTATGTGCTATTGTATTTTATGATATGTTATGTATAAATTTTATTGCTTATCATTGCAATAAACGTTGCAACTCATTCCCACTGTGCATGGTATTCAAATATAAGATTTTAGCCGATTTTGGTGGAATTTTTTGGTTTATAATTATTATTGTACAGTATTTAATTTTGGTGTTGGTTAGCTGAATCTGCCAGTTACCTGGACTCCAGATAACTGGCATTCTACTATACTGGTAACCACAGAATTTGTTGAAATGTCATTCCAATGTGCTTGCGTGCCTTAAAGGAAAAATCAGGAGATGAGTGTACATACTTGGGAGCAAGAGGTGGGAGGTAGCACGGGTGGGCGTCTCCCTCCCCCAGGAATACTTTTAACACGACTTTCGTCAATTTCTCCTTAATCCCTATAATGTTTAGGTTCATTTGGTGCCGGGTTGATATAATATTATCACGAAATAATCATATTTCCCGAAAGAGTCCCACACTCCACCCCAGATGAGTCATTGCATCATATTAAATTTCTTGTTTACAAACCTAGAACAGATGACCACTCTCCTTCACCATGTTAACAGTGCTCTCCAACTATCCCGGGCTTACCACAAGATGTCTTCAGTGTCTTAGTAAATAATATTGTAGTGCATTATGTGTCTGTATATTCCCGGATTTATTCATTAATCAGTTGTCTAGGTGTACAAGTAGCCAAATCAATCCATCGTGTATCACTCAGAGGTAATAAATACTGTAATGTTAAAAGGTGATTATCTCCATATCAAATACTAAACAGTATGTTACAGTGATCCTCTTTTCAGCTGATTTGCTGAAAGCTCTCAGGAACGTATCCTGAGTGAATACCTTCTGATACAGCTTATCTTTTTATTTACAAGTCAAACAGGGAGGTACTACCGCCTGGGAAGTTATTGGAAGCATAATGTGTTGTCTAATGGTAGACCCTGCTGCCATATGGCATCACAAAAATTGGACCAAGTCCCAGGTTGCTGATGTGACTTTCTGCCTCATTTACACACAATTGCAGGGTCTCAATTGTTTCTCTTACTATTGCAAACATGTATATCATTTCTCACTCTTGATCTGTTTTATGTTTTCATGTCTGTATATATTTATGGTGCAAGTTATTTATGTATTTTATTATTATATTTCCACCCCCCAGGCCCGATATGGATCAATGACCCCTGCCCAGGCGGGTTAATTCCCATTTAAAAAAAGAGTACATTATGAGATAAAGTAAATGTCTGACCTGTCTCTGATGGCTAGGTTGATGCCATTAGTGGGACACTTCCTGAGTATGTCATGAACCTTCTCCATGGAGTAGCCAGCCACTGTTTCACCGTTGATCTGCAAGATCTGGTCTCCAAAGCGTAGTCCTGAGAACACCACAACATTACCGTACAGTTTCCACACCAAAGATCACTTACTTTCAAATGACAACAGTCAATGTACAGTCGTGCCCTACAGGCATAAATAACAAAATACACAAAGCTAATTAACAAATCAATTTAGGTAAAAGAAGCATTACAATGTCTCATCTACACTGTAATACATTCTCTATCTGATGTGACCAGCTGGTAAGTTAACAAACAAGATAAAAAAATTAATGAATTTCATTGCATAAAGTCATCAGTGACAATAAATTTTTTGCACATGTGAACAACAAGAGTTAAAACTGACCAGCAAGAGCAGCAGGAGAATTCTTCTTCACAAGGCACACAAACACTCCCTTGTTGATAGACTTAACACGCATACCCACTTTACTTTCAGCATCCTTGCAGACCGTCACCTAGGGAGATCAATACCTCACATCAGGGCTTCCTTTGTTTACCATAATGAAAACTAATTACAACAACAAATTCATCAAATATAAAACAAAAAAATTAGTATAGTAATGTATTAAAACTTTTAACAGTGATCCACCTTGTGTGTGATAACCTCCATGTTTTACTCCACCCTTATAACAGTGATCCACCTTGTGTGTGATAACCTCCATGTTTTACTCCACCCTTATAACAGTGTTCCACCTTGTGTGTGATAACCTCCATGTTTTACTCCACCCTCATAACAGTGTTCCTCCTTGTGTGTGATAACCTCCATGTTTTACTCCACCCTCATAACAGTGTTCCACCTTGTGTGTGATAACCTCCATGTTTTACTCCACCCTTATAACAGTGTTCCACCTTGTGTGTGATAACCTCCATGTTTTACTCCACCCTCATAACAGTGTTCCTCCTTGTGTGTGATAACCTCCATGTTTTACTCCACCCTCATAACAGTGTTCCTCCTTGTGTGTGATAACCTCCATGTTTTATAACTCCACCCTCATAACAGTGTTCCACCTTGTGTGTGATAACCTCCATGTTTTACTCCACCCTCATAACAGTGTTCCTCCTTGTGTGTGATAACCTCCATGTTTTACTCCACCCTCATAACAGTGTTCCACCTTGTGTGTGATAACCTCCATGTTTTACTCCACCCTCATAACAGTGTTCCTCCTTGTGTGTGATAACCTCCATGTTTTACTCCACCCTCATAACAGTGTTCCACCTTGTGTGTGATAACCTCCATGTTTTACTCCACCCTCATAACAGTGTTCCTCCTTGTGTGTGATAACCTCCATGTTTTACTCCACCCTCATAACAGTGTTCCTCCTTGTGTGTGATAACCTCCATGTTTTACTCCACCCTCATAACAGTGTTCCACCTTGTGTGTGATAACCTCCATGTTTTACTCCACCCTCATAACAGTGTTCCTCCTTGTGTGTGATAACCTCCATGTTTTACTCCACCCTCATAACAGTGTTCCTCCTTGTGTGTGATAACCTCCATGTTTTACTCCACCCTGTTCATAACAGTGTTCCACCTGTGATGTGTGTGTGATAACCTCCATGTTTTACAGTGTTCCATAACCTCCATGTTTTACTCCACCCTCATAACAGTGTTCCTCCTTGTGTGTGATAACCTCCATGTTTTACTCCACCCTCATAACAGTGTTCCTCCTTGTGTGTGATAACCTCCATGTTTTACTCCACCCTCATAACAGTGTTCCACCTTGTGTGTGATAACCTCCATGTTTTACTCCACCCTCATAACAGTGTTCCACCTTGTGTGTGATAACCTCCATGTTTTACTCCACCCTTATAACAGTGTTCCTCCTTGTGTGTGATAACCTCCATGTTTTACTCCACCCTTATAACAGTGTTCCTCCTTGTGTGTGATAACCTCCATGTTTTACTCCACCCTTATAACAGTGTGTGTGTGATAACCTCCATGTTTTACTCCACCCTTATAACAGTGTTCCACCTTGTGTGTGATAACCTCCATGTTTTACTCCACCCTCATAACAGTGTTCCACCTTGTGTGTGATAACCTCCATGTTTTACTCCACCCTTATAACAGTGTTCCTCCTTGTGTGTGATAACCTCCATGTTTTACTCCACCCTTATAACAGTGTTCCACCTTGTGTGTGATAACCTCCATGTTTTACTCCACCCTTATAACAGTGTTCCTCCTTGTGTGTGATAACCTCCATGTTTTACTCCACCCTTATAACAGTGTTCCTCCTTGTGTGTGATAACCTCCATGTTTTACTCCACCCTTATAACAGTGTTCCTCCTTGTGTGTGATAACCTCCGTGTTTTATTCCTATTTTTCTTACTTCACCTACTAACCAAATCTACAACTCAGAAAACACTACTTAGCTTTACTACAGTTGTGAACAAATTACTTAAGTATTCTTGCCTTCATTTATACAGTAAAGTGCTTGAACTTGCATCTTATTCTAGCAACTTATTGCCACTTTTACCCAAACAAGATAATTTTCCCAGCCCAATAAAATCCAATTGTTAAAAATTTCATCATAATTCATAGCTCAAGTCTACCATGATATTTGGTATACCCTTCAACGTTAACACAACTTCACAGGCATATACTTCACAGAAAACACATTCCCATTGTTATGAAACTTAAATCTTAAATAAAATCAGTTGAGTCTGAGCAAACTTGATATTAAAACACAAATGTGGGAGACACAACCATGAGTTTAGGAGGGGGGGGTGTGTGAGAGGAGAGGGGGCATCACTACAAGCAATAAGAACAATATTCCAATAATACATGAATCAAATTATAATTATTTCATCAGACAATATGTCAAGGAGGACAATGATAAAAGCTGAATTCTTGGACTTAATTTGCAGTATGACGTGTAGCATGTCCAGAAGAATAATGTGGTCTACGTATGGGTTACTATGTGGACTACCAGAGTGATTATAAACATTCTGGATGTCTTGCCGTTTCATACATAAGTGACACAGTTTACTACCACTGACCCATGAAAAGTGTATCAACAGAAATAGACAGACAGACAGGCACACTGTACAGTCACTCAAAAAACCATCTTTACAAAATTGTGTTGAACAAATAGGACAACGAACGAAGGATTTTGACAACCCTTCCGAGACAACAGCAGAGATAGTTTTTTGGGTGACTGTACATCCAACTTCATGTTCTCTGTGTATGTACTGTAAGTTTGTTCAACACAATCTCAAAAAATTAAAAATCTTTGGCCATCTGAAAAACTGACACTCATAATACCTGTCCATACACTTAACCTAAAGTTGTCCTAAAAGTTACAAGCAATCGAAGAAATCTCTGAAGTGCCTCAATACTCCTTTTGGTGAGGAAATGAATCGGTCTCTCTTTTGGATGTTTCAAAATATATCCCATCACCTTTTATATTCATACTACAGTAAAACCTCGCTTAACCGCCCACATATGGGGGGAAGAGGCCGACGGATACCGTAATCCAAAAGGTCGGTTAATAGTACATAAATTCTACGGAAATAAAACATACATTTTTAAAGTACCTTTCCCTAACCTACCTCATTTAAGTCCCTCTATTCATTTTTGTTCATTTGCCATTCATATTTCAATAGCATTTACTTTAAAACATTAACCACTTTAGCACTATATGCACTGAGTAAACAAACATTTATTTAATCTTAGCACTACTGTATATGCACTGGGATATGGAAAAATCAAATACCATCGATTTTCCAATTTTTTATTTTATTGCCGATTTATTTATTTATTTTAGGGGTCTGGGATCGGTTGTTAATCCGAAAGTCGGTTAATCGAGGGTCGGTTGATATAGGTTTTACCGTATACTATATACAGGTACTCCCCGACTTGCGACCACCCGCACTTACGACCTGCCTCAGTCGTACCAAAATTTGGTCAAATTACGTATTTTTGAGTCCCAAAGTTAGTACACAGACAAAATTTTCATCTGTAATTCACTTTAAAATGGCTGGCAAGCTTAAAAGTGAGTGTTTTGTGGTGCTGAGAAGAAAGAGACACCCATTTTCGATTTTTTATGTGTTATTTAAGCATTTCCGACCTACGACCATTTTGACTTACGACCTGGATGTCAGTCCCTAACCCGTCGTAAGTCGGGGAGTACAGGTAGTTCTGCTATAACGCGATAATTGTGTTCTTGTAAAATATCGTGTTATAGAAAATCGCGTAATAGAAATAACAGGGCTTATGGAGAAAATAGGGTTAGGTGCAGATTACTCGAAATCGAAAAAATTTAGTAGTTAGCCTAACACAAAGGATAGCACAGTCTAAATAAATGTTACATTCATATCTAATAATGAAATCATACAGTAAATTTAACACTTTACCTTGAAAAAATATGAATGTAACTTGATGGGGGAGAAGGGTGATTTTGAGGTTGATAACATCAAGCTTCTCTTCAAGTGTTATATCCTTTCTTTTACGATAATCACCGGGAATTCTATCATCAGAATGCTTTTTGGAGATATTCTTCTTTACCATATTCACAGTTAATACCACAAAATTGGAGAAATAGTAAGCAAAAATCGCGTTATAGCAAACAAGCGATCGCGTTATACAAATATTGTTCCGAATTCATAAATCGCGTTAGAGCAAATTCGCGTTATCAAAACACGCGTTATAGCAGAACTCACTGTACCTGTAATCTTTGTCTCTGACCTATTCTATTCATTTCTCCTAGATGTTAACATAAACCTACAGCTATATCGGCATTATCTTCACTACTTTAACTACAAATGTAAACACAACAACAATGCATTACAGATCTGTACCAAAAAAAAATAAAATAAAATAATAATAATACGATCAAGGTCAAATGATACGACCTTAGATGAAGCAGAAGCAGCAGACAAGGCCAAGAAGCTGCAGCACCTACTCTACCTTCCTCAGTGCATGAAGCCGGTGAGCACAAGTTTTTACCGTGAGAAAGTGACAGATACGGGACTACCTACTGTTAACAATGAAGGTATTGGTAGTACAGTAGTGTGAGACTGGTGTATATAAAGCAACTTCTTATCTAACAATTCCAATATCTGTTAACTGTAAAGATATACGTATGAACAATGTATGTATGTATGTAATCCCATACCATAAAAATACTGTACTAAAACAATTAATAAATATGATTCAGAGTTCAGTACAAGACAATGAATATTCAGTAAATTCCTGTAAGAGAATTGTTGATGGTTAATGTATCAAGGACATGCCATGTTAACTTAAGTCATGCACTATCTATTCCTCTGTTAAGCCATGTACTCTACTATGCACTTGTTAACAATTACCTTTAAGGAATGAGGGATTATGACACCAAAGCACATAGGAAGTATGTATGCTATAAAAAGAAGTTAAACGAATAAGGACAAAAATATTTCTAAAAATACATTATTATAAATTTTTTTTATTCTAAATTAAATCTAACAAGTTCCAAAATTAAAACAATATAAGACAATTAAAAATATTGCACTGAAAAAAGAGCACGTGTAAGAACTTACCTCTCTGATGCTGTTAGTGACCTGAGCTCTATAGAGGCCAACAGAAGACCCTGACAGAGGTGCCACAATACCAGAAGGCATCACAGATGGGGCAATACTCACAGCACTCTGTAAGAATACAGTAAGTATACTCTTATAGCTACACTCACAACACAACATATACTACTACTACTGTACCCGCACATCGTCAACTCCTACTTACATTCATTCATATGATCTAATGTTTCCAAGTGTTATTTCCTTTATACAGTAAAAATATCAAATAGATTATACAGTTCTTGTATATTTTGATAAAAAAACAGAATAAATTATAAATGGAAAAAAGAAAACCCAAACCAAATGTGGATAACTTTAACCTGGTCAATGATTACTGATAGTTGTGTTCAAAACTCACAATAAGGATTTATTTTATTCTTTTATTAGCTACAACAGAAGAACTAAACCTTTAAAGGCTGGATGTGTTCATCAGTAGAACAAGGAGCATCACATGAAAGGAAACCTAACATACAAATCCTCAGGTCCATTTCAGTTTGCTAGACTGTAACAAGAAAGTTGATCTCAAATATAAGTAAGACCTGGGATATATCAGTAACTAGTTTGAAATGTTAAGTGAGGTGGGACAGTTCTCCTTCACAGTTACTCACAGTGAACAAAATGTGTCAACGGCTGTGTGCAGTCAATGTTGAATCGCCTAGCATTATGAGTTTTATTAAGAGGTCAGATAAACCAGAGTGCAAAAAATAAGTTCATCAGTCATCCGAGTCCAAGTAAACATTATCTTATATAAATAATTCTTACAGGTTGTGGTGTAGCGACTGGGAGGTATTCTGGCATGTTGGCAGCAATTACATCAGCTGTGA
This sequence comes from Homarus americanus, assembly GCF_018991925.1. Lineage (NCBI taxonomy): Eukaryota > Metazoa > Arthropoda > Malacostraca > Decapoda > Nephropidae > Homarus > Homarus americanus. The sequence continues at coordinate 1,223,019 of NW_024722158.1, forward strand.
ACTCCAACCCCATGTAGTCATCAAGGGCAGGGTATAAGAGGGCCAGGCCAGGCTGCAAAAAGAAACATGGAGGTAACTTCCAACTTTACCCACACCAGCAAACTCTTATGAAGCAACAATTTTCTAATACCACAATCAAGTTTTTCAAATACAGTACAGTGATATCTCCATTAGCCGCAACAATTGGTGCAGAGCACTTCCGGGAATGAGAGATTTCCAGGTAACGAGACGACTCTCTCAAGGCCAGAAAAACTCTCATCCCTGGAATTTTCTGGGTATCGAAAAAATTTTCTTAGAATTTTCCCCCAAAATATGCCCCTTGGGAAAGATTTTCCAGAAACTATTGAATCCGTCTGTCTGAGAGTTGTGGTTAAGAGGGCTTATGGCTAACGAGATATTACTACTGTTAATTTATATCTTCTACAACAATGTCTTTGGTGTGTGTGTGTTTTTGCTGAACATAGTCATAAATATCCCCTGTAGTTGTTAATAATGAATCTGACACTTTCCTGCAAAACTTATAAGTGATTTAATTAAATTATATGGAATTTTTGTACTCCGCAGGTTTTGGCCGAATAGAGAACAATCGCGTTCAACCTGACGGGTCCCACATTCGCCCGACGGGCTGTTGAAGTCTTAATACAGTATTACAGAAGTCCTTTACAAAGGATCATCTTTATACTAATTACTCCACAGTTTGATACCAAACATAATAAATAACCTGAACTGTGGTACTGTACCTTGGGCTGGGCCTGAGGGGGGTGGAGGGGGTAGGGGGGTGGAGCATCATGTACTGGAGGGGCCGTGGCAAGAGGGCCACCCTGTGATGCTGTCATCTCACTCACCAGCTGGGCTTGTGCCTGTAACATTACAATAATTAAATTACACAACACAAATAATTATGATTATGGTCACAAACTATCCATACAAAATGCACTAATGTGCAGTCCCCCTAAATAAGTATTGTTAGCATGAGGTCGATGTGATTCAAGGTTTTTCTGAGCTATGTTAGTCCAACTGTTTTTGAAGGCTAGGCTGGGTAGATCTATTTTTGCAACGTTGAGCATGAATGAGTAACCGAGTACAGTATACGTTTTTGAACGATACATACATAAATATACGGTAGCTTTATGGGCTTCTTCTTACAGTGAAGTATTTAGTATACCATACAAGGATGACTCCCCCACCCCCCTATCTCCAGCTGTTGCTGATATGGCCAGCAGGCCTTATGATGATGTAATAGGAATCATATCAAAGCATCTCAAAGTGTAGCGACAGAATATCTAACGATACTGTCTCGGGGTACAGTACAACCATTCACATACTGACAGATGGGTCCTGATCAACTTTCTTGTCCACACTTGCCTGGGTTTGCCAAGGTACCCAACTCCAATGTCATTTCTTACAACCTCTCTCCCTGGCTCTCCACACTACTATACTGCTCCTCTTGACCCAATTGATCTCAACATATCCAAACCGTCTCCGCAGAACTTTGCCAACAGCGTCAGTATCTAGCTGCTCTCTTCCCTCTGAACAGGGCTTCCTGCCTTTCAATATCACATAATATATCCATCTCAACATTCCAGGGTTTTCACATAAATCATAATTTTATACAATTCTTTTCTAGTTTTCCATGGTTGGTGTTTTCCATGGTTGGTGTTTTCCATGGTTGGTGTTTTCCATGGTTGGTGTTTTCCATGGTTGGTAAGTTGTTCAAAATCTTCCATGACTATTACAATAGTTTCATAACTTTTCCAGGATTTTCAATGACTGTGGGAACCCAGAATAGTGTAATGTAGACAACTCAGTCTATCAAGAAATGGTGAAAAGGCTGAAAGTTGACAAAATATATCAACAACAACATTTTATGACCCTTTTCCAAGCTTGCATGGGTCAGCCGACGGCAGTTCTCCCACCAGCCTCTCGGCATCTCTTACAACAGCAGCTCTACCTGCGTCTCTTAACACATTGTCGACTCCGTATGTGATAAACTACGGTACAGTATTTCACATTTTTATGATCTAGTGCATCATGGCTTTATTCTTTAGCCAATCTACTCTCTTAACTCTTGCATTACTGTATGTATACAGTACAGTAATGGCATCCCTCACTATTTGAACGTTTCAGATACAGAAATTCGCCCTCTCCTTACCAGGTTAAGGTGTGGGCTGTGTTATGGTTGTTTTGCAACTCATAATTTTGGGTAGTTAAACATACTGCATTTTATGGCATATAAGACACATTCCTAAGGCTTCTGAGACACCCTGTACAAGATACTAGTTGGGGCCAAGTACAAGATAATGGTTGGGGCCAAGTACAAGATACTAGTTGGGGCCATGTTCATGATAATGGTTGGGGCCCCCATTCCTAAGACAACCCTCCCATAGTGCCCAGTCCCTCACCCACACATATTCCCGATTTTCTGAGAACACCGTCTCGATAAAAGATAATTCAGGAAGGTAAATCAGTATCAGTTGCTAAGTTTTTAAAGACAGAAACAACCAAAGGCCAGACTTTCTGGTGCCTGATGGCTCAAACACGCTCACCTCCAGTTGTGAGATGCACACACCACATTGGAATTGAAATATGAATCCCACTAAACAATACAGTATTGTACTCAGGAGGCCCCTAAGTGATGGGGGCTGCACCTACTGCACATTGATGGAGCCGGCCCTGCACACCCCCACTGCAGCAGGGAATATTTCAGAAAAACTTTTGTGTGTATTTTCCTCCTGTAGTCATAATTTTCTTAAAATACTATCAGTGGTAAAAAGTACCAGACTTTGTTAATTAAGTAAAAGTATTGTTACAATGGCAAAATGTTACTCAGGTAGAAGTAAAAAAGTATCTTACTCAAGTTCTAAAATTAAAAAGTAACAACAAAATTATTAATCATCTCATATGTAAAAATAAATACTAAATAAATTATAAAAGACTCGTTAGCTAAACATTACACAAGTTTATTCGCAAATCTTTCTATTAAGATTAATCAATAACTGATTCTCAAAATTATGGCTGTCCAATCAGGATCTTTTAGGCCTAAATATAAGCCCATCGTGACCTACCCAAAGAGAATACGTTCAGCCGCTCTTCTCCCTACAATCCACCGCAGGGATGGTGAACGGGCTGAAATTATATCCATCCAGCACTATGATCACTTTCTTCCTTATCCACACAAGTATTGTCAACGTGGACTTATGGTCCAGACATAATGTTGTCTCTGCTCGCCTTAGGTGAGGATACAGACCTATCTGAGGTGGGGGATGACCTGCACTTCTCTTCCTGTAAACTGTCCCAACACTAACACCCATCAACACTATTGTCTTGACTGTCAGGGACCTCCTACCACAGGGAGAGTCACTGACCACTGTATGTCACCACCTACTATTTTGTAATAATTTAGATCTAATTATTGTCCACTACCCACACTTTGGTGGGTGCTAACTCCCCTTGTCCTTAAATCATATCAATATTGTCTCCATATCACAAGTCACAGCGTGTCCTGCAAGACACGAGTACCGTACCAATGTATTAGTGTCTGACCGCAGGGTCATGTGACTGGGCTTGTCGCCCCCTTAGGTGTAATAAATTATTTAAATAATAAATATTAAGCCCAGTATGACTAAACAGACACTCACAGGCAGCAGATGCAGGTAGTGGGGTGTTAAGCTTCAGAGATAAGTCACATAATGTCAGGAAAGACCTCAGTAGCTCCATTCCACCCCCTGGGCGTGCCAAGCAGCTATCAAGCTCAGTTAAGGAGTTTGTGGATGATTGTTGCCTCCATAGTGACCGAGTCTGACTAAGACTCACCCTCAACTGTCCCTCTAACTGGGGCGTGGCTGTGGTCATGTCACTTTTTTATTCTAATTGATGAGTGGCTGAATTTTTCTCACCACATAACATTGGTGGGTGTTGGGGTAGTGGTGAATAGTTTAAATTTAGCAGAATTCTAAATACACTCATCACACATTTCTACAGACACTTTCCTTTATATCTAAGGCAAAATTATGTAGCGTCTTAGAATCACAACTCTTTGAAATTCATTTTTGGGTACAGGTATATGAAAAGAGCAACTGATGTCTACAGGAAGACCAAGCCCCTGAAGGAAGGAGGGGGGCAAGGCAAGGCTGGGTGAGGTGGGTGGTCAAGGTGCTAATGGACACAAGAAGATCAAAGGGTAAGTCCACTGTCATGGCCACTGCCAACTGACCTGAAGTCACCTCACCTCACAAGACCTCTAGGTATGTGACTGCGTGGTGTCTCCCCACACCATACCCTCCACCCACACAACTATGGTTAACAATTACAGCTCCACCCGACTTACGACCTGCCTCAGTCGTACCCAAATTTTGTCAAATTACGTAATTTCGAGTCCCAACGTCAGTACAGACAAAATTTTTGTTTGTAATTCACTTTAAAATGGCTGGCAAGCTTAAAAGTGAGAGTTTTGTGGTGCTGAGAAGAAAAAGAGACACCCATTTTCGATTTTTTATGTATTATTTAAGCATTTTCGACTTAAGTCCTGGATTTGGGTCCCTAACCCCGTCGTAAGTCGGGGAGGAGCTGTAATTAGTTACTGTATTTAAAAAATATATTAGTAGTTTGCATGTAACGATTTTTTATTTTGGTGGTTTATGTTTTGTTGTTGTTGTTCATGAACTGATTTCATGTTTTGGGAGTTTTCTTGTCATTAGGAAACTGAACCTTATTTTTCCCATATGTTCACTTATCAAATGGTTTCCTGGGACCTAAACCATTCATATAGCGAGGAATACCTGTATAGTGTAGAGCTCTCTGGGTCACAGTACAATACAGTGCAGGCCCAGTACTAATGTATTCAGATCTACAATGAAAGATGTGAAAATGCTAAGAATAATCACAGCCACAAACTCTGACAATAATTTCAACAATATATTGATACACTGTTAATGAAATACATCCACATTTTATAAAACAAAAAAAAATATTAAATCTGTTTAAAGAGATATTAACCATTTTAACTTGGACGAAATAAAATTATACAGCAAGAGTTTACAATGGCTGCACCTGCACAGTCCTGCCACCCTTGAACATGGTAAATATACAGTGGTCCCTCGGTTAACGAACACTTTGAGGTGTGTATGTAGAAGGTTCCTGGTTGATGATGATGGGAATTAGAAGTGGGAGTGGAGGAGAAGAGAAGAGAAGGAAGTGGGGATGGAAGAGAAATCACCAATAAAATTTTAAGTTCACTAGGTGTAATTCAAGATTATTTTATTTAAATCAACACTGCACTGCACTATATATTATCAATATGTTCAATAAATTTCAAATGACCAATAATTTCAATGAAAAATGCAAAAATATTCAAGACACCAACAAAATAGATGTTCACTCCACTGTCAACAAAGCCCAACTGATGCCTTGTGGCTGAGTCAAGCTGCTGATGGGCGCACAAAAAACTAGTTCCCTGTACAGTACTGCATATATTATCAATATCTTAAATAAATGTTAAAATCACTAATAATTTTAATATAAAAAATATTAAAGAGCACAACTTTATTGATATTTACTTCACTGGAAACAAATGTAAACATAGAACAGATTACTGAATTGGCGGACTGGCCCAGCAGCTGATGCACACAACAAAACGTGATGTTCGTAAGGATTTCGTTAATCAAATTTTTGTTCGTTACCAAAATGAAGATTCTTATGGAAGGTAATTTGTTAACCGAACCGTTCGTTAACCGAGGGACCACTGTAGTGTAATATATATACATGATACATAACATACTATTTAATGCAATACTGGTTGATGGTAAAATATATTTGATGTTTAAGAAGGGACTAAAGCGTACTTACTCTGCCCAACTGGTCCACCTTCATGTCCTCCAGAGACGGGTAAAGACTCATTGTGATCTGCAACATAACAGTACAGTATATTATATCCATAGTTAACTCACACTTAAAACTCTACTGTACATATGGCAGCTATACAGTTCAGTATACTGTACATATGGTAGCTATACAGTTCAGTATACTGTACATATGGCAGCTATACAGTTCAGTATACTGTACATATGGTAGCTATACAGTTCAGTATACTGTACATGTGGCAGCTATACAGTTCAGTATACTGTACATATGGTAGCTATACAGTTCAGTATACTGTACATATGGCAGCTATACAGTTCAGCATACTCTACTGTACACCTGGCAACTATACAGTTCAGCATACTCTACTGTACATATGGCAGCTATACAGTTCAGCATACTCTACTGTACATATGGCAGCTATACAGTTCAGCATGCTCTACTGTACATATGGCAGCTATACAGTTCAGACTGCTCTACTGTACACCTGGCAACTATACAGTTCAGCATACTCTACTGTACATATGGCAGCTATACAGTTCAGCATGCTCTACTGTACATATGGCAGCTATACAGTTCAGTATACTGTACATATGGTAGCTATACAGTTCAGTATACTGTACATATGGCAGCTATACAGTTCAACATACTCTACTGTACACCTGGCAACTATACAGTTCAGCATACTCTACTGTACATATGGCAGCTATACAGTTCAGCATACTCTACTGTACATATGGCAGCTATACAGTTCAGCATGCTCTACTGTACATATGGCAGCTATACAGTTCAGCATGCTCTACTGTACATATGGCAGCTATACAGTTCAGCATACTCTACTGTACATATGGCAGCTATACAGTTCAGCATGCTCTACTGTACATATGGCAGCTATACAGTTCAGCATACTCTACTGTACATATGGCAGCTATACAGTTCAGCATGCTCTACTGTACATATGGCAGCTATACAGTTCAGCATGCTCTACTGTACACCTGGCAGCTATACAGTTCAGCATGCTCTACTGTACATATGGCAGCTATACAGTTCAGCATACTCTACTGTACATATGGCAGCTATACAGTTCAGCATACTCTACTGTACATATGGCAGCTATGCAGTTCAGCATACTCTACTGTACATATGGCAGCTATACAGTTCAGCATACTCTACTGTACATATGGCAGCTATACAGTTCAGCATACTCTACTGTACATATGGTAACTATACAGTTCAGCATGCTCTACTGTACACCTGGCAGCTATACAGTTCAGCATGCTCTACTGTACATATGGTAACTATACAGTTCAGCATGCTCTACTGTACACCTGGCAGCTATACAGTTCAGCATACTTTACTGTACATATGGCAGCTATACAGTTCAGCATACTCTACTGTACATATGGCAGCTATACAGTTCAGCATACTCTAGTGTACATATGGCAGCTATACAGTTCAGCATGCTCTACTGTACATATGGCAGCTATACAGTTCAGCATGCTCTACTGTACATATGGCAGCTATACAGTTCAGCATACTCTACTGTACATATGGTAGCTATACAGTTCAGCATACTCTACTGTACATATGGCAGCTATACAGTTCAGCATGCTCTACTGTACATATGGCAGCTATACAGTTCAGCATGCTCTACTGTACATATGGTAGCTATACAGTTCAGCATGCTCTACTGTACATATGGCAGCTATACAGTTCAGCATACTCTACTGTACATATGGCAGCTATACAGTTCAGCATACTCTACTGTACATATGGCAGCTATACAGTTCAGCATACTCTACTGTACATATGGCAGCTATACAGTTCAGCATGCTCTGCACCATGGCACTTCTCCACAGTTCAGCGCTCTACCAGCCGCATATGGCGTTCAGCATACTCTGCTGTACATATGGCGGCTGCACAGTTCAGCATGCTCTACTGTACATATGGCAGCTATACAGTTCAGCATACTCTACTGTACATATGGCAGCTATACAGTTCAGCATACTCTACTGTACATATGGCAGCTATACAGTTCAGCATGCTCTACTGTACATATGGCAGCTATACAGTTCAGCATACTCTACTGTACATATGGCAGCTATACAGTTCAGCATGCTCTACTGTACACCTGGCAGCTATACAGTTCAGCCTGCTCTACTGTACATATAGCAGCTATATAGTTCAGCATGCTCTACTGTACATATAGCAGCTATACAGTTCAGCATGCTCTACTGTACACATAGCAGCTTCTTACAGTTCAGCATATACTCTACCTGCCATATAGCACTTCCTGCAGTTCAGCATGCTCTACTGTATACGCCTTCTGCAGTTCAGCATACTCTGCTGGCATATGGCAGCTATACAGTTCACTCTACTGTATGGCAGCCCTATACAGTTCCAGCATACTCTACTGTGCCTCAGTTTCAGCATGCTCTACTGTACCTGGCAGCTTCTCTGATTCAGCATATACTGTACATATAGCGCTATACAGTTCAGCATGCTCTGTGCATATAGCAGCTATACAGTTCAGCATGCTCTACTGTACACACATGGCAGCTATGCAGTTCAGCATGTACTCTACTGTACATATGCATGGCCTTTATCACAGTTCAGCGTATACTGCTGTACGCCATAGCGCTTCTGCAGTTCAGCATACTCTGCTGTACATATGGCAGCTATACAGTTCAGCATACTCTGCAGCACGCCGTAAGCTATACAGTTCAGCATACTCTATAGCACGCCAGCAGCTATGCAGTTCAGCATGCTCTACTGTACATATGGCAGCTCCCAGTTCGGCATGCTCTGCTGTGCACCTGGCAGCCTGCAGTTCGGCATGCTCTACTGTACATATGGCAGCTATGCAGTTCCAGCATGCTCTACTGTACACCTGGCAGCTATACGGTTCAGCATGTCTGCTGTACGCGCATGGCAGCTTCATACAGTTCGGCATGCTCTGCTGTGCATATGGCGGCTATACAGTTCAGCATACTCTGCCTGGCCATATGGCGGCTATACAGTTCAGCGCCGCCACTGTGCATATGGCGGCTATGCAGTTCGGCATGCTCTACCATACGGCGGCTATACGGTTCAGCATGCTCTGCTGTACGCTATGGCAGCTATACAGTTCGCGTATCTACTGTACATATGGCAGCTATACAGTTCAGCATGCTCTACCTTCACATGTAAGCCCTGCGGTTCAGCATGCTCTGCACCAGCGCACATGGCAGCTATGCAGTTCGGCATGCTCTGCTGTACATATAGCGCTTCGCCACAGTTCGGCATGCTCTGCACCATGCACCAGCATTGCAGTTCGGCATGCTCTGCAGCGCATATGGCAGCTATGCAGTTCATGCTCTGCTGTACATATGGCGGCTATACAGTTCAGCATACTTTCTACTGTACATGGCGGCTATACGGTTCAGCATGCTCTACTGTGCATATGGCGGCTATACCGGTTCAGCATGCTCTACTGTGCATATGGCAGCTATGCAGTTCGGCATACTCTGCACTGGCCATATGGCAGCTATACGGTTCGGCATATGCAGCACGCGCTCGCTATACAGTTCAGCATGCTCTACTGCCGCATATGGCAGCTATATACAGTTCAGCATGCTCTGCTGTACACATGGCACGGCTATACCAGTTCAGCATGCTCTACCAGCACATGGCAGCTATACAGTTCAGCATGCTCTGCACTGTACACCTGGCACATATACAGTTCCCAGCAGCACTCTACTGTACATATGGCAGCCTGCAGTTCGGCATGTACCACTGTACACTCAGCAGCTATGCAGTTCAGCATGTCTACTGTAGCACACATGGCAGCTATACAGTTAATGCTCTGCACAGCTTCATATAGCTAACACAGTTCATGCTCTACTGTACATATGGCAGCTATACAGTTCAGCATGCTCTACTGTACACCTGGCAGCTATACAGTTCAGCCTGCTCTAAGATGCGCTATTAAGTCAACACCACAATACTGTATTAAAGTGTTGTGATTATATGGAACACCACAACCTCCCACAAGACACCCACAACAACCACCACCTACAACACATACACAACTAGCCTCTAAGATCTAAGCACATGGCATCACAGGCAAGATTTTAAAGTGGATTAGCAACTGGCTCCAAGACGGGCAACAAAGAGTGGTAATAATGGAATACATTCTGAATTGAAAAAGGTTCACAGTGGAGTACCACAAGGCTCTATCCTTGGACCACCCTGTTTGTGATCTATATAAATGATATACCGGTAGATGAAAATATATTGAGCCACAATGTCAAGTCTGTGGATGACACGAATATATTTGGGAAGGTAGCAAGTCAGGACAATGTGGCAACAATGCAGAGAAGGGCAAATGCTCTTTAACATTACAAAATGTAAGACCCTACATGTAGGATACAACAACCCTAATCAACACTATTCTGTTATTAACACTCCCAAATGTCGATAAGAAGAGGGATCTAGGCATAGTGATAGACCATTCCCTGAAGGCGGGACAACAAGTGAGAAAAACAAATCAATATTTGAGAATTCTAAAAGGTTCCTTCATATACAAAGAGAGGAGAATGCTCCTTCAACTGTACAAATCTCATGTGTTGTACATTCCAGTCTGGATTACTGTATAGGAATGGAAACTTTACCTCCAACAAGACCTAACATCCCTAGAACAGGTGCAACACAGAGCAACCAAGAGGATTCTGGGACTATGTCATCTAGATTATCCAAGTAGATTGAGGGCCTTAAGACTAACAACCCAATTGGACAGATCTCATTGAAACATTCAAAATCCTGAAAGGGATGGAAAAAGTGAACCCGGGCCATTTCTCTGTGATGTCATGCACCAACAACACCTGTGATCAATCCATGGCGACCAGTGTACAGTATTTGATGAGTGGCAGGGAAACACAGGGTTGAGCTCACTCTATTTATTTCTCTAATGTTTGGGGCTACACAGAGCCAATCACCAGAGAATACAACAAGTACCCCGGATGCACCTCACCTCTTCATGTGTTGGGGCCCGATTGACTGTCATTTACCTGACCCAACTACCTCACTGCACAGCATCAATGCTAGATCCACTGCATGCTTCAACCAGCACATAAAACCCTCCCTATTGTTCGTACAGCACTGTACTTGTATGCATCTGGAGGCAGGTGGCTGGCAGCTTCAACATCAACCACCCATTCTCAGTCAAGCTGATTGTGAACTCGGTCACTCTGGGACCTCCAGTCCTCGACCACTTTCACATCTTTATTCCTCAATTACTCGTAAATTTAAATAAGATTGCAATTTTTTCAAATACCAAAAAGGAATATCTTGTACAGTATTACAATATTACTAATTTACCAGAAATAAAGTTCTGTATATGTACTGCATTATATAAAGTACTGTACAGTATTGGTGTACCGTATATAAATTGTCCTCAAACATATGCCTTCTTGCAGCTCCACACAGCTCCACACTCAAAATCATATTCAGTACAGTATAATCAAATACAGTAATCATATAATCAATACTTTATCTCACCCTGTATTAATAATCAAATAAGGTAATCATATTATTAATCATAATCAAAATTTATCATGACTTTTATTCAAAATTAAATCGATCCACTTTTTAACGATTTTAATTTCGAATAAGCCCGAACTGGGTCATTGACTGGCCTGGGAGATATGAATAATAATTAAAAATAAATGACAAATAGAAAAGGAAAAGGTTATATTAATCTACACCATAATCAACATTTATTGTGGCTATTAATCATAATCAAATGGTGTAATCAGCCTCAGGTCTGACACAATGATGCTACGCAGTGATTTAAATGTATATTTATTTTACCACAGAGCGATACTGTAAGTCAAGAGATGGTATACCGGGGATGCCTGTACTGTACAGTACTGTAAGTACAAGATGCAGTAATCATCATTTTCAGAGTCTTAACTAAGAACTACTTAAGGAAACAGAAATTCTATTCTTCAAGTCACACTCGGATAGGAATCATAAAGAGTCACAGTAAAAAGACGTGTCAGTCCTCCGTCTGAGCCATGAACTGAGACTTGTGAGCCCCAGAGTCACAGGTTGGAGGAGTGACATGACTTCTTAACATGACTGCACCAACATCTACCTACAATACCAACATGGCAGCTGCCAGGGTGCATCAAAGTTACTTTTCTAATCACATATATCGATTTGTTTTTGCAACAAAAGTTTTGTGAATTATTCGTACTTTGTTTTTGTAAAGTTGTGGACAAAAAGAAAACAGCAGGGAGGGAGGGAGGGAGGGAGGGAGGGAGGGCAGTGGGTGGACATAAAGGTGTGACAGTTAAGTCAACAATTTTCATTTATCACCACAAGTAGATTTTCTTAGTTTAAATATGATTCAGGTGCAGCTACAGTAACAGTGTGCTGTAACAACCTTAATACTGTTCTGTACACCAAAACAACCATAATAATGCCGTCAATGTTTGAGGAGACTTTTCACTGGCACCCCGCTGCTGTAGTGCCAAGTCTTCACCTCCAGTACACCTCCTACCTCCCTCCTGAAGTCTATTTGTCCCACACAGCTTGTAGATAGAGGGGATTATTGTAAAAGTGATAACAGAGGCATAATGAAGTCTGATCTAAGTCTTCCACCCTGATAAGATAGAGGATAGTTTAGGCGTAGGTTATAAATTAAAAAAAAAATAAATTATGAAAACAGGTCTCGCATATAGAGCTTATACAGTACTGTGCTGTGTACAGTACATAGTGTAACCCTTCATTACTGAAATTCAACTTGCAACCCAAGATTAAATTCCTAATAATACTGCACAAGCCAAACTGTAAATCACTCAGGCTAGGACAGCACTACAGTGCTGCCCCCTACTGCAGCAACTTTCAATGGAAAAGCTGAGCAACTAATGTAAATCCACATACAGTACAGTGATCTTCCAGTTAGCTGGAATCCCTGGCCACCAGAACTCCCCAATAGGCAGAATGGACTTTGACCTACATGGGAGAACTCTCTCCATTCTGGGCATGGGAATGAGTTTCCACATTTTCAAGAAAATTTCAGAGAAAATCTCTCCAAACCTCTGTTCCGAGTATGGAAAAAAAATCCAGGAGTTTCGAGACATTGCATCGTGTTTCTGCACGTGCCAGTCGCATAGGTGGACTAACTGCTTGGGTAACTTAGGCTGTAAGCTAGTACACTTAGTTCATATTCCGCTGCCATTGTACATGGATGTTCCATACTAGTTGCAGTGTTTTTGTACAGTTTGTTTTGTGCAGTAAAATACCGGTCCAACGAATTACCCAAAAGTACCCAAAAGTATATTAAATCAGGGTAAAATCTTAACGAATATATGTTTTTTATCAATAAAACCTGATTAATAATGTTTTCATTGAAATGTAGTCAAAATAATGAAATAATAAACAGCGAAAAATGCTAAATTCCAAAGAGTTACCTATCCAAAATGGAGATATAATTACCGATGTTTCTGTTACTTTGGGGTATTTAACATAGCCGTAGGATTTACTTTTCGTTAGGTTAGGTTAGGTTAGCGAAGTGCATCACGATGGATCTGAGTTAGCGAAGTGCATCACGATGGATCTGAGTTATCTCCCTTGTTCACCAACTCTTTGGAATTTAGCGTTCGCCAATACTGAAAGTTTTTCGCTGTTTATTATTTCATCTTACAAATTATTTTTACAAAATTACACTAAAAATATTATTAAACATGTTTTGTGTATGTATAACAGATATTTGTTAAGATTTTACCCTTATTTGTTATACTTTTGGGTACTTTTGAGTAATTCGTGGCTCTCGTAAAATACAGTGCTATACATAACTGTACCAGGACACAATCAGCCAAGAATACAGTGTTGAGACATAAAAGTGATTACACTTTATGTATACTGTACAGAGCAGAGAGGACTGTATGGCTACTATAGGCTAATGTGTAGGTTTGGTAGTTAGGTGAGGAAAGGTCAGGGTGAATTGGTAGTTTTGGCCCCAACAACAGTTTGACCCTAATTTTTTGTTTTTCCCAAGGTAGTTGGTCTAATTCATATGAATTTGACCTTTATTTCTGTCTCAAATGAGTGGCTACCGAGTTATAACCCCTCCCCCACAAAATTGCTCTGATTTGGGACTGAAACTGCAAGGTTAGGTCAGGTTAGGTCAGGTTCTTCACACTTTCATTTTCATTTTCGTGTTCAGTATCATGCAAATATTATAGTACCTCCAGAAATTTATTAAATCCCATAAGTTATTTCTCGTGGTAACTTTACCAAAATACTGTAACTCTTCAGACTCAATAATGCTTTTTGTGGAATATCACTAGAATGTTTGTACATATTCAAACAAAAGTCTCAAGTGAAGAATTAAAACACTTACAATTTACTTAAAATTGTGGCAAGTACTGTACACTACAACTATAGGCAGTGATAAAAATATACAAGCAATGAGTTTTGTACTTTAGAGACATTCTGTTCAGTAACTGGTTAACCCAACAACCTTAGACAAATAACAGTAGAAATCTAAGTTAGTTCAAGTAAAAGTTTTAGTGTCAAACATACAAGTGAAGACGGGAGGATGGAGTATGAGGAACTGTTGCTGTACACCTGCTCCTTGTACTGACAGTGAGCAGTAAGTCGTAGTCACATAAACGTACATCACATGTCTATGACAGAGTAAGAACCATATCTATCGCTATCAACGCCTCCCTCCACCTCACTATATAATTTCTAATACCATGAACTATTATCACCACCAATTGAGCTTCACATAACTTATTCTACTGCCGAGGTATGTCATAGGCTCAAACTTACTATTTCGAGGTCTAGCGATGACTCCTACAAAATGAAAGACGGTCCCGACGGCCAGGAGACAGATGACCCTCAGCTGTTGTTTGCCCAGAGCCATCCTCCACCTGTGACGTCATCGCTCTTGCACTCACATTCTTCTAACTCTCACAAACTTGAAAAACTTTTACAGTTTCTCAGAAGATTTTGTGGTAAATTATTGAAGTTAGATTTTAATAAATACTAATTTTATTGAGCATAGGCGATAACTTAAATTATGGGATATAAAACTTGATTTGTTATTTATTCAAAGAGTGTGGTCATTAGGTATTGTAAAGGCCGGGTAATTCAAGGTGGTGTGTTGTGTCCGGTGGTGACTCACTGTCATGTGTGGTGACGTACCATGTTATAGTGAACAACTTTTCCTATATCGCTATAACACACTAATGTATCAACGACCTCGGATACATACGGCAGTTTCTCATCCATGAAACATGGACACATTTTCATGTTCATTTAAATTTGCACTGTACAGTCCGTCCCTGACTAATGTCGATAACAGCCTTGAGATAGGCAGGGCGTTGCATCATTCTTTATCGTAGGTTCTTAAATAGATAGTTAGCCAAAAAAATATATGATATTGTTACGAGTCCCTTTCGCCACTTACCCAACGTCCAACACTGGTCACCAGCTGCCAGGTCGTATATACAGAAGTAGTAGATATATCACAAATTGTAGTGGATTCCTCCCCTACAAGCACCGAACCTTCTCGAATTCCCCAGCCTACGCCTCCAGCGCTGCCCACGGAGCGGGGGTCAACTATCTACCCACGCCTTATAAGGCCTGACACCGTTGTGACCAGCCTCTTTCTACCCAGTGCCACCAGGAAGCAACACCTCCTCCTCCGCGCGGCTGCCGTTCCCGCCAGCGACCTTGGCGTCCCTCAAGCCGCTTGTCCCTCACTCTGGTCACCCTCACCACCCAGCTCTCTCTACTCAACGCTAATTACCATGCTACCTTCCCAGCAACAAGCTGCATTGTACATCCAATACAATATGTATACAGTGAGCACATTGTGAGTTTCCTTTCTCCATCCCATCCTGAGTGTGAACCAATATCTCACATAACCCTACTAAGTGTCGTTGAATTACCATTGGCTGTCCCGCCAGTTTCCGGTAATTTCCCGACGATCGGTATCAGTGTACAGACAAACAACAGGCCGGTAGATTTCTACCAGGTCACAGAAACACACTTGTGCACTGTACTACTGTAGCCCAGTACTTACCAACAGTGCGTAACGGAGACGTGACCGATTGCCCAAGCGGCTAACATAAGAACATAAGAATGGAGGAAACTGCAGCGGGCCTATTGGCCCATACTGGGCAGTCCCATTTACACCCAACCCCTATTGCTCATATATCCATCCACCCTATGTTTGAATCTATCCAGCGTATTCGAGTCAATAATGATGTTTAGTACAAGTTCCAAACCAATGTTTACCTATATCGCGCCTAAATCTAAATTTGTCTAATTTAAGATCATTGTTACGAGTTCGCTCCTGGCTGGACAGTTTGAGTACCTTTGTTATATCACCTTTGTTTAGCCATGACTTCCACTTACACACCTCTATCATGTCGCCCCTCGCTCTACGTCTCTCAAGGGAGTGCAAATTAAGATGCTTTTACCTGTCTCTGTACTCAAGGTTCCTAATGCCCTGGATTAGTCTTGTCATTCTCCTCTGAATTATTTCTAGGGATTCTATATCCATTCTGTAGTACGGTGATCCGAACTGAACTGCATAATCCAGGTGTGGTCTCACAAGCGTAAGATATAGTTTTAGGATGACCTCACTTGTCATGTAACTAACACTCCTTTGTATGAACCCAAGTACTTTATGAGCCTTGTTACGAGCAAAAACACATTGTTTACTTGGCTTAAGGTTCCTACTTATCATTACTCCTAAATCTCTCTCGCATTCGGATTTCTCTATAACATCGTTGTTCATTTGATATCTGGTTTCCCTGTTTACATCTCTCTCAGTACTTTACATTTGTCCACATTGAATTTCATCTGCCATTTTTCAGACCATTCGAAATTTTTTTTTTAGATCTTCCTGTGGTTTTGCGGAGTTCTCGTCAGATTTAATTACACGCCCTATTTTAGTGTCATCAGTAAATTTACTTATGTTGCTGTCTACGCCGATATCTGTGTCGTTTATGTTGTAGTGGATCCTATCCCCTATAACTGACGACTGAGCTGCAGCGCGCCTACCAGCCAATCAGCGTACAACCAGCGATGCTGGTAGACCTGTGGGGGTATGAGATATTGGTTCATACTCAGGATGGGATGGAGAAAGGAAACTCACAATGTGCTCACTGTATACATATTGTATTGGATGTACAATGCAGCTTGTTGCTGGGTAGGTAGCATGGTAATAAGCGTTGAGTAGAGAGAGCTGGGTGGTGAGGGTGCCCAGAGTGAGGGCACGCGGCTTGAGGGACGCCAAGGTCGCTGGCGGGAGCGGCAGCTGCCAGGCTGGCGCGGAGGAGGAGGTGTTGCTTCCTGGTGGCACTGGGTAGAAAAGAGGCTGGTCACAACGGTGTCAGGCCTTATAAGGCAGGGGTAGATAGTTGACCCCCGCTCCGTGGGCGGCGCTGGAGGCGTAGGCTGGGGAATTCGAGAAGGTTCGGTGCTTGTAGGGGAGGAATCCACTACAGACCTACTCCCCAGTGCGGACGCACATGTAGCAACCCCAGGATGAGAGTGCCGGGTACTTCTGGCATGGCGTGGCTGGCCAGGGAGACCATTCTACTCTGACCTACTGGACCAGCAAGACCTCTCTACAGTGCCTCACCAACCAGGCTCCCTCAGAAAGCTCCTTGCCCAACAGGACCTCTGAGCAAGCTATTCCTCACCTAGTAACGCCTTAGCACTGCACTGTACAACAATAAATAAACAGAAAACGCATTGTGAGTTTCTATCCTACCTCATTCCTGAGTGTGAGATATCTACATGTACGTACGTTTGTGTGCCCATAATAAGAGAATTGACAACTGGCCACATACAGTACGCTACAATAAGTGACCCCTGGAGCTGTGAACACCACACTCCCTCTACTGCTACCTTACCCTCGGAGCAGTGAACACCACACTCCCTCTGCTGCTACCTTACCCTCGGAGCAGTGAACACCACACTCCCTCTGCTGCTACCTTACCCTCGGAGCTGTGAACACCACACTCCCTCTGCTGCTACCTTACCCTCGGAGCTGTGAACACCACACTCCCTCTGCTGCTACCTTACCCTCGGAGCTGTGAACACCACACCTCTGCTGCTGCTCTTACCCTCGGAGCTGTGAACACCACACTTCTCTTGCTACTTTACCTCGGAGCTGTGAACACCACACTCCTCTGCTGCTCTTTTACCTCGGAGCTGTGAACACCACACTCTCTGTTGCTACTCTTACCTGGAGCTGTGAACACCACACTCTCTGCTGCTACTCTTACCTGGAGCTGTGAACCACACTCCTCTGCTGCTTCTTACCTCGGAGCTGTGAACACCACACTCCTCTGTTGCTGCTCTTACCTCGGAGCTGTGAACACCACACTCCCTCTGCTGCTACTTACACCTCGGAGCTGTGAACACCACACTCCTCTGCTGTTGCTCATTCGGAGCTGTGAACACCACACTCTCTGCTGCTACCTTACACTTCGGAGCTGTGAACACCACACTCCTCTGCTGCTACCTACCCTCGGAGCTGTGAACACCACACTCTCTGCTGCTGTTCCTTACCTTCGAGCTGTGAACACCACCCCTCTGTTGCTGCCTACCTCGGAGCTGTGAACACCACACTCCTCTGCTGCTGCCTTACTACTGAGCTGTGAACACCACACTCCTCTGTTGCTATTCTTACCCTCGGAGCTGTGAACACCACACTCCCTCTGTTGCTGCTCTTACCCCTCGGAGCTGGAACACCACACTCCTCTGCTGCTGCCTACCTCGAGCTGTGAACACCACACTCTCTGCTGCTGCCTTACCTTGAGCTGTGAACACCACACTCCTCTGCTGCTACCTTACCCTCGGAGCTAGAACACCACACTCCCTCTCTGTTGCTACCTTACCTCGAGCTGTGAACACCACACTTCTGCTGCTACCTACCCTCGGAGCTGTGAACACCACACTCCCTCTGCTGCTACTTTTACCCTCGGAGCTGTGAACACCACACCTCTCTGCTGTTGCCTTACCCTGGAGCTGTGAACACCACACCCTCTGCTGTTGCTACTCTTACCTCGGAGCTGTGAACAACACTCCTCTGTTGCCTTACCTGGAGCTGTGAACACCACACTCCCTCTGCTACTCTTACCCTCGGAGCTAGAACACCACACTCCTCTGCTGCTGCTCTGCCTCGGAGCTGTGAACACCACACTCCCTCTGCTGCTACCTTACCTCGGAGCTGTGAACACCACACTCTCTGCTGTACCTTTACCTCGAGCGAACACCACCTCTGTTGCTGCTCTTACCTCGAGCTGTGAACACCACACTCCTCTGCTGCTGCCTTACCCTCGGAGCTGTGAACACCACACTCTCTGCTGCTGCTTTACTCCTCGAGCTGTGAACACCACACCCTCTGTTGCTACCCACCCGAGCTGTGAACACCACACTCCCTCTGCTGCTACCTTACCTCGGAGCTGTGAACACCACCTCTGTTGCTACTTACTCTGAGCTGTGAACACCACACTCCCCTCTGTTGCTACTTTACCTCGAGCTGTGAACACCACACTCTCTGCTGCTGCTACTCTACCTCGAGCTAGAACACCACACTCCTCTGTTGCTCTTACCTCGAGCTGTGAACACCACACTCCCTCTGCTGCTACTCACCTCGGAGCTGTGAACACCACACTCCTCTGTTGCTCTTACCCTCGGAGCTGTGAACACCACACTCCCTCTGCTGCTACTCTACCTTGAGCTAGAACACCACACTTCTGTTGCTACCTTTTACCTCGAGCTGTGAACACCACACCCTCTGTTGCTACTTCCACTCTTGAGCTGTGAACACCACACTCCCTCTGCCTACCCTGAGCCAGAACACCACACCTCTGTTGCTACCTTACCCTCGGAGCTGTGAACACCACACCCTCTGCTGCTGCCTTACCCTTGAGCTGTGAACACCACACTCCCTCTGCTGCTACCTTTTTACCTCGGAGCTGTGAACACCACACTCTCTGCTGCTGCCTTACTCCTCGGGAGCTGTGAACACCACACTCCTCTGCTGCTGCTTACCTGAGCTGTGAACACCACACCCCTCTGTTGCTACTCATCTTGAGCTGTGAACACCACACCCCCTGCTGCTACCTACCTCGAGCTGTGAACACCACACTCTCTTGCTGTTGCTCTTACCTCGAGCTGTGAACACCACACTCTCTGCTGCTGCTCTTACTCCGAGCTGTGAACACCACACTCTCTGTTGCTACCTTTACCTTGGAGCTGTGAACACACTCCTCTGCTGCTACCTTACCTCGGAGCTGTGAACACCACACTCCCTCTGCTGCTGCCTTTACCTCGGAGCTGTGAACACCACACTCCTCTGCTGCTGCTATTTTTACCTCGGAGCTGTGAACACCACACCCTCTGTTGCTACCTTACCCTCGGAGCTGTGAACACCACACTCCCTCTGTTGCCACCTTACCCTCGAGCTGTGAACACCACACTCCCTCTGTTGCTACCTTACCTCGGAGCTGTGAACACCACACTCCCTGTTCTACCTTACCCCTTGAGCTGTGAACACCCACCCCTCTGTTGCTACTCTTACCTCGGAGGTGAACACCACACCCTCTGTTGCTACCTTACCCTTGGAGCTGTGAACACCACACTCTCTGCTGCTGCTCTTACCTCGGAGCTGTGAACACCACACTCCCTCTGTTGCTACCTTACCTCGGAGCTGTGAACACCACACTCTCTGTTGCTCTTACCTCGAGCTGTGAACACCACACTCCTCTGTTGCTACCTTTTACCTTGGAGCTGTGAACACCACACTCCCTCTGCTGTTACTCCACTGAGCTGTGAACACCACACTCCTCTGCTGCTACCTTACCTCGGAGCTGTGAACACCACACTCCCTCTGCTGCTGCCTTTACCCTCGGAGCTGTGAACACCACACTCCTCTCTGCTGCTGCTACCTTACCCTCGGAGCTGTGAACACCACACTCCTCTGCTTGCTACCTACCTCTGGAGCTGTACACCACACTCTCTGTTGCTACTTCCATTCTTGGAGCTGTGAACACCACACTCCCTCTGCTGCTACTCTTACCCTGGAGCTAGAACACCACACTTCTGCTGCTGCCTTACCTCGGAGCTGTGAACACCACACCCCCTCTGCTACTTCCACTGGAGCTGTGAACACCACACTCCCTCTGCTGCTGCCTTACCCTGGAGCTGTGAACACCACACCCTCTGTTGCTACTCTTACCCTGAGCCAGAACACCACACTCTCTGCTGTTGCTACTCTTACCTCGGAGCTGTGAACACCACACTCCTCTGCTGCTGTACCTTACCCTTGAGCTAGAACACCACACCCTCTGTTGCTACTCTTACCTCGAGCTGTGAACACCACACTCCTCTGTTGCTACCTTACCCTCGAGCTGTGAACCACACTCCCTCTGCTGCTACCTTACCCTCGAGCTGTGAACACCACACCCCCTCTGTTGCTACTCTACCCTCGGAGCTGTGAACACCACACTCCTCTGCTGCTGCCTACCTCGAGCTGTGAACACCACACTCCCTCTGTTGCTACCTCGGAGCTGTGAACCACACTCTCTGCTGCTACCTTACCTCGAGCTGTGAACCACACTTCTGCTGTTGCTCTACCCGGAGCTGTGAACACCACACTCCTCTGCTGCTGCTACTCTACCTCGAGCTGTGAACACCACACTCTCTGCTGCTACCTTACCCTCGGAGCTGTGAACACCACACTCCTCTGTTGCTACTCTTACCCCCTCGGAGCTGACCACACTCCCTCTGCTGCTACCTTACCTCGGAGCTGTGAACACCACACTCCCTCTGCTGCTGCTCTTACCTCGGAGCTGGAACACCACACTCTCTGTTGCTGCCCTTACTCCGGAGCTGTGAACACCACACTTCTGTTGCTACTCTTACCTCGGAGCTGTGAACACCACTTCTGCTGCTGCTCTTACTCCTCGGAGCTGTGAACACCACACCCTCTGCTGCTACCTACTCGGAGCTGTGAACACCACACTCCTCTGCTGCTGCTCTACCTCGAGCTGGAACACCACACTCCCTCTGCTGTTGCTCTACCTCGGAGCTGTGAACACCACACCTCTGCTGTTGCTACCTTACCCTCGAGCCAGAACACCACACCTCTGCTGCTACCTTACCCTCGGAGCTGTGAACACCACACTCTCTGTTGCTGCCTTACCCTCGGGGCTGTGAACACCACACTCCCTCTGCTGCTACTCTTACCTCGAGCTGTGAACACCACACTCCCCTGTTGCTACTCTCACCTTCGAGCTGGAACACCACACTCTCTGCTGCTGCCTTACCTCTGAGCTGAACACCACACTCCCTCTGTTGCTACTCACTCTCGGAGCTAGAACACACCCTCTGCTGCTGCTCTGCCCTCGGAGCTGGGAACACCACACTCCTCTGCTGCCTTACCTCTGGAGCTGTGAACACACTCTCTTGCTGCTACCTTACCTCGGAGCTGTGAACACCACACTCCCTCTGCTGCTGCCTTACCCTCGGAGCTGTGAACACCACACTCCCTCTGTTGCTACCTTACCCTCGGAGCTGTGAACACCACACCTCTGTTGCTGCTCTTTACCTTGGAGCTGGAACAACACTCTCTGCTGTTACTCTTACCCTGAGCTGTGAACACCACACTCCTCTGCTGCTGTTACCTTACCCTGAGCTGTGAACACCACACTCCCTCTGCTGCTGCTCTTACCTCGAGCTGAACACCACACCCCTCTGTTGCTACCTTACCCTCGGAGCTGTGAACACCACACTTCTCTTGCTACCCTTGGAGCTGTGAACACCACTACCTCTGTTGCTACCTTACCTCGGAGCTGTGAACACCACACTCCTCTGTTGCTGCCTCCACTCGAGCTGTGAACACCACACTCCCTCTGCTGCTATTCCTTACCCTCGGAGCTGTGAACACCACACTCTCTGCTGCTACTCATTCTCGGAGCTGTGAACACCACACTCTCTGTTGCTACCTTACCTGGAGCTAGAACACCACACTCTCTTGCTACCTTTTTCATCCTGAGCTGTGAACACCACACTCCCTCTGCTGCTACTCACCTCGGAGCTGTGAACACCACACTCCCTCTGCTGCTACTCACCTCGGAGCTGTGAACACCACACCCTCTGCTGCTACCTTCCTGGAGCTGTGAACACACACTCCTCTGCTGCTGCTACCTTACCTCGGAGCTGTGAACACCACACTCTCTGTTGCTGCCTTCCCCGAGCTGTGAACACCACACTCCCTCTGCTGCTACCTACCCTCGGAGCTGTGAACACTCCTCTTGCTACCTTACCTCGAGCTGTGAACACCACACCTCTGTTGCTACTCACTCCTCGGAGCTGTGAACACCACACTCCTCTGCTGCTACCTACCTCGAGCTGTGAACACACTCTCTGTTGCTGCTCCACTCCCTCGGAGCTGTGAACACCACACTCCCTCTGCTGCTACCTTACCCTCGGAGCTGTGAACACCACACCCCTCTGTTGCTGTTACCTACCCTCGAGCTGTGAACACCACACTCCCCTGCTGTTGCTACCTTACCCTCGGAGCTGTGAACACCACACCTCTGCTGCTGCTACCTTACCCTCGGAGCTGTGAACACCACACTCCCTCTGCTGCTGCTCCTTACCCTCGGAGCTGTGAACACCACACTCCCTCTGTTGCTGCTCCTTACCTCGCTGGAGCTGTGAACACCACACTCCCTCTGCTGCTGCTACTCTTACCTCGAGCTGTGAACACCACACCTCTGCTGTTGCTATCTTACCCTCGGAGCTAGAACACCACACTCTCTCTGTTGCTGCTACCTTACCCTCGAGCTGTGAACACCACACTCCTCTGCTGCTACCTTACCCTCGGGCTGTGAACACCACCTCCCTCTTCACTTTACCTTACCCTCGGGCTGTGAACACCACACTCCCTCTGTTGCTGCTGCCTTACCCTCGGGCTGTGAACACCCCCTCCTGCTGCTGCCACCCTCGAGGCTGGGAACACCACACTCCTCTGCTGCTGCCTTACCCTCGGAGCAGTGAGACACCCACTCCCTCTGCTGCTGCCTTACCTCCGGGCTGAACACCACACTCTCTGCTGCTGCCTTACCTCCAGGCTGTGAACCACACTCCCTCTGCTGCTACCTTACCCTCAGGCTGTAGACACCACACTCCCTCTTGCTGCTGCCTACCCCTCAGCCTGTGAACACCCACCTCCTGCTTTACCTCTTACCTCGGAGCAGACACCACTCCCTCTGCTGCCTCTGCCACCCTCGGGCTGTGGACACACACTCTCTTCTGCCTTACCCTCAGGCTGTGAACACCACACTCCTCTGCTGCTGCCTTACCTCGGGGCTGTGAACACACACTCCCTCTGCTGCTTCTGCTCACCTCAGGCTGTGAACACCACACTCCCTGCTTGCTGCCACCTCGGGCAGTGGACACCACCTCCCTCTGCTGCTGCCTTACTTCCTCGGAGCAGTGAACACCACACTCCTCTGCTGCTACCTTACCCTCGGACTGAGCACCACATCCCTCTGCTGCTGCCCCTCAGGCTGTGAGACACTCCCTCTGCTGCTGCTACCTTACCCCTGGGCTGTGAACACCACACTCCTGCTGCTTCTGCCACCTCGGAGCTGTGAACACCACACTCCCTCTGCTGCTACCTTACCCTCGGAGCTGTGAACACCACACTCTCTTACAACTACCTTACCCTCGAGACTGTGGACACCCACCCCGCCTCCTCTGTGCCTTTCCCTCTGAGCTGTGAACCTCCTCCTCCCTCTGCTGCTGCTACCTTGCCTCCGAGGCTGTGAACACACCACCTCCCTCTCTGCTGCTACCTTACCTCGGAGCTGTGAACACCACACCTCTGCTGCTACCTTCCTTGGAGCTGTGAACACCACACTCTCTCTGCTGCTACTGCCTCGGAGGTGGAGACACACACTCCCCTCTGCTGCTGCTCCCTTACCCTCGGGCTGTGAACACCCACACTCCCTCTGCTGCTACCTTACCCCTGGAGCTGTGAGGAACACTCCCTCTGCCTTCTGCCTCCTCGGGGCTGTGAACACCACATCCTCTGCTGCCTTACCTTACCTCGTGGCTGAACACCACTCCTCTGCTGCTACCTTACCTCGGGCTGTGAACACCACCTCCTGCTTGCCTTACTCGGGCTGTAGACACACACTCCTCTGTTGCTGCCTTACTCAGCTGTAGTTTCACACTCCCTCTTGCTTTACTACCGCTCACCTCGGGCAGGAACACCACCTCTCTGCTGCTGCTGCCTTCCCTCGGGCTGTGAACACCACACTCTCTGCTGCCTTACTCCTGGAGCTGACACCACCTCCCCTCTGCTGCTGCTGCCTTACCCCTGGAGCTGCCAGAATTCCCCTCCCTCTGCTGCTGCCCCTCGGAGCTGTGAACACCACACCTCCTCTGCTGCTCTGCCTACCTCAGAGCAGTGAACACACCTCCCTCTGCTGCTGCCCTTACCTCGAGGCTGTAGACACCACACTCCCTCTGTGCTGCCTTACCCTCGGGCTGTGAACACCACACCCTCTGTTGCTTCCTTACCCCTGGGCTGTGAACACCACCCTCTGCTGCTACTGCCCCTCGGCTGTGAACACCACTCCCTGCTTTGCCTTACTCTCCAGACAGACACCACACTCCCTCTGCTGCTTGCCTTACCTCGGGCTGTGAACACCACACACTCCTGCTGCTTGCTCCCCCCTCGGGCTGTTGAACACCACACTCCCTCTGCTGCTCAACTCCTCGGGCTGTGAACACCACACTCCCACTGCAACAGCTTCCTGCTTACCCTCGGAGCAGTGAACACCACACTCCCTCTGCTGCTACTCGCCTCGGGCTGGCAGACACCTCTGTTGCTGCTTCTACCTCTGGGCTGTGAGACACCACACTCCTCTGCACTTATACCTCGGAGCTGTGGACACGGCCACTCTCTGTTGCTACTCTCACCTCGGAGGTGGACACCACACTCTCTCTTGCTGCATCCACTCTGGACGCTGTCGGACGCCACGCTCTGTAGCAGCACACTCCTCGGGCTGTGGACGCCACTCCACTCTTAGCAGACCTTGCCTCGGTCTGTGGACGCCACACTCCTTCTGCTGCTACTTACCCTGGACTGTGAGACACACTCCTTCAAGCAGCTACTTTTACCTCGGGCTGTGAACACCACACTCTGCTTGCCTTACCCACTCGGAGCTGTGAACACCACACTCCCTGCTGCTGCCTTGCCCTCGGAGCTGTGAGACACCACTACTCTTTGCTGCTACTCTTGCACTCGTGCTGTGAACACCACACTCCCTCTGCTGCTACCACTGGACTGTGGACACCACTCCTCTGCTATACTTTTTCCCTGGAGCTGTGGACACCACGCACTCCTCTTACAGCTGCACCTTACCCTCGGGCTGTGAACACCACACTCCTGCCTGCCTTGCCACTCTGGCTGGCCAGACACACACACTCCCTCTGCTGCTCCTTTACCTTACCCTCAGGCTGTGAACACCACTCTCTGTTGCTGCTACTCCTCTGGGCTGCAGACACCACGCTCTGCTCATGCTGCCTTGCCAGGGCTGTGAACACCACACTCCCTCTGCTTGCTGCCTTACCCTGGAGCTGTGAACACCACACTCCCGCTGTTGACAACCTTACCCTCAGTGTGAACACCACTCCTGCAACAGCACCTTGCCTCGGGCTGTGAACACCACACTCCTCTGCTGCTACTCACTCGGGCTGTGATACACCACTCTCCTCTTGCTACCTTTAAGAGCTTACCCTCTGACTGTGGACACCATTTCACTCCTCTGCTGCTGCTGCTTACCCTCGGAGCACCTGTCAGACACCACCACTCCGTCTCTGCCACCCTCGGAGCTGTGAACACCACACTCCCTCTCTGCTGCCTTACTCCTCGGGCTGTGAACACCACACTCCACTCTTAACCAGCACCTGCCACCCTCGGGTGGCCAGACACCACACTCCCTCTGCTTTTGCTACTTCCCTCCTGAGCTGGAACACCACTCCTCTGCTGCTGCTCGGGCTGTGAACGCCACGCTCCTCGCTGCTACTGCTTTGCTACTTGAGCTGTGAACACTCCCTCTTGGCAGCCTTACCCTCGAGCTGTGAACACCACACTCCGCTGCTGCCACCCTCGGGCTGTGAACACCACCTCTGTAAGGCTACCACCCTCGGACTTGTGGACGCCACATCACTCTCCTTCTGCGCCTTTCATGCCTCGAGCTGTGAACGCCACACTCCCTCTGCTGCTCACCTTACCCTCTGACTGTGAACACCACCACACACTCCGCTCTTATCTGCTGCCTTACCTATCAGCTGTGAACACCACACTCCCTCTGCTGTTGCTTGCCTCTGGGCTGTGAACGACACTCTCTCTGCTGCTATTTGCCTCGGAGCTGTGAGACACTACCTCTCTGCTGCTTTTACCCCTTGGGCGGTGAATACCGCACTCCTGCTGTTGTTGCTCCTCGGGTTGTGAGACACCATGCCCCTTCTGCTGCTGCCTCGGGCTGTGAGATACCACTCTCTTGCTGTGCTGTTTGTTCGGACTGTGAGACACCACATCCTCTGCTGCTCTTCTGCCTTGTAGCTGTGAGACGCCACACTCCTCTTTGCTGCCTTGCCCTGAGCTGTGAACACTACACTTTCTCTGCTATTTGCATGCCTTACACTTTGGCTGTGGAACACTCCTCTGCTGCCTCGGGTTTTGGACCCACACTCCCTCTGCTGCTGCTACCTTGCCCTCAGGCTGTGAACACCACACTCCTCACCCAACAACCACTTGTACCATGGGCTGTGAGACACACACTCCCTCTGCTGCTACCTTGCAGCAGACATTGAACACCACACTCCTGCAGCAGCAGCAGCACCCCTCCGGACAGCCAGACACCGCACTCCACTCTTAACAGACACCTTACCCGCCCCGGGTGTGAGACACCGCACTCACTCTGCTGCTGCCTTACCCTCGGGCTGTGAGACACCACACGCTCCATGTAACAACAGCCTGCAGCGGACTGTGGACGCCGCATCACTCTTAACAGCAACCTTGCCTCGGATATTGAACCACGCTCACTCAACAGCAGCTGTACCCTCCGGACTGTGAACGCCGCTCACTCTTATCTTATGCCACGGCCCGTTTATTGAGACACCACACTCCTTGCCACTCGGACTGTGAGACGCCACACTCCACTCTTAGCAACCTTGCACTCGGGCTGTGAGACACCACGCACTCACATAACAACTGCCTTACCCACTCCAGACTCAGCGGACGCCGCACTCATAACAGCATAACTGCCTTGCCCTCCGGACTTAGCGGACACCGCTCCTCTTAACAGCGCAGCGCCTCGGGCTGTGGACACCACTCGCCTTCACCTTACCCTCCCGGACAGTGAGACGCCGCACTCATAACGCTGCAGCGCGTCGGACAATGAGACACCACACTCACTCTTAATAACTGCCTTACCCTCAGACTGTGAACACCACACTCCCTCTGCTGCTGCATACCACTCCGGGCTGTGAACGCCACTCCACTCTTAGCAACTGCATACCCTCAGACTGTGAACGCCGCATCACTCAACAACTGCACCAGTTACCCTCCAGACTGTGAACGCCACTCACTCTTAACCTCAGACAACAGACACCACTCCTCTTAACAACAACTACCTTACCCACTCGGGCTGTGAACACCCACACTCCCTCTGCTGCATGCCCATCAGGGCTGTGAACGCCACACTCCCTCTTAACAGCACCTTACCTCGGGCTGTGGACACCACATCACTCTTAGCAGCAGCTACTTATGCCGCATCCGGACAGTGGACGCCGCATCGCCTTAACTGCCACCCTCAGACTGTGAACTCACACACTCACTCTGCCCAGCACCCAGCCCAGACTCAGCCAGACACCCACTCCTCTGCTGCCACCCTCGAGGCTGTGAGACGCCACTCCCACTCACTGCTGCTGCCTTACCCTCAGATAGCTGACGTGCCACTCCCCTCTGCTGCCACTCAGGCTGAACACCACACTCCCACTCAACAACTGCCTCAGGAACAGCCAGACACCACACACTCCTCACCAACGCTCCTTTCACCTTACCCTCCGAACAGCGGACGCCGCATCATAACAACACTCGAGACATTGACACCGCACTCCTCTTGGCAACATGCCTCCGGACTGTGAGACACCACTCCGCAGCAGCAACACTCGGGCTGTAGACACACACTCAGCAGCTGTGCAGAACCCTTGCATCCGGACTGTGGTGCCATCGGACTGTGGACACCACACTCCGCATCTGCTGCAACGCCACTCCGGACAATGGACGCCACCACTCACTTAACGCTGCCTTACCCACTCGGACTTGGCGGAACTTGCTCTTAACCTTCTTTCACCTTACCCATCAGACTGTGGTTACCATCCACACTCGCAACAACTCACCTTACCCATCGGATGAACACCACACTCATAACAGCAACTGCCTTGCCAGCGGACGTTTCCACACTCCACTCAACACCTTGCCTCGGGCTGTGAGACACCACACTCCTCGCGCTGCCCACCTCGGGCTGTGGACGCGCTCGCTCACCCAGCAGCAACTGCCTTGCCCATCGGACGCGCACTCACTCTTAACAGCGCTTCTGCAGCGCGCCGGACTGTGGACGCCTTATTCACTCCTTACCTCGGGCTGAACACCACTCCCTGCCCTTTCTGCCCACCCTCAGGCTGTGAACACCACGCCACTCCTTTCTGCCACCCTCGGGCTGTGAACACCACCTCCCTCTGCTGCAGACTGTGAACACCCACCCCTCGTGCTGCCTTGCCACTCAGACACCAGCCAGACACCACTCCCTCTGCTGCTACCTCAGGCTGTAGACACCACTCACTCGCAGCAGCATGCTGCACTGTGAAACGCACTCCACTCACCTTACCACCGGACTGTGAGACACCACGCCACTCAAACTGCAGCGCCAGGCTGTGGGCATTTTACTCCTGCACTCGGGCTGGCCAGACACCACACTCACTCGCAACAGCTGCACCTTGCCTGGGGCTGTGGGCACCGCATCCCGCCTAACAATAACTACCTTACCCTCGGACATGCACTCTTAACAGCCTCTTACCCATCGGACTGTGAGACACCACACTCCCCTCTTAACAACTACCACCCTCGGACACCACTCCTCTTAACAACGCCTTACCACCGGACAGTGCCGCCGCTCCTGCTGCTGCTGCCTTACCCTCAGACTGTGAACACCACACTCACTCTGCTGCCTCCGGGCAGCCAGACACCACACTCCCTCTGCTGCTGCCACCCTCCCGGGCTATGAACACCACACTCCCCTCTTAACACTGCTACCTTACCCTCGGGCTGTGGTCACTCTGCACCCAGCTGCACCCAACCCCACTTACACTCCGGGCTGTAGACACCACACTCCCACTCTGCTGCTTCTGCCCTCCCGGACTGTGAGACACCACACTCCCCTCTCTTCTTGCCGCCGGATGGACGCCGCATCACTCTTAACAACTGCCTTGCCTCGGACTGTGAGACACCACACTCCCTCTGCCAGCTGCCAGCCCGCCGGACAGACGGACACCACGCGCCATCTTCGCTGCGTACCTCGAGATGTGGACACCACTGCCTCGGACTTGCCACACTCATAACTGCCTGCATCAGGGCTGAGACACCACTCCCTCTGCTGCTGCCCTCGAGGACTGTGAGACACCCGGCTCCACTCTTAACAGCCAACTGCAACATACCCTCCAGTTTCAGTGAGACGCGCTCCTCTTAACAACTGCATGCCCATCGGGCTGTGAACACCACACTCCCTCGCAACACCCTCCGGACTGTGGACACCACACTCCCTCTTCTGCCCACCTCAGACAATGGACGCCGCTCCCACCTTTCTGCCACCCTCAGACTGTGGACACCCACCTCCCTCCTGCTTCACCCACCCCTCAGGAGCTGTGAACGCCACGCCCTCTGCTGCTACCTTGCCCTCAGGGCTGTGAACACCACACTCACTCTTAACATGCTACCTTACCCTCAGACTGTGAACACACTCCCTCTGCCTGCATGCCACCTCGGGCTGTGAACACACACTCCCACTCTGCACAACGCCCAGGCTGTGGGCACACACTCCTGCTGCCACCCTCGGGCTGTGAACACCACACTCCCTCTGCTGCTGCTTACCCTCGGGCTGTGAACACCACACTCCCACTCTGCTGCTGGGTGTGTTTTAACGCTGTGCCTCGGGCTGTGAGACTCCGCGCAACTCTTCTGCCCCTCGGGCTGTGGACGCCTGCCACTCACTCGGACTGTGGTTCCACTCATCTTGCCTGGGCTGTAGACGCCACGCTCCCTCTTGAAATATGGTTATTGAACATCCGCTCAATGAGACGCCACTCCGGTCTGTGAGCAACTCTTCTTAGCATACCATGGGCTGTGGACGCCGCGCTCCTCTTAACAACACTTACCACTCGGTGTGAGACGCCACCTCCTCTGTATGCTGCTTGCACTCGGGCTGTGAACGCCGCACTCACTCTGCCTTTCACCGGGTGGGGGGCAGCCCCTCGGGCTGTGAACACCGCACTCCTAGCAGCGGCTGCGCCCTCCGGGCTGTGAACGCCGCACTCCTCTTCTGCATTGCTGCCCTCGGGCTGTGAGGACACCACTCACTCTTAACCTTGCCAGCTTGGACTGTGGACGCCACGCTTTAGCATGTGGGCTCCTGTAGCAACATGCCGCTCGGCTGTGGACGCCACACTCACCAACGCTGCCTTACCCTCGGACTGTGGACACCACACTCACTCTGCTGCTGCTCACCTTGCCTCGGGCTGTGGGCGCCACCTCCTCTGCTGCTGCTTTGCCACTCGGGCTGTGGACGCCACGCTCATGTTTCTGCTGTTGCCATCGGGCTGTGAGACGCCACGTCACTCTTAACAGTATTTCTTGTATCCGGATGTGAGACGCGCTCCTCTTCAGCAACTTGCCTCAGGTTTTGTGGACACCAGTTCTTAG
The DNA here is from genome assembly GCF_018991925.1 of Homarus americanus. Lineage (NCBI taxonomy): Eukaryota > Metazoa > Arthropoda > Malacostraca > Decapoda > Nephropidae > Homarus > Homarus americanus. Next base: position 1,254,955 of record NW_024722158.1, read on the forward strand.
TAGTGCTTGCCGCTCGGGCTGTGTTCACCTCATCTCAGCAGCAACTTAACCTTGCCACTCGGACTGTGGACATCACTCCCTCTGCTTTGCCCTCGGGCTGTGGACGCCGCATCACTCTTTGCCTTGCATGGGGCTGTGGACGCCCACTCCCTCAGCAGCCTGCTGCCATCGGGCTGGAGACACCACGCACTTTCCATCTTAGACATTTTACCCTCGGAACAGTGAGACGCCACTCTAACTATGCTGCTACCTTACCCTCCGGGCTGTGAGACGCCACTCTCACTCAACAGCACCTTGCCCTCGGGCTGTGGTCACACTCACTCTCAACAGCTGTTTACCCTCCAGCCTGTGAACACCACACTCCCTCTGCCTATACCCTCGGGCTGTGTACACCACACCTCCCTGCTGCCTGCCTTACCCTGGACTGTGAACACCACACTCCCTGCTGCTGCTGCCAGGGCTGTGAACACCACGTCACTCTGCTGCTTGCCTTACCTCGGGCTGTAGACACCACCTCCTCTGCTTTTTGCCACCCTCAGGGCTGTGACACCTCCCTCTGCTGCTGCTACTGCCCTTGGGGCTGTGAACACCACTCTCTCTGTGCTTGCCCTCAGGCTGTGAACACCACACTCCCTCCGCTACGCTTGCCGCTGAGGCGTGAACACCACACTCCCTCTGCTGCTGTACCACTCGGGTGTGGCCACCACACTTATCTGAGCTACGCTTACCTCAGGTTTGTGGACACCGCTCATGCTGCTGCCTTGCCTCGGAGTGTGGGCACCACACTCCTCTTGCTGCGTGCCTTGACCCTCTGAGGATGTGGACACCACGCTCCTCTGCTGCTGCTGTATGCCTCCTGGCTGTGGACACCACACTCCTCTTACAGCAACTGCCTTGCCTTGGGCTGTGAGACCCCACACTCCTCCAGCAACAGCGCCTTGCAGACTGTGAACACCACGCGCTCACTCACAACAGCAGCCTGCCTTGCCTCCGGGCTGTGAGACACCACTCCGCTCTGCCTTGCAGCAGACGGACACCACACTCCATAACCAGCAGCACCTTGCCCTTCGGCTGTGGACACCACACTCCCTCTGTATCTACCTTACCCTCCGGACTGTGAACACCACCTCCCTCTGCTGTACCTTGGACTGTGAGACACCACACTCCTCTGCTGCCTTACCCTCGGGCTGTGAACACCACACTCCCTCTGCTGCTATACCCAGCTTGGGCGTAGACACCACACTCCCCTCTGCTGCCTTGCCCTCGGGCTGTGGACACCACACTCCCTCTGCTGCTACCTTACCCTCAGGTTGAACACCACTCCTGCTGCTGCTGCCCTTGGGCTGTGAACCCACACTCCCCTCGCTGCTGCCTTACCTCCGGGCTGTGAGACACCACACTCCTCTCCTCTGCCTTACCCTCGGTGTGAGACACCACACTCCCGCTGCCTTACCCATCGGGCTGTGAACACCACACTCACTCTGTTGCTGCCTTACCCCTCAGGGCGCAGAGACACCACACTCCCTCTTCTGCTGCCTTACCTACCTCGGACTGTGGACACCACACTCCCTCTGTTGCCTGCCTTACCCTCGGGCTGTGGACACCACACTCCCTCTGTACCCTCAGGCTGTGAACACCACACTCCTCTGCTGCACTACCTTACCCTCAGGCTGTAGACACCACACTCCCTCTGCTGCCACCCCTCAGGCTGTGAACACCACACTCCCTCTGCTGCTGCTACCTTACCCTCAGGCTGTGACACCACTCCCACTCTGCTGTCTTCTGCCACCCTCCGGGCTGTGAACACCACACTCCCTCTCGCTGCTGCCACCCTCGGGCTGTGAACACCACACTCCCTCTGTGCTGCTACCTTACCCTCAGGCTGTGAACACCACACTCCCTGCTGCTGCTTACCTCGGGCTGTGGACACCACACTCCTCTGACCTTGACCCTCGGGCTGTGAACACCACCTCCCTCTGCTGCTCTTCATACCCTCCAGGCTGTGAACACCACACCTCCCTCTGCTGCTACCGCACCCCTCAGGCTGTGAACACCACACTCCCTCTGCTGCTGTACCTTACCCTTGGGCTGTGAACGCCACCCCACTCCCTGCTGCTGCCCACCCTCAGGCTGTGAGACACCACACTCCCTCTGCTGCTGTACCCTCGGGCTGGGCACCACTCCCTCTGCTGCCATTCCCTCAGGCTGTAGGACACCACTCCCTCTGCTACCTTGCCCTCAGGCTGTAGACACCACTCCTCTGCTGCTCACCTTACCCTCAGGCTGTGAACACCACCTCCCTCTGCTGCTGCACTCAGGCTGTGAACCACCTCCTCTGCTACCTTACCCTCAGGCTGTGAACCACCACCTCCCTCTGCTGCTGCTGCCTTGCCCTCCAGGCTGTGAACACCACTCCCTCTGCTACTGCCTTACCCCTCAGGCTGTGAACACCACTCCCCTCTGCTGCTACCTTACCTCGGGCTGTGAACACCACTCCCTCTGCTGCTGCCTTACCCTCGGGCTGTGACACCACCACTCCTCTGCTGCTGCACCTTACCTCAGGCTGTGAACACCACTCCCTCTGCTGCCTGCCTTACCCTCCGGGCTGTGAACACCACACTCCTCTGCTGCTACCTTACCCTCAGGCTGTAGACACCACACTCCCTCTCCTGCTGCACCCCCAGCTGTGAACACCACCTCCCTCTCTGCCTGCTGCACCTTGCCCTCAGGCTGTGAACACCACTCCCTCTGCTGCTGCCTTACCCTCAGGCTGTGAGACACCACACTCCCTCTGCTGCTGCTGCCCACTCAGGCTGTGAACACCACACTCCTCTGCTGCTGCACCCACCTCAGGCTGTGAACACCACACTCCTCTGCTGCTGCCCACCTCAGGCTGTGAACCCCTCCTCTGCTGCTGCCTTACCCTCAGGCTGTGAGCACCACTCCTGCTGCCTGCTGGGCTGTGAACACCACACTCCTCTGCTGCTGCCACCTCAGGCTGTGAGACACCACCTCCCTCTGCTGCTTACCACTCGGGCTGTGAACACCACACCCTCCCTCTGCTGCTGCCTTACCTCAGGCTGTGAACACCACACTCCTGCTGCTACACCCTCCAGGCTGTGAGCACCACACTCCTCTGCTGCTGCTGCCTTACTCAGGCTGTGACCACTCCTCTGCTGCTGCCTTACCCTCAGGCTGTGAACACCACTCCTCTGCTGCTACCTTACCCTCTCAGGCTGTAACACCACACTCCCTCTGCTGCTACCTTACCCTCAGGCTGTAGACACCACACTCCCTCTGCTGTGCCTTACACTGGGCTGTAGACACCACACTCCCCTCTGCTGCTGCCTTACCCTCCAGGCTGTGAACACCACACTCCTCTGCTGCTTTACTACTCGGCTGTGAGCACCACCTCCTCTGCTGCTACCTTACCCTCAGGCTGTGAGACACCACACTCCCTCTGCTGCTGCCCCTTACCCTCCGGGCCTGTGAACACCACTCCCTCTGCCACCACCTCAGGCGACACCACACTCCCTCTGCTACCTTACCCTCAGGCTGTGAACACCACACCTCCCTCTGCTGCTGCCTTACCCTCAGGCTGTGAACACCACACTCCCTCTGCTGCTGCCTTACCCTCAGGCTGTGAACACCACTCCCTCTGCTTGCTGCTGCCCACCTCAGGCTGTTGAGACACCACTCCTCTGCTGCTGCCTTACCTCAGGCTGTGAACACCACACTCCTCTGCTGCTACCTTACCTCCAGGCTGTGAACACCACACTCCTCTGCTGCCTTACCCCTCAGGCTGTGAGCACCACACTCCTCTGCTGCTTCTCTTACCCTCAGGGCTGTGAACACCACACCTCCCTGCTGCTGCCTTACCTCGGGCTGTGAGCACCACACTCCTCTGCCTACCTTGCCCTCAGGCTGTGAGCACCACACTCCTCTGCTGCTGCTGCCACCCTCAGGCTGTGAGCACCACACTCCCTCTGCTGCTGCCTTACCCTCCAGGCTGTGAACACCACCTCCCTCTGCTGCTGCCCACCTCAGGCTGTAGACACCACACTCCTCTGCTGCTACCTTACCCTCCAGGCTGTGAACACCACCTCCCTCTGCTTTGCTTACCCTCAGGCTGTGAACACCACCTCCCTCTGCTGCTGCTACCTTCCTCAGGCTGTGAGACACCACACTCCCTCTGCTGCTACCTTACCTCAGGCTGTGAACACCACACTCCCTCTGCTGCCTTACCTCAGGCTGTGAGCACCACACCCTCTGCTGCTACCTTGCCTCAGGCTGTAGACACCACTCCCTCTGCTGCCTGCCTTACCCCTCAGGCTGTGAACACCACCTCCCTCTGCTGCTCTTACCCTCAGGCTGTGAACACCACACTCCCTCCTGCTGCTTCTGCCTCAGGCTGTGAGCTCCACCTCCCTCTGCTGCTGCCTTACCCTCAGGCTGTGGACACCACTCCCTCTGCTGCCCACCTCAGGCTGTGAACACCACACTCCCTCTGCTGCTGCTGCTCCTTACCCTCAGGCTGTAACACCACTCCCTCTGCTGCTGCCACCCTCAGGCTGTGAACACCACACTCCCTCTGCTGCTACCTTACCCTCAGGCTGTAAGACACCACACTCCCTCTGCTGCTGCCTTACCCCTGGGCTGTGAACACCTCCCTCTGCTGCTACCTTACCCTCAGGCTGTGAACACCACCTCCCTCTGCTGCTACCTTACCTCCAGGCTGTGAACACCACACTCCCTCTGCTGCTACCTTGCCCCTCAGGCTGTAGACACCACACCTCCTGCTGCTGCCTTACCCTCAGGCTGTGAACACCACACTCCCTCTGCTGCTGCCTTACCCTCAGGCTGTGAACACCACTCCTCTCTGCTGCTGCCTTACCCTCCAGGCTGTGGACCCACACTCCCTCTGCTGCTGCCTTACCCTCAGGCTGTGAACACCACACTCCCTCTGCTGCTACCTTACCCTCCAGGCTGTGAACACCACACTCCCCTCTGCTGCCTTACCCTCAGGCTGTAGACACCTCCCTCTGCTGCCTTACCTCAGGCTGTGAACACCACACTCCTCTGCTGCTACCTTACCTCCAGGCTGTGAGACACCTCCCTCTGCTGCTGCCACCCTCAGGCTGTAGACACCTCCCTCTGCTGCCTCAGGCTGTGGCACTCCTGCTGCTGCCTTACCCTCAGGCTGTGGACACCACACTCCCTCTGCTGCTGCCCCCCCTCAGGCTGTGGACACCACCTCCCTCTGCTGCTGCCTTACCCTCAGGCTGTGAACACCACACTCCTCTGCTGCTGCCTCCTCAGGCTGTGAGACACCACCTCCCTCTGCTGCTTCTGCCCACCCTCAGGCTGTGAACACCCTCCCTCTGCTGCTACCTTACCTCAGGCTGTGAACACCACACTCCCTCTGCTGCTACCCCTCAGGCTGTGAACACCACACTCCTCTGCTGCTGCCTTACCCTCAGGCTGTGAGCACCACACTCCTCTGCTGCTACCTTACCCTCAGGCTGTGAGCACACACTCCTCTGCTGCTGCCTTACCTCAGGCTGTAGACACCACACTCCTCTGCTGCTACCCACCCTCAGGCTGTGAACACCACACTCCTCTCTCACCTTGCCTCGCTCACCACTCCCTCTTTACCTCAGCAGACACCACACTCCTCTGCTGCTCCTTACCTGTGTCCCCTCCCCTCTGCTGCTGCTTCTCTCCTCAGGCTGTGAGACACCACACTCCCTCTGCTGCTGCTACCTTACCTCGAGCTGAGACACCACACTCCCTGCTCTGCTACCTTACCCCTCAGGCTGTAGACAACACACTCCCTCTGCTGCTCTACCTTACCCTCAGGCTGGGCACACTCCTCCTGCTGCTACCTTACTCAGGCTGTGAGACACCACTCCCTCTGCTACCCCTCAGGTGTGAACACCACACTCCCTCTGCTGCTACCTTACCCTCAGGCTGTGAACACCACACTCCTCTGCTGCTGCCTACCCTCAGGCTGTGACACCACTCCTGCTGCTGCCCACCTCAGGCTGTGACACCTCCCTCTGTGCTGCCTCAGGTGTAGACACCACACTCCTCTGCTGCTGCTACCTTACCCTCCAGGCTGTGAGACACCACTCCCTCTGCTGCTGCTGCCCCTCAGGCTGTGGACACCACCTCCCTCTGCTGCTGCACCTTACCCTCAGTGTGAACACCACTCCTGCTACCTTACCCTCAGGCTGTGAACACCACACTCCTCTGCTGCTGCTACCTCGGGCTGTAACACCACACTCCCTCTGCTGCTGCTCCTTACCCTCAGGCAGACACCACCTCCTCTGCTGCTACCTTACCCTCCAGGCTGTGAGCACCACACTCCCTCTGCTGCTGCTACCTTACCCTCAGGCTGTGAGCACCCACCTCCCTCTGCTGCTACCTTACCCTCCAGGCTGTGAACACCACACTCCCTCTGCTGCTGCTACCTTCCCTCAGGCTGTAGACACCACACTCCCTCTGCTGCTGCTCCTTACCCTCAGGCTGTAGACACCACCTCCCTCTGCTGCTGCTACCTTACCCTCAGGCTGTGAACACCACTCCCTCTGCTGCTCTTCTGTACCCTCAGGCCAGCCACCCCTCTCTGCTGCTGCCTTACTCAGGCTGTGAACACCACTCCTCTGCTGCCTTACCCTCCAGGCTGAACACCACACTCCCTCTGCTGCTGCTACCCCCTCAGGCTGTGAACACCACTCCTCTGCTGCTGCCTTACCCCTCAGGCTGTGAGCACCACCTCCCTCTGCTGCTACCTTACTCAGGCTGTGAACACCACTGCTGCTACCTTACCTCCAGGCTGTGAACACACTCCCTCTGCTGCTGCCTTACCTCAGGCTGAACACCACTCCCTCTGCTGCTACCTTACCTCAGGCTGTGAACACCACCTCCCTCTGCTGCTGCCTTACCCTCAGGTGTCAGACACCACACTCCTCTGCTGCTACCTTACCCTGGGCTGTGAACACCACACTCCCTCTGCTGCTGCCTTACCCTCAGGTGTCAGACACCACACTCCCTCTGCTGCCTGCCTTACCTCAGGCTGTGAGCACCACTCCCTCTGCTGCTGCTCTGCCACCCTCAGGCTGTGACACCCACTCCTCTGCTGCTGCCTTACCTCAGGCTGTGAGCACCACACTCCCTCTGCTGCTACCTTACCTCAGGCTGTAGACACCACACTCCCCTCTGCTGCTGCTACCTTACCTCAGGCTGTGAACACCACACTCCCTCTGCTGCTGCCTTACCCTCAGGCTGTGAACACACACTCCCTCTGCTGCCTACCTCAGGCTGTGAACACCACACCCCTCTGCTGCTGCCTTACCCTCGGGCTGTGAACACCACACCCTCCTGCTGCTGCCTACCCCTCGCGGCTGTGAACACCACTCCTCTGCTGCTGCTCTTACCCTCAGAGCTGTGAACACCACACTCCTCTGCTGCTGCTCTTTACCTGAGCTGTGAACACCACACTCCTCTGCTGCTACCTACTCCTCGGGCTGTGAACACCACACTCCTCTGCTGCTACCTTACCCTCAGGCTGTGAAACAACACTCCTCTGCTGCTGCTTTACCTCAGGCTGTGAACACCACACTCCCCTCTGCTGCTACCTTACCCTCAGGCTGTGAACACCACACTCCCTCTGCTGCTGCTGCCTTACTCTGAGCTGTGACCACACCCCTCTGCTGCTGCCCACCCTCGGAGCTGTGAACACCACACTCCCTCTGCTGCTACCTACCCTCAGAGCTGTGAACACCACCACTCCCTCTGCTGCTTACCCTCGGCTGTGAACACCACACCTCTCTGCTGCCTTCCTTTCACTGGGGCTGTGAACACCACACTCCTCTGCTGCTGCCTTACCTCCTCGGGCTGTGAACACCACACTCCCTCTGCTGCTGCTACTACTGAGCTGTGAACACCACACTCCCTCTGCTGCTACCTTACCTCGGAGCTGTGAACACCACACTCCTCTGCTGCTGCCTTACCCTCGGAGCTGTGAACACCACACTCCCTCTGCTGCTACCTACCCTCGGGCTGTGAACACCACACCCCTCTGCTGCTACCTTACCCTCAGGCTGTGAACACACCCTCTTGCTGCTCTTACCTCAGAGCTGTGAACACCACACCTCCCTCTGCTGCCTTACCCTCGGAGCGAACACCACACCTCTGCTGCTGCTGCCTACCCTCGGAGCTGTGAACACCACACTCCCTCTGCTGCTGCCTTACCTCGGAGCTGTGAACACCACACCCCTCTGCTGCTACCTTACCCTCAGAGCTGAACACCACACTCCCTCTGCTGCTACCTTACCCTCTGGGCTGTGAACACCACACTCCTCTGCTGCTACCTACCCTCGGAGCTGTGGAACACCACACTCCCTCTGCTGCTGCCTCCACTCGGGCTGTGAACACCACACTCCCTCTGCTGCTACCTTACCTCGGGAACACCACACCTCTGCTGCTACCTTACCTCGGAGCTGTGAACACCACACTCTCTGCTGCTTTCTACCTCGGAGCTGTGAACACCACACTCCTCTGCTGCTGCCTACCTCGGAGCTGTGAACACCACACTCCCTCTGCTGCTACCTTACCCCTCGAGCTGTGAACACCACACTCCCTCTGCTGCTACCTTACCCCTCGGAGCTGTGAACACCACACTCCCTCTGCTGCTGCTACCTTACCCTCGGAGCTGTGAACACCACACTCCCTCTGCTGCTTACCTACCCTCGGGGCTGTGAACACCACACTCCCTCTGCTGCTGCTGCCTTACCCTCGAGCTGTGAACACCACACTCCCTGTTGCCACCTCGGAGCTGTGAACACCACACCTCTGCTGTTGCCTACCTCGGAGCTGTGAACACCACACTCCTCTGCTGCTCTTACCTCGGAGCTGTGAACACCACACTCTCTGCTGCTACTCTTACCTGAGCTGTGAACACCACACTCCTCTGCTGCTGCTTTACCTCCCGGAGCTGTGAACACCACACTCCCTCTGCTGCTACCTACCTCAGGCTGTAACACCACACTCCCTCTGCTGCTGCTCCTTACCCTCGGGCTGTGAACACCACCACCTCTGCTGCTACCTTACCCTCAGGCTGTGAACACCACACTCCCTGCTGCTACCTGCCTTCCAGGCTGTGAACACACTCCCTCTGCTCTACCTCGGGCTGTGAACACCACACTCTCTGCTGCTACCTTACCCTAGGCTGTGAACACCACACTCCCTCTGCTGCTGCCTTACCTCCCTCGGGCTGTGAACACCACACCTCTGCTGCTACCTTACCCTCGGGCTGTGAACACCACACCCCTCTGCTGCCTTTACCCTCAGGCTGGAACACCACACCCTCTGCTGCTGCCTTACCTCAGGCTGTGAACACCACACTCCTCTGCTGCTGCCTTACCCTCGAGCTGTGAACACCACACTCCCTCTGCTGCTGCCTTACCCTCAGGCTGTGAACACCACACTCCTCTGCTGCCTTACCCTCGGGCTGTGAACACCACACTCCTCTGCTGCTACCCTTACCCTCAGGCTGTGAACACCACCTCCTCTGCTGCTACCTTACCCTCGAGCTGTGGACACCACCTCCCTCTGCTGCTGCCTTACCCTCAGGCTGTGAACACCACACTCCCTCTGCTGCTACCTTACCCTGGGCTGTGAGACACCACCTCCCTCTGCTGCTGCCTTACCCCTCAGGCTGTGAGACACCACACTCCTCTGCTGCTGCCTTACCCTGGGCTGTGAACACCACTCCCTCTGCTGCTGCCCCTTACCCCTCAGGCTGTGAACACCACACCTCCCTCTGCTGCTGCCTTACCTCAGGCTGTGAACACCACCTCCCTCTGCTGCTACCTTACCCTCAGGCTGTAGACACCACACTCCCTCTGCTGCTCTTGCTTACCCTGGGCTGTGAACACACCTCCTCTGCTGCTGCCTTACCCTCAGGCTGTGAACACCACACTCCCCTCTGCTGCTCACCTTACTCTGGAGCTGAGAACACCACACTCCCTCTGCTGCTGCCCCCTTACCCTCAGGCTGTGAACACCACACTCCCTCTGCTGCTACCTTACTAGGCTGTGGGCACCACACTCCTCTGCTGCTGCCTTACCCCTCAGGCTGTGAACACCACACTCCCTGCTCCTTCTCCTCCAGGCTGTGGGCACCACACTCCCTCTGCTGCTACCTCCATGCTGTGAACACCCTCCCTCTGCTGCTGCTCTGCCTCTCCAGGCTGTGAACACCACACTCCTCTGCTGCTGCCTACTGAGCTGTGAACACCTCACTCCTCTGCTGCTACCTTACCCTCAGGCTGTGGCCCTCCTCTGCTGCTGCCTTACCTGGAGCTGTGAACACCACACTCCTCTGCTGCTGCCCACCTCAGGCTGTGAACACCACACTCCCTCTGCTGCTGCTGCCACTACTGGGCTGTGAACACCACACTCCCTCTGCTGCTGCCACCCTCCAGGCTGTGAAACACCACACTCCTCTGCTGCTCTGCCCACCTCAGGCTGTGAACACCACACTCCTCTGCTGCTGCTCCCACCTGGGCTGTAGACACCACACTCCCTCTGCTGCTGCTGCTCTTACCCCTCAGGCTGTGAGACACCACACTCCCTCTTGCTGCCCACCCTCAGGCTCTGAACACCACCTCCCTCTGCCTTACCCCTCCAGGCTGTGAACACCACACTCCCTCTTGCTACCTTACCCTCAGGCTGTAGACACCACACTCCCTCTGCTGCTGCTGCCTTCCTCCGGGCTGTGAACACCACCTCCCTCTGCTGCCTTACCCTCAGGCTGTGAACACCACACTCCCTCTGCTGCTACCTTACCCTCAGGCTGTAGACACCACACTCCTCTGCTGCTGCTGCCACCCTCAGGCTGTGAACACCACACTCCCTCTGCTGCTACCGCCCCCTCAGGCTGTGAACACCACACTCCTCTGCTGCTGCCTACCCTCAGGCTGAACACCACTCCCTCTGCTGCTGCCCACCTCAGGCTGTGAACACCACTCCCTCTGCTGCTGCCTTACCCTCCAGGCTGTAGACACCACACTCCCTCTGCTGCTGCTACCTTGCTACCCTCAGGCTGAGACACCACTCCTCTGCTGCTCTGTACCCTCCAGGCTGTGAGACACACACCTCCCTCTGCTGCTCTTACCCTCAGGCTGTGAACACCACACTCCTCTGCTGCTGCTACCTTACCCTCCAGGCTGTGAACACCACACTCCTCTGCTGCTACCTTACCTCCAGGCTGTGAACACCCACTCCCCTCTGCTGCTGCCTTACCTCAGGCTGTGAACACCACACTCCCTCTGCTGCTGCCTTACCTCCAGGCTGTGAACACCACACTCCTCTCTGCTGCTACACCCTCAGGCTGTAGACACCACACTCCCTCTGCTGCCCTTACCTCCAGGCTGAACACCACACTCCCTCTGCTGCTCTACCTTACCCTCTCTGGAGCTGTGAACACCTCCTCCTGCTGCCTGCCCTCAGGCTGTGCCACTCCCTCTGCTGCTGCCACCTCAGGCTGTGAACACCACACTCCCTCTGTGCTGCCTTACTGGGCTGTGAACCTGCCCCCTCCTCTGCTGCTGCCTACTGGAGCTGCTAGACTCCACACTCTCTCTGCCTGGGCCCTTGTAAGACACCACCACATCGCTTGCTGCTGCCTTATACTGCTGGGCTGTGCTACCACTCCTCTGCCTGCCTTACCGTCGGGCTGTGAACACACTCCTTTGCTGCTGCCTTTCTGGGCTGGGCTTTTTTTTGCGCCACTCTGCTGCTTGCTACTTGAGCTGTGAGGTCGCTGCTGCTGCCGGTCCGGGCTATACGCCTTCCTGCTGCTCCATCTCACAGCCGTGGGTTTTTTACTCTTAGTCTGTTCTCTGGCTGTGGCAGGTGAGCCCATCGTGGGAGCTATTGTTGCGATATTCCAGTGGTTTGGCTCTTTTTTCCTCTCCTGGATTTTTTTATTTTTATAGTTCTGGCCTAGGACCTGCACCTTAAAAGTGTGTTGTCTCGAAGTCCCTGCGTGTTCACCTCCCTCCGGGTTTGTGAACTCAGGGGCTCCCATCTCACCCTTCCTGTGTGTGACACACTCATGAGAATGGACGGACGGATCTCTCTGCAGTCCTTCAACCACAACATCAGGACTGGTTGGATGTGGCAATCAGCCTCATCGGGCTCCACCATCTGCCGGCGACAAGTGGCGCCCTGCTCTGTGTCTTGCCACTGAAGTCTTCACGCAGGTCCTGCAGACCATTTTCAACCCTCCAGATGACGACAAATTCGCTACCCAGCGGGATACTCCAAAAGCCGCGTTATTAACGGACCAGTCCCATCTCCTGCAAGACCTATCCTCCATCCCCCCTCAGGCCTCCTCCAAGAACTCCCCTGTTCCTTGGGAACATCAGGTTTGGTGTAGCGTATCCTGTGGGCAGCCTACTGTTGCGTGTCTCGTCCACGCGTGCAGTTTTGACGCATCCATGGTCTCAGCCACCGGGTGTGCGGGCCGCCCAACCTCCTCACGCAACGTGTCGTCTGGCCTGCATCAAGACCGATATACTAAGAAATGGGCTGCCCAGTGCCTGGCCTGCCAGTCCTCCAAAATACATCGTCACCACGGTTTTAAAACCTTCTATTCCCAAGAACGTTTCCGTGGTGCACCTCGACATAGTGGGACCTCTTCCATCATCCTGTGGCCTTTTCATCTTCACCTGCATCGCTTGTTTACCAGGTGGGCCATCCCCTATGCTACAGCAGTCTGTCGCGCCTTCATGTCCGCTGGGTTTTCTGGCCCCGCTACCGTCATCACCAAACCGAGAGCGGTTTGGTCTGCTTTCTGGGACCTCAAACACGTCTAGACAACGCACTACAGCATACCACCCTCAATCCAGCAGGCATGTGGTAGAGGCGTTTTACCACTGGCAGCCTGAAGCGGCACTCAAGGCTGGCGACGCACGACTGGACTGTCTCTGGCTGCCCTTAGTGCTCCTCGGCATCCGTCGTCTGAGGATATGGACTGTGGCAACAGATCTCACCTAGGCGAAGCCCCACCTACCGAATTTTCTCACTCCCTCCTGTCCTCCACCAACCCCACTCTGTCGTTCTCGACACGACTTATAACGCTTCGACCAAGCAGTTTCTGCGTGCCATTTCTGCTCCACGCCAGCTTCCTCGGCGCCCTGAACACATCCCTCCTGCATTGTGGTATGTAGTTCGTCAAACATGATGCTCACCCCTAAAAGCCCTACGATGGACCTTTCCAGGTTGTTACCCGTTCAGCAGGGTTCCTGACGATCCGGAATAGCGAACGCAGCACATCGGCTGGGCGAAGTCAGCCGGCCACCTTACCGTTGGGTCCCCAGCCAGCATCACCCCAACAAACTACGCCTGCGCCAGTCTACCGCATGGTTTCTTGGGCACCCTCTTCCCCTCAGGTACCTACTGTCTCCGTGGTGGACCTCCTCCTGACGTGGACCTCTGTCATGGACCCCTGTTGCTGTCATGGACCCTCCTCCGGAACGTGGACCCTGCTGCTGGGCTCGTTGTTGCTGTCTTAGACCCTTCTCTGACTTGGCCCCTTGAACCTAATCCTTGCAGTAGACACCACGGCTTGTTTCTGGGCACTCTCTTTCCACCCTCTAGGCACCTCCTGCTCTGTCCTGCACCACTTGCTTGTCATGGGCCCTGTTGCTGTCATGGCCCCTGCCCTGACCCAGTCTGTGAGCACTGCTGCGACAGGGCACAACAACTGTTGCCTGTACAGCCTCCTTCTAATAAACCTCTCCTCTGATTCTCCACAGGTTTGTCACTGGATGGTCGTCATCGCACACCTGCACGGCATGTGTATCACTTGTGGAACCTTCAATCTCCTGCTGGCGCGCCCGGAGGTGTAGTGAATCTATCCCTACAAATGATGATTGAGCTGCCGTGCCTACCAGCCAATCAGCGATGCTGGTAGACCTACTCCCCGGTGCGGGCGCTGGATGTAACCCAGGATCAGAGTGCGGGTACTTCTGGCATTCTCCTCTGTGATCTCACTCTGCACGCAACCTTGAATCTTGATGCTCCAGAATGTGCTCATGCAGGTGTGTGGCTGGCCAGGGAGACCATTCTTTCCTGACCTACTGGACCAGCAAGACCTCTCTACAGTGCCTCACCAACAGGCTCACTGGCTCCTTGCCCAACAGGACCTCTGAGCAAGCTACTCCTCACCCTGTAACTCCTTAGCACTGCACTGTACAACAGCAAGCAAGCAGAAAATGCATTGTGAGTTTCTATTCTACCTCATTCCTGAGTGTGAGATATCTACATGTCTGGCAGCGCTAGAGACAATAGACAACTAAAATTGACAACTGACCATGCTTCTAGTTACATTCTTATTAACGCCTTAATGGTCCATGTACTGGGCAGAGAACTCCACGCTTGTCGCGTTGCTCCGATGGGATTTAGTGTCGTTAATGCTCCCTGCGCTGTTTCCTGTCCTGTAGTACGCACCTTTCCATTTTAGAATATTGTGGGGTTTTGTGATGTTCAAAACGTTGAGGGTACTGGAGTGGGCACACACTGTGCTGGGGGCGGCAGGCGACGGCGTCTGAGGCAAACAGATTGTGTTGGGGTTGGCGGGATGCAGTGGTGAGGGCAGGAACGACGCCTGCAGACTTGGAGGAGCAGAGCTGCTCGAGGTGTCCATCTGCGGTGCAGGGACTTTGGCGGGTCCCTCATGTCTTTGTGAGATGTTGCTCTCGTCTGGGAGCGCTGATCTGGTTGAAACCGAGAAATGTGGCAGTGTGGCAGCCGGGAGTTGTTTCTGCGGCAGCCTGGTGCACAGCAGTGGATTCGTGGAATGCTCTGTCTGCCGTGGCTGCGTGAATATCGAGGTGAGAGTAGTCCAATACTGAGAGGACAAGACGAACTTCTGCAGGGGGCTTCAGGTGTGAAGCTGGCGCAGGATAGTAGCAGGAAGCCTGTGTGTGTGGCTGAGATTGTTCAGCATCTCATCCTGCGAGCATTACGTAGGCGTTGAGATTGCGAAGGACTGTTGGGTCTCTTGGAGATCTGGTGTTGGTATCTCTTGGGCATCTGCGTGAGCTGCAGGTGTTGTTGTTATGCTGGAGGTTGGTGATGGTTTCTGAACTTGTGTGGCGACTTGGGCAGGGGAACAGATCAGGGAGCATGCGTGTTTGCGTTGGCGCAGTCTTCAATGTTGTGATTGAGACTGGGAGGTCGTTGTGTTTCTCACCTCTGTTGAATGTTTTTCCAGGGTATTTTGTAGAGTTTTGTGATGTTGTCTTCACTCTAAGATGATGGAAGCTTTCTCTAATGTGGTTTCTTATACAATATATTGAATGTACAGTCTGGTGTTGGTTGCGTGGTTTGTTGAGAGGTGTTGGATGAGCTTGGTGTTGGATGAGGACTTGTTGAAGGGGTGTTGGATGAGAGCTTGTTGGAGAGGTGTTGGTTTTGTTGAAAAGTGTTGAGTAGACTTGTTGAGAGTGTTGATGATGGCTTGTCTTGTTGGTTCGGGAGCGTGAGTAAGCGTGTTTTGGCTCGTGGCTCTGTGTGCTTTGAGCTTATATAAGAGATGAGCATTGCTGGCATTAGATCCCTCTGTGACTTTTGTTTTGGCTTGAAACGATAATGGGTTGTTAGCTTGACTAAACGGCAGTGGCGGTTGTGGGAAGTGTATTTACAATATACCTCAATGCACGTCACCATGGTGTTTTCGTGGGGTTTCTGTGAGCTTAAATTCAAGATATACCATCATGGACTGTCTTTAAGTCGTGTTTCCTGATATTCAGCAGTTTGTTGTCTCTAGTCTGTGCAGAAATATAGTGGGCAGTTGTCCTTTGTGAGTCTATTTTTTTGGTTGTAGTTTGAACTTTTCATCATTTTTGTTTGATAAAACGTCTGTTTTATTCATTCTGTTTTTCCTTCTATGTTGATGATGTGTATTGAAGCGGGGCCTTCTGCGGATGGGTCCACTGGTCAGGAAGGTTGTGGACCCCAGGGCCGTACTGACCATCACTGCGTATTGGGCCTCAGAGTGGCATACATCAGTTGCTGGAGATCGAACTTTCATTTTTCCAACATTACGGACTGAGATCCAGGTTTTCCTTCTGTTGGGCACCATCTATTAACCTCTTCCCTGACCTCTTTTACTGTCACAACTTCAACTGACCAGAAAACTTGCACCCAAACCTTTTCAAGTCTCTACTGTACAACCTTTTTTCCAACTTCCGTTCTAAGGAGGTGTGCGCGCCACTGCAACACCGTTACTACCTATGGCCGACTCTCGGATCTTGAATCTTCCACATGATGTCATCTGGCTCAAAATATCTCTACCAGCATGACTGTTTCACTGTGTTCTCCCAACTCTATTTGGAACTCTTTGACTATCTCTACTTTGCCATGGTCGTTGCTTTTACACACCCTTGAGGTCCTCTACCTGAGATTTCAATGTACCTATTCAGAGAGTGGCTTGGCTCTGAGATGACAGGTGGGCTGAGGCATCTCTTTTCTGGGTTGGAACAAATAATCAAACACCTACCTTGTTCTGTTCTTCGAATCAACTTGCTAACATTCTTGATCTTTGTTTTTTCTCTAACCCTCACACTATTCTGTACTCAACTTCCCCTTTGAGGGTCTTCTGATCACAACCTTATTTCTATTGTCAAATGGAGCGTGCCTCCCCTCTAACGTCCTTTATGGCACTATCGAAGGACTGGCAATCGCGAAATTCTTCACCGACTTTCCATTGGATTGAATATTTGCTTTTCCACTCGGGATGCACCTCGGTATGTTGAAAAGGGCAATATTGCTGGGGTAATACTGCCTTTGGTAGGCAGTGCATTTATCCCACTTGCAAAACTTTCACTTTTAATCATGGTTTTGATGCGCTCTGCTCTCTCATGCAGGGGTGAGAGATAGGGGCATATCAAGCTATGAAACTATCTCCTTCTCTTTTCCCACCTTTTACATTACCTGTTTAGAATCGTTTAGCAGGGCAGGCTCAATTTTATAAACAGAAGACCGCTGTCTGACCGAGGCCGGCCTTAGAGAGTCTTAGGGCCCAGTGTGGGTACAGGTGGGCTTCTTCATTCATGCGGGTCAGTGACACAAAATTAATCAACTAGTAAGTGGATCCAGTCAGCTGTGTTTACTCGTGGAAAAACTCTACAACTTGTGGATGGGTCTAAACGTAATCTGACCTCTAGAAACTTTGGTCAGTCACCATGCAAGTTTTTTTAACAATCTTAGGAGAACTTCGAGAAACTGAGGCCCTCATGTACATGTATTACCAAACTTTATAGATTTTGGAATATAATTTACCTGATCCCTTGCTTTGGTAAATCTTGAATTTTGAATATGATAAACTATATGTTGTCAACAGAATGTGCATGTGCATAAAAGATGTAATATAGTAGGCAGTTTGTATCACATGATACTGTTAAAAATACTATAGGTTTATAGATATTTAAAAGCTGTTACATTTGACTATATTTTTTTTAATTTTTTCAGAGAAATGATTTTTTAATGCTGTTCTGTAATTAACATATTATTTAATTCAGGTACAGTAAAAAAATTCAAACATAAACAGTATAAATAAACACTACCGACTTTGTAAAGAATTCACAAGAATTATAATAATTTTATTTCTCTGCTTAGAACCTCAGTATGGTTAATTACATATACAGTATGCTGCAATGTGTTGTTGTGAATTACTTGGCGAGCAGAGGGTAGTTAGTGCTCTAGAGTGAGTTTTTGCTCCAGTGGCGTGGGCCCAATTGATAAGGCCGGCCTGGTCCTGACTAGTGCTTCTCTTGCAAATCCTTCTGGTCGTAACCAAAAGCATCTGTAATAACTTCTGTACTTCTTCTTTTCCTCCTCTCTTGGCTTTCCGAATGATAACTCTATAGCCAACTCTCCCCTGACAAAGCCAATCTCTTTGTTTTGTTCTCCCCTAATTCCACCTTAGGCGATACCCTCTATCCCTCCTGCCCTGCTCCTCCTGCTGAACCAATGCACTTTCCTATAATCTCCATCACCATCACTGTCATCATCATCTGCAAATACACCACCATAATCATCACCCACATATCATACATCATCATCACCACCATCTACCACTCGGAGGCTCATGCCTGGTTTAGTCTCTTGCATCAGTAGGATACTGCTGTGTCTCTGTTACTGTATTGTTGTGTATGTGTCAGTGTAGGGCTGCTCACGACCCAGCTTTTGTGGCCGTCCGATGAGAACTCTAATGATTATTTGATCCGTCCACACCCACTATGGAAATGGCTCAATTTCTCCCAGCCTGGCATAAATTATATTGAGGTGGGGGGTCTCAGCTGAATAGAATCATTTGTTTTTGCCAGAATAAAACACGTTTGGTTTTATCCAGTGTTAGTTACAGGAGGCAACCAGGGGACCGGTGTAAACCTGGGTGTTTGGTAGTGGGATGCAATTCTCTCTGTGTCCGGTGTATGGCACTTTTAAATCAGTGTAGGTGGAAATAAAATATTTGCTCAACGTATCGTGCCGTTTACCTGGCAGAGACGATGATTCTGTGGTGAGCAGCTGGTAGTGGCGTTGATAGTGGCACTATGCTTTATCTCGGTTTGTTTGCGCAAATGCAATTAATTAAATGAGTTGTTGGAAGTGAAAATGCAGGTGAAGCCAGAAAGTATTATAAAATATAGAAATAATAAAATACCAGTTTTTGTTATAGATGTTTGAATTCTAGTACGTGTATCAGACCTCCATGCAGTGGTAGTGGTCAATAGGCTAGTAGTTCTGATAGTGTAATTATTTATTTGTTTAAAATTTAATTTATGGTGAACATAAAGTCCATAATTTTTTTGGTGAAAGTTAATGGTAAATTAATGGTGAAGAATGTGGTAGAGGTGTGGTTATATGAGTTGAGGAATTCTCTTATTTCTCTTGTGGTCTATTGTGATTTTTTGAATGGTCATTGATGATAGATGCGGTGTGGTGAGATGTTGAAAGGAAAAATATACTAATTGGTGTATAGTGGGGTTCATATTACAAGGTCCTGAGAGAATCTTTATTGGATTTACTTGAGTTGTTCCTTTCCTCACACAAGTTTTCAGTCTCTGGCATTATCATTCTCTCCTAGCACCAATCAGCATTCACTGGACCAGTGCCCATTTCCCATTCCTCCCATCACATCTGCCTGAACCTATTGGGAAGCACTTAATCCTCGGCCTAGTATTCCCAAATCTATTCTTCTCACTCAGGTTTCTTATCACACAGTGGTCTAATCATTTCTGCTTTTTATCCTTCAAACCTAAACTTCATACATTTGTGAGCTTTCCGCTCATAATCAATCCTACATGGCCCATACGTCATCAATACTTTTACTACATTTCTTCCACCTGGTTGCCTTTCGCCTCTAGTGACCAAACACCGTCCTCCATTCCACTCTTCCTTTCAGCTTCTTTTCACTTTGAATGAGCAGACTTCACTGTCCTCTTTGGCCACCACTTCCAACCTATTCCTCTCACCATTTATTCCTCTTGTTCCCAGCCACATTGTCTGACTCCTGAGCCTCCAACAGGCAGAAGATCCAGGTCAGAGGCTCAATCACTAAGCTTCTTGGGAAAGTAAAGATAGAGATAAGGCGGCTCCCCTAGCTGCCTCGCCTCATTAAAGAAAGAGTTATCATTGTTACACTCTACGATATATGGGTAAGGGTGTGCCACATCCCTCGCCACACCAAATCTTCAACCACTTTTAGCATTTCATTCACTTACTACATGACACACTGAACCATCTCTCTACAACCCATTTTACTTTTTGTCCACATTCACCAGGCCTTTCCAATCTTGGAATACCAACAGATAACTCAAAAATATAGTCCTGTGGAGTTTTAATGTTCAAAGTTGGTTAAAATAGCTTACCTTCAAATACCATACTGTGGCTGTTCCCAAACTTTCAGCCATAAGAAACACTACTTCCCAAAAGTTAAGGGGCACTACATTTATTTTCCAAACTTTCAGCCATAAGAAACACTACTTCCAAAGTTAAGGGAGCACTACATTTATTTTTTAATCACAATACAAAGATGTACATTCATATAACACAAAAATTACTGTGATACCTATATTAAAATTAAACATCCACAAATATACACAGTGGTATGAGAACGAATTTAATTTTTCTAGGAACCTTGTTCGTTATAGCATTCGCTCGTTATAGGATTAATCCGCCCAGGCCCCCAAATACAACCACTTAACACTGAAAAATATAATATAAAATTGTAAAAATTGTAAAAGTGCATATAATATGCATCTAAACCCTGAAATAAAGAGTATCATTAATACTTGTAATAAAAAACAATAATTAGTAAAAAAAAAAAATTTTTTTAAATAATGTTCGGGCAGGGAGTTTCGCTCAAGCTAAAAGCATTCTCAATTTTATTGAAACCGTTCGTATAGGAATATTCGTGTAGATCCGTCATATAGCATTAACTTACTGCATACAGTACTGTAAATTAAATACCGTATAAATCTGAAAATAAAAAATAATTCAATTTATAAAATTACACAAATATTCTTTCTAATAATATATATATATATATATATATATATATATATATATATATATATATATATCGTGATATACTTCGCTTATATCCCTCTTCAGTAGGGTCAATTCCTCGTTATGATATTCGTTTATAGGTCGGACTCCACGCTTTTTGAGGGTAAAGGAACAACAAACCTTCAGAGAAACACTACGCCCTATGCAAACTTATACTATTTATTATCGCATACTTTTTATTAATTGAAACGCTGGTAGTTTCAAATAAAAAATATTGTATATATTTCATTCAAGTATTTATTCCAAAGTTATCATCTAAGGGAATATTATTGTAATAATAAACAGTTTTTAACTAAACCATTCAAAAAGCATTACGGTAACATCTTTTGAACGTAAACAAAAGCTTAAGTCATTGTTTTTAAGCATTTATTTATCCCCACTTTCCACTGTAATGTAGACGCCATTTTGCAAAAATATTATTATTTCGGTGAATGTATTATATCGGCTGCAGTAAATAGAATATCATTGTATAATAGAATTAAAATCTGAAAAATGTAGCAATTCAGAAGTTCTTGTTTTACATGTATTTTATCCTCATTTTTAAAGATGAAATATGGACGCCACGCTTCAGCAAAAACTACTATTTATTTCCCGAGAATATGGAAATGTAATATTTTGCTGAAATGACGACGACATTACAGTGAAAGTGGGGGATAGTAATCGTGACGTAAAAAACAATGACTCACTTTTCGCTCAAGATGTTACCGTAATCGCTGATGGTTTTCAGTTAAAACTGTTTATTACAATAATATTCTCATCCTAATTCACTTGTGATGTAAAAGTTTTTTAATTGAAAACGATTTTAAAACACGGTACTGCTTCAGCTGATACGGTAGAGCTCTGGTCATGGAGGCTTTAGGTTTGCATCACCTTTCTAAAGCAGCTTTTAATTTTAGCGATGCTGAAATTATTGTAAGCTTAATGCATATTCTTATTTTCTTGCTTCTATTTTCCAGGAATTATGACAAGTTTTTTATATAGAATACAATGTTACGGCACTTTAATTTGCTGTTATTCATTTTAAAATATTAAGAACAATCAAACAATATTTAGTAATGATATTTGCAGGATTCTCCCTACTAAAAAGACCAAACAGCTGGTACTTCCCTCAGCTCTTGAAACTGGCAACTGTGTGTAGATGACCTGACTCACATCATATTATGTCATCACGAGTAGCCTACGTACATTTCCAAATTGTGTCTTGTTATAGTGTAAACGCAGTTTGACCCATATTCTTCAGCATGGATTCAAGAAGAAACAAGTTCACGCAAAGTTCAAGCTCCAGTGATTGAATATGAACAGACTAACAGCTGTGCAGCAGCAAGGGAATTTAAGGTTCGAAAAAATGTTAGAGACTGAAAATGCTCTCTGTACAACTTAAGCTTATGCCGAAAACAAAATGTGCTAACGGAGGAAAGTGTAACAAGTGGCCACAGGTGGAAGTTGAAGTGGCATGTGTCAGTGAAAACCGACAGAATGGATATGGTTTTTCCCGAGGATCAAATCGAATCTTTGCCTTGAAACTAGCTAGAAATTAGGCATCACAGATTTAAGCAGTCATGGTTGGTGCACAAGATTTATGAAAAGAAATGATTTTGTACTGAGACAGAGAACGAAAATATCACAGTCACAAGAACTTGATGACAAGGTTATTGAATTTCATAGGTTCATAATCAAACACCGAAGAAGAACTCATATAGACTTATGTATTGGAAACATGGACGAAACGCCCATGAATTTTGATATGCCAGTCAGTCAAACAGTGAATAAAGTTAGTGAAAAAACAGTTTTAGTTAAAACTACTGAACATGAAAAATCAAGATTCACAGTTGGGCTATCATGTATGGCTGACAGCACAAAGCTGATGCCTATGCACGAGAAAGGATGGATGGATGAAGGCGCATACAAAATATGGCTTAAAGTCTGGAACTTTCGACCAGGAACTGTGCAAAGAAAAAAGTCTTCTTGTGTGGGATATTTTCGGTCACATCTTGTTGACAGTGTTACTGCTGGGATTAGAGAGAAACACTGATATAGCTGATTCCTGGTGGATTAACAAGTCTTGTCCAACCACTGGATGTTTCCATAAACAAACCATTTAAAGATGTGAGAGTGAAGTGGAACAGCTGGATGATTTCCAGCACGCCAAGCCCATCAACTGTAGAGGCCTGGGATACAATCAGACCAGAAATGCGGTGAAATCTTTAAGAAATGGGATTTCGAAATGCTCTTGATGGAACAGAAGACGACTTGTTGTGGGATTATGAGGCTAATGAGAGCGTGATTGAGGATGAAGATATTGATGATCCTATGGCTGATGATGGTGTTGATCCATATGACGATGCTGTTCAAGGAGAGGACTGGGAGGAGCTGTTTGTGCTGA
>NW_024722158.1:1278085-1305585 GCF_018991925.1 Homarus americanus
TCCAGTTGCATTGCTGCTGCTGCCTTACTACTGGGCTGGTGCTGCCACTCCCTCTGCTGCTGCCTTACCCTCCAGGCTGTGAACCCCTGCACCTCCCCTGCTGCTCTTTACTGGGCTGTAGACACCCTCCCTCTGCCTTTCACCTTACCCCTCAGGCCGTGAACACACAATCCCTCTGCTGCTTGCCTTGCCCTCCGGGCTGGCACCCCCACTCCCTCTTACCTTACCCCTCAGGCACAACGCCGACACCACACTCCCTCTGCTGCCACTTACCCTCCCAGGCTGTGAGCCACCACACTCCCTCTGCTGCTGCCTTCCCTCAGGCTGGCTGAGCACGCTCTGCTGCCTTACCCTCAGGCACATGAACACCACTCCTCTGCTGCTACTGCCTTACCACCAGGCTGTGTGAACCACCTTTCCTGCTGCCCACCCTCCGGGCTGTGAACACCATGCGCCACTCCTGCTGCTCACCTTGCCCTCCCGGGCTGTGAACACCACTCCCCTCTGCTGCTACCTTACCTCCCAGGCCTGTAAACTTCCCCCTCCTGCTGCCTGCCTAAAGGCTGCTTGAACACCACCTCCCTCTGCTGCCTTACTCTCGGGCTGTGAGCACACTCCCTCTGCCTTCTACCCCACCTCTCAGGCTGTGAGCACCACACTCCTCTGCTGCCACTCAGGCTGTAGACACCCCCATTCCCTCTGCTGCTGCCTTACCCTCAGGCCTTGAACTTTTCCCCACTCCTCTGCTTTATTTTACTCAGGCCTGTGAACTGCCACTCCCTCTGCCTTACCCCAGGCTGTAGACACCCACACTCCCTTTGCTGCCTTTACCCTTGCCACTCCAGACTGTGAACTTTCCCCACTCCCTCTGCTGCCTGCTTACCCTCCGGGCTGTGAAACACCACCTCCCTCGCCTTCTGCCCACCAGGCTGTGAACCACCTCCCTGCTGCTCACTACCTCCCCTCAGGCTTGAACACACACCTCCCTCTGCCTTTGCCACCCCTCAGGCTGTGGACTCCCCACCACTCCCTCTGCTGCCTTCTACCTCAGGCTTGAACTTTTACCTCCCTGCTGCTGCCTTCCCTCAGGCTGTGAACACCACACTCCCTCTGCTGCTACTGCCCCTCCAAGCTGTAGACACCACACTCCCTCTGCTGCTGCTTACCCTTCAGGCTGCCAGGTACCACTCCTCTTACCCCAGCCTGTGGAACACACACTCCTCTAACCTTTGCCTCAGGGCTGTGAACACCACTCCACTCTGCTGCCTTCACCCTCAGACTGGTGACACCCTCCTCTGTCTTCCTTACCCCTCGGGCTGTGAACCACCACACTCCCTCTGCTGCTGCCTTACCTCAGGCTGAACACCACTCCCTCTGCCTTCCCACCTAGCAACTGTGAACACCACACTCCTCTGCTGCTACCTCCAGGCTGTGAACACCACACTCCCTCTGCTGCTACCTTACCCTCAGGCTGTGAACACCACTTTCTCTGCTGCTGCCTTACCTCAGGGCGTGAACACCCCTCTGCTGCTGCCTTACCCTCAGGCTGTGAGCCTGCTTACTCCCTCTGCTGCTGCCTTACCTCAGGCTGTGAACACCACACTCCTCTGCTGCTGCCTGCACCTCCAGGCTGTGAACACCACACTCCCTCTGCTGCTGCCTTGCACTCAGTGCTGAACCTCCCTCTCTTAACCTTACCA
Source organism: Homarus americanus (assembly GCF_018991925.1). Taxonomy (NCBI): domain Eukaryota; kingdom Metazoa; phylum Arthropoda; class Malacostraca; order Decapoda; family Nephropidae; genus Homarus; species Homarus americanus. The sequence goes on from NW_024722158.1 coordinate 1,279,786, forward strand.
CTCAGCAGCTGTGAACCCCACACTCCTCTGCCTTCCCCTCCAGGCTGTGAACACCACACTCCCTCTGCTGCTACCTTACCTCAGGCTGTGAGCACAACTCCTCTGCTGCTACCTGACCTCCAAGCTGTAGACACCACCTCCCTCTGCTCCCCTCAGGCTGGCCTTTTTCTCTACCTAGGCAGTGAACACTCCCTCTGCTGTGCCTTGCCTGGGCAGTGAACACCACCTCCTCTGCTGCTACCTTACCTCAGGCTGCCAGACACCACGCCACTCTGCTTGCTGCCTTGCCACCACTCAGGCTGCTGGTCCCCTCCCTCACCCCCTGCTGCCTCCAGGCTGCCAGAACACCATCTCCTCTGCTGCTACCCCTTGCCCTCAGGCTGTGACACCACACTCCTCTGCTGCCTTCTACCTCAGGCTGTGAACACCACACTCCTCTGCCCCTCAGGCTGTGAACACCACCTCCACTCTGCTGCTACCTTACCCTCACAGGCTGTGACCCACCTCCCCTCTGCTGCTACCCCCACCCCCCCCACACCACACCCCCCCCCCCTACCTTACCCTCAGACTGTGACCACCACTCCTCTCTGCTGCCCTCAGGCTGTGAACCACACTCCCTCTGCTATACACCTTCCCTCAGACTGTGCCCCCAACACCCCACCAAACACACACCTCCACCTCTCTGCCAGCCATGCACTCAGGCAGTGAACACCACTCCCTCTCACCTGCTACCGCCACCCACCCCCCCACCCCCCTCAGGCTGCAAACACCACTCCATCTGCTGCTACCTTACCCCTCAGACTGGATACACCACCCTCTCCTGCCTTCCTACCACCCGGGCTGTGAACACCACACTCCTCTGCTCTCCTTACCCATGCTGTGAACACCACTCCCTCTGCCTACCTTACCCCCCTTTAACTGTGAACACCCATCCCTCTGCTGCTACCTTACCTCAGGCTGTGAACACCACACCCCTCTGCTGCTACCTTACACTCAGGCTTCTTAACACCACACTCCCTCTGCTGCACCACCTCATGCTGTGAACACACACTCTCTGCTGCTGCCTTACCTCAGGCAGCCAGACACCACACCCCTCTGCTGCTGCCTTACCCTCAGGCTGTGAACACCACTCTCCCTCTGCTGCCTTACCCTACAGGCTACCACCTCCCTCTGCTGCCTGCCCACCCCCAGGCTGTGAGCACCACCCCTCCCTCTGCTGCTGCCTTGCCTCAGGTGAACACCACACTCCCTCTGCTGCTACCTTACCCTCAGGCAGTGGAGCCACACACACTCCCTCTAACTACTGCCCCTCACGAGCTGTGAACACCACCTCCTCTGCTGCCTTACCTCAGGCAGTGAACACCACACTCCCTCTGCTGCTGCCTCAGGCAGTGAACACCACTGCTGCACCCTCAGGCTGTGACACCACACTCTTTCTGCTGCTACTGCCTCCAGGCTGCTGAGGCACCACACTCCCTCTGCTGCTGCCTCAGGCTGTAGACACCACCTCTGCTGCTACCTTACCTCAGGCTGTGAGCACCACTCCCTCTGCTGCCTTACCATACCCTCAGGAGCTGTAGAACACCACTCCTCTGCTGCTACCTTACCTCGGCCTGTGAACACCACACTCCCTCTGCTGCTGCCTTACCCTCGGGCTGTGAACACCACTCCTCTGCTGCTACCTCAGACTGTAGAACACACTCCCTCTCCCCTGCTTCTGCCACCCTCGGGCTGCAGGCGCCGACACCTCACCCCTTGCTGCCTTGCCTCAGGCTGAGCACACTCCTCTCTGCTGCTGCCCTGCACCTCGGGTGTGAACACCACACTCCTGCTGCTACCTTACCCTTGGGCTGAGAACACCACACACACCCTCTGCTGCTCCTGCCCCTCAGGCTGTGAACCCCACTCTTCTTGCTGCTGCACCCCTCCAGGCTGTGAACTTACCTCCTGCACGCTGCCTGCTACCTTACCTCAGGCTGTGAACACCACCTCCCTCTCTCTGCACCTCACCCTCCCAGGCTGTGAACACCCCACTCCTCTCCTCTGCCTTACCCTAGGAGCTGTGAGAACACCACACTCCTCTGCTGCTGCTGCCACCTCCCAGGCTGGGAGACACCTCCCTCTGCTGCTACCTTACCCCTCAGGCTGTGAACACCCACTCCACTGCTACCTTACCCTCAGGCTGTGGACACCACACTCCCTCTGCTGCACCTTTACCTTACTCCAGGCTGCTGAACACCACCCCTCCTGCTGCCTTACCCTCAGACTGTGAACACACACTCCCCTCTGCTGCCTTCTGCAGGCTGTGAACCAACTCCTCCTGCTCTCTGCTTACACCCTCAGACTGTGAACACCACACCTCCCTCTGCTCCTATTATACCCTCCAGACTGTGAACACACACTCCTCTGCTGCTCTTACGCCTCCAGACACTCAGACACCACACTCCCTCTGCTGCTACCCCAGACGTGAACCGCCACTCCTCTGCTCCTTTCTGCACCCTCAGGCTGTGAACACCTCCCTCTGCTGCTCTACCTTACCCCCCAGGCTGAGCACCACACTCCCTACGCTGCTGCCACCTCCAGGCTGTGAGACACCACACTCCCTCTGCCTTCCCTTACCCTCAGGCTGTGAACACCACCTCTCTGCTGCTCACCTTACCCTCAGGCTGCAGAACGCCACACTCCCTCTGCTGCTGCTACCTTACCCCCAGGCTGTAGCACCACACTCCCTCTGCTGCTACTGCCCACCTCGGGCAGACACCACACCCCTGCTGCTGCTACCTTACCCTCAGGCCAGAACACCACACTCCCTCTGCTGCTACCTTACCCTCCCAGGCTGTGACACCACTCCCTCTGCTGCTGCTGCCTTACCCTCAGGCAACACCCCCCCCCTGGGCTGTGAGACACCACACTCCCTGCCCTGCCCTCAGGCTGTGAACACCACCTCTCTGCTGCCTACCCCTCAGGCTTGAACACCACACTCCCCCCACTGTGAACCCACCTCCCTCTGCTGCTGCTACCTTACCCTCGGGCTGTCAGGCTTGCCCTCCCTCTGCTGCTACTTACCCTCAGGCTAGAACACACACTCCCTCTGCCTTACCCTCAGGCTGAACACCACCTCCCTCTGCTGCTACTCCTTACCCTCAGGCTGTGAACACCACACTCCCTCTGCTTACTACCTTACCCTCAGGCTGTGAACACCACACTCCACTCTGCTGCTGCTACCTTCCTCAGGCTGAGACACCACACTCCTCTGCTGCTGCCTTCTCGGGCTGCGAACACCCACTCCCTCTGCTGCTGCTACCTTACCCTCAGAGCTGTAGACACCACACTCCCACCTGCTGCCTTCCCTCGAGGCTGTGAACACCACACTCCCCTCTGCTGCTACCTTACCTCAGGCTGTGAACACCACACTCCCTCTGCCGCACTGCCTTACCCTCAGGCTGTGAACACCACACTCCCTCTGCTGCTACCTTACCCCCGGCGACCACCCCTCCCCCCTCCCCTCCTCGGGCTGTGAGACACCACACTCCCTCTGCTGCTACCTTACCCTCAGGCTGTGAACACCACCTCCCTCTGCTGCTCTTTACCCTCAGGCTGTAGACACCACACTCCTCTGCTGCTACCTTACCCTCAGGCTGTAGACACCACACTCCCTCTGCTGCTGCACCTTACCCCTTAGGCTGAACACCACCTCCCTCTGCTGCTACCCCTTACCCTCAGGCTGTAGACACCACACTCCCTCTGCTGCTACCTTGCACCCTCAGGCTGTGAACACCACCTCCTCTGCTGCTGCTACCTTACCCTCAGGCTGTGAACACCACACTCCTCTGCTGCTACCTTACCCTCAGGGCTGGTGAACACCACACTCCTCTGCTGCTACCCTTCCCTCGGGCTGTAGACACCACACTCCCTCTGCTGCTACCTTACCCTCCAGGCTGTGAACACCACCTCCCTCTGCTGCTGCCTTACCCTCCGGGCTGTGAAGACACCACACACCCCCCTCTGCTGCTGCCTTACCCTCAGGCTGTGAACACCACACTCCCTCTGCTGCTACCTTACCCTCGGGCTGTGACACCACATCCCTCTGCTGCTACCTTACCCTCGGGCTGTAGACACCCCTCCTCTGCTGCTCTCCACCCTCAGGCTGTGAACACCACTCCTCTGCTGCTGCCTTACCCTAGGGCTGACACCACACTCCCTCTGCTGCTGCTACCTTACCCTCGGGCTGTAGACACCACACTCCTCTGCTGCTACCCTCAGGCTGTAGACACCACACTCCTCTGCTGCTACCTTACCCTCGGGCTGAACCACCCACCCTCTGCTGCTACCTTGCCTCCAGCTGGGCACCACCTCCTCTGCTGCTTACCCCTCAGGCTGTGGACACCACCTCCCTCTGCTGCCTGCCTTACCCTCAGGCTGTGAACACCACACTCTGCTGCTGCTACCTTACCCTCAGGCTGTGAACACCTCCTCTGCTGTACCTTACCCTCAGGCTGTGAACACCACACTCCCTCTGCTGCTGCTGCCTTACCCTCAGACTGTGAACACCACACTCCCTCTGCTGCTACCTTACCCTCAGGCTGTAGACACCACACTCCCTCTGCTGCTCCTTACCCTCAGGCTGTGAACCACACTCCCTCTCTGCTGCTACCTTCCCTCGGCTGTGAACACCCACTCCCTCTCGCTGCCTTACCCTCGGGCTGTGAACCACACTCCCTCTGCTGCTGCCTCTACCCTCAGGCTGTGAACACCACCTCCTCTGCTGCTGCTACCTTCCTCAGGCTGTAGACACCACACTCCCTCTGCTGCTACTGCCCACCCTCCGGGCTGTGAACACCACCTCCCCTCTGCTCTACCTTACCCTCAGGCTGTGAACACCACACTCCCTCTGCTGCTACCTTACCCTCGGGCTGTGAACACCACACTCCCTCTGCTGCTACCTTACCCTCCAGGCTGTGAACACCACACTCCCTCTGCTGCTACCTTACCCTCAGGCTGTGAACACCACACTCCCTCTGCTGCTACCTTACCCTCAGGCTGTGAACACCACCTCCCTCTGCTGCTGCTGCCTTACCCTCAGGCTGTGGACACCCACCTCCCTCTGCTGCTACCTTACCCTCGGGCTGTGAACACCACACTCCCTCTGCTGCTACCTTCCCTCAGGCTGTAGACACCACACTCCCTCTGCTGCCACCTTACCCTCGGGCTGTGAACACCACACTCCCCTCTGCTGCTACCTTACCCCTCGGGCTGTGAACACCACTCCCTCTGCTGCTACTGCCCTCAGGCTGTGAACACCCACTCCCTCTGCTGCTGCTACCTTACCCTCAGGCTGTGAACACCACCTCCCTCTGCTGCTCTGCCACCCTCGGGCTGTGAACACCACACTCCCTCTGCTGCTCTGCCTTACCCTCAGGCTGTGAACACCACACTCCCTCTGCTCCTACCTTACCCTCGGGCTGTGAACACCACCTCCTCTGCTGCTACCTTACCCTCAGGCTGTGAACCACACACTCCTCTGCTGCTGCTACCTTACCCTCAGGCTGTGAACACCACCTCCTCGCCTGCTGCCCACCCTCGGGCTGTGAACACCACACTCCCTCTGCTGCCTTACCCTCAGGCTGTGAACACCACACTCCCTCTCTGCTGCCTTACCCTCGGGCTGTGAACACCACACTCCCTCTGCTGCTACCTTGCCTCAGGCGCAGACACCACACCTCCTCTGCTGCTACCTACCTCAGGCTGTGAACCACACTCCTCTGCTGCTGCTTACCCTCGGGCTGTGAGACACCACCTCCTCTGCTGCACCTTACCCTCGGGCTGTGAACACCACACTCCCTCTGCTCTGCTGCTGCTGCCTTACCCTCAGGCTGTGAACACCACACTCCCTGCTGCTGCCTTACCCTCAGGCGTGAACACCACACTCCCTCTGCTGCTACCTTACCCTCAGGCTGTGAACACCACCTCCCTCTGCTGCTGCCTTACCCTCAGGCTGTGAACACCACACTCCCTCTGCTTGCTTACCTGGGCTGTGAACACCACCTCCCTCTGCTGCTGCCTTACCCTCGGGCTGTGAACACCACACTCCCTCTGCTGCTGCTACCTTACCCTCGGGCTGTGAACACCACCTCCCTCTGCTGCTACCTTACCCTCAGGCTGTGAACACCACACACTCCTCACCTGCCCTCAGGCTGTGAACACCACCTCCCTCTGCTGCTACCTTACCCTCGGGCTGTGAACACTCCCTCTGCTCTGCTGCTGCTACCTTACCCTCGGGCTGTGAACACCACCTCCCTCTGCTGCTGCCTTACCCTCAGGCTGTGAACACCACACTCCCTCTGCTGCTCTCTTACCCTCCGGGCTGTAGACACCACACTCCTCTGCTGCTCCTGCCTTGCCCTAGGCTGTGAACACCACCTCCCTCTGCTGCTGCCTTACCCTCGGGCTGTGAACACCACACTCCCTCTGCTGCTGCACCCTCAGGCTGTAGACACCACACTCCTCTGCTGCTGCTACCCTCAGGCTGTAGACACCACACTCCCTTCTGCTGCTACCTTACCCTCGGGCTGTAGACACCACACTCCCTCTGCTGCTCTCTACCCTCAGGCTGTGAGCACACTCCTCTCTGCTGCTGCCTTACCCTCCAGGCTGTGAACACCACACTCCCTCTGCTGCTGCCTTACCCTCAGGCTGTGAACACCACACTCCTGCTGCCTGCCTTACCCTCAGAGCTGTGAACACCACTCCTCTGCTGCTGCTTACCCACCCTCAGGCTGTGAACACCACCACACTCCCTCTGCTGCTGCCTTACCCTCAGGCTGTGAACACCACCTCCCTCTGCTGCCCCTTACCCTCAGGCTGTGAGACACCACACTCCCTCTGCTGCTGCTACCTTACCCCTCAGGCTGTAGACACCACTCCCCTCTGCTGCCTACCTTCCCTCAGGCTGTGAACACCACACTCCTCTGCTGCTACTGTACCCTCCGGGCTGTGAACACCACCTCCCTCTGCTGCTGCCCTCAGGCTGTGAACACCACACTCCCTCTGCTGCCTACCTTACCCTCAGGCTGTGGACACCACACTCCCTCTGCTGCTACCTTACCCTCAGGCTGTGAACACCACACACTCCTCTGCTACCTTACCTCGGGCTGTGAACACCACACTCCTCTGCTGCTACCTTACCCTCAGGCTGAACACACACTCCCTCGCCTTACCCTCCGGAGCTGTGGACACCACCTCCCCTCTGCTGCCTTCCCTCGGCGTGCCACCTCCTCTGCTGCTACCTTACCTCAGGCTGTGGACACCACACTCCCTCTGCTGCTGCTACCTTACCCTCAGGCTGTAGACACCACACTCCCTCTGCTGCTACCTTACCCTCGGGCTGTGAACACCACACTCCCTCTGCTGCCTTACCCTCGGGCTGTGAACACCACCTCCCTCTGCTGCTACCTTACCCACCGGGCTGTGAACACCACACTCCTCTGCTGCTGCACCTTACCCTCAGGCTGTGAACACCACACTCCCTCTGCTGCTGCCCACCCCTCAGGCTGTAGACACCACACTCCCTCTGCTGCTACCTTACCCTCAGGCTGTGAACACCACACTCCCTCTGCTGCTACCTTACCCTCAGGCTGTAGACACCCACCTCCCTCTGCTGCTGCTACCCTCCGGAGCTGTGAACACCACACTCCCTCTGCTGCTGCCTACCCTCCAGGCTGTGAACACCACCTCCCTCTGCTGCTACCTTACCCTCAGGCTGTGAACACCCACTCCTCGCTGCTGCCTTACCCTCAGGCTGTGAACACCACACTCCCTCTGCGCTACCTTACCCCTCAGGCTGTGAACACCACACTCCCTCTGCTGCTGCTGCCTTCCCTCAGGCTGTAGACACCACCTCCCCTCTGCTGCCTACTACCCTCGGGCTGTGAACACCACCTCCCTCTGCTGCTACCTTACCCTCAGGCTGTGAACCTCCCTCCTCTGCTGCTGCTGCCTTACCCTCAGGCTGTGAACACCACACTCCCTCTGCTGCTACCTTACCCTCCAGGCTGTAGACACCACACTCCCTCTGCTTGCTTTCTTACCCTCAGAGCTGTGAGACACCACACTCCCTCTGCTGCTGCCTTACCCTCGGGCTGTGAACACCACCTCCCTCTGCTGCTGCTTACCCTCGGGCTGTAGACACCACACTCCCTCTGCTGCTGCTCTACCTTACCCTCAGGCTGTGAACACCACACTCCTCTCGCTGCTGTACCTCGGGCTGTGGACACCACACTCCCTCTGCTGCTGCCTACCTTACCCTCAGGCTGTGAGACACCACACTCCCTCTGCTGCCCCTGCTTACCCTCCGGGCTGTGAGACACCACTCCCTCTGCTGCTCTTACCCTCCCGGGCTGAGACACCACACTCCTCTCTGCTACTGCTGGGCTGAACACCTCACTCTCTGCTGCTACCTTACCCTCGGGCTGTGAACACCACACTCCCTCTGCTGCTTGCCCCACTGGGCTGAGACACCACCTCCCTCTGCTCTGCTGCCACCCTCGGGCTGTGAACCACCACTCCCTCTGCCTGCTGCCTTACCCTCGGGCTGTGAGACACCCTCCCTCTGCTTGCTGCTCTTACTCCTGGAGCCTGAACACCACCTCCCTCTGCTGCTGCCTTACTCCTGGGCTGTGACACCACTCCTCTCTGCGCTCCCCTCGGCCCCCTCCGCTGCTGCCTTCTGAGCTGTCCCATCCTCTGCTGCTACCCTTACCCTCAGGCTGTGAACACCACCTCCCTCTCTGCTGCTGCTGCCTTACCCTCAGGCTGTGAACACACACTCCCTCTGCTGCTGCTGCCTCTGGGCTGTGGACACCCACTCTGCTGTAGCCTTACTACTGGGCTGTGAACACCACACTCCTCTGTCTGCATACCTCCAGGCTGTGAACACACCACACTCCCTCTGCTGCTACCTTACCCTCAGGCTGTGAACACACACTCCCTCTGCTGCTGCCCTTACCCTCGGCGGAACCACACTCCTCGCTGCCACCTCAGGCTGTAGACACCACCTCCCTCTCTGCTACCTTACCCTCGGGCTGTGAACACCACACTCCCTCTGCTGCTGCTGCCTTACCCTCGGGCTGTGAACACCACCTCCCTCTGCTGCTACCTTACCCTCGGGCTGTGAACACCACACTCCCTCTGCTGCTGCCTTACCTCGGGCTGTGAACACCACACTCCCTCTGCTCTACCTTACCCTCGGAGCTGTGAACACCACATCCCCTCTGCTGCTGCCTTGCCCTCAGACTGTAGACACCACACTCCCTCTGCTGCTGCCTTACCCTCGGGCTGTGAACACCCCCCCTCTGCTGCTCACCCGGGCTGTGCACTCCTCTGCTGCTACCTTACCCTCGGGCTGGTAACACTACACTCCTCTGCTGCTGCCTTACCCTCGGGCTGTGAACACCACCTCCCTCTGCTGCTACCTTACCCCTGGGCTGTGAACACCCACTCCCTCTGCTGCTGCTACCTTACCCTCAGGCTGTGAACACCCTCCCTCTGCTGCTACCTTACCCTCGGGCTGTGAACACCCACACTCCCTCTGCTGCTACCTTACCCTCAGAGCTGTGAACACCACCTCCCTCTCCAGCTGCTGCCTTACCCTCGGAGCTGTGAACACCACACTCCCTCTGCTGCTGCTACCTTACCCTGGCTGGGGCACCCACTCCCTCCTCTGCTGCTGCCTTACCCTCGGAGCTGTGAACACCACACTCTCCTCTGCTGCTACCTTACCCTCAGAGCTGTGAACACCACTCCTCCCTCTTACCCTCGGCTGTGAACACCACTCCTCTGCCTGCTGCCTTACCCTCAGGCTGTGAACACCACTCCTCTCTGCTCTACCTTACCCTCGGGCTGTGAACACCACACTCCTCTGCTGCTGCCTTACCCTCAGGCTGTAGACACCATCCCTCTGCTGCTGCCTTACCCTCGGGCTGTGAACACCACACTCCCTCTGCTGCTCTGCCTTACCCTCGGGCTGTGAACACCACACTCCCTCTGCTGCTACTGCCTCACCTCGGGCTGTTAGACACCACTCCTCTGCTGCTGCTACCTTACCCTCAGGCTGTAGACACCACTCCTCTGCTGCTACCTTACCCTCAGCTGTGAACACCCCTCCCTCTGCTGCTGCCACCCTCGGAGCTGTGAACACCCACCTCCCCTCTGCTGCCTTACCCTCGGGCTGTGAACACCACACCTCCTCTGCTGCTACCTTACCCTCGGGCTGTGGAACACCTCCCTCTGCTACTGCCTTACCCTCGGGCTGTGAACACCACCTCCTCTGCTGCTACCTTACCCTCCGGGCTGTGAACACCACCTCCCTCTGCTTTCACCTTACCCTGGAGCTGTAGACACCACACTCCCTCTGCTGCTCCTTACCCTCGGAGCTGTGAACACCACACTCCCTCTGCTGCTACCTTACCCTCCGGGCTGTGAGACACCACACTCCCTCTGCTGCTACCTTACCCTCAGGCTGGAGACACCACACTCCTCTGCTGCTACCTTACCTCAGGCTGTGAACACCACACTCCCTCTGCTGCTCTGCCTCAGGCTGTGAACACCACCTCCTCTGCTGCTGCTACCTTACCCTCAGGCTGTGACACCACACTCCTCTGCTGCTGCCTTACCCTCGGGCTGTGAACACCACCTCCTGCTGCTCTGCTGTTACCCTCGGGCTGTGAACACCACCTCCCTCTGCTGCTGCTACCTTACCTAGGCTGTGAACACCACACTCCCTCTGCTGCTGCTACCTTACCCTCCGGGCTGTGAACACCACACTCCCTCTGCTGCTCTTCTCCACCCTCAGAGCTGTGAACACCACACTCCCTCTGCTGCTACCTTACCCTCAGGCTGTGGACACCACACTCCCTCTGCTGCTACCTTACCCTCAGGCTGTAGACACCACACTCCCTCTGCTGCTACCTTACCCTCGGGCTGTAGCACACACTCCTCTGCTGCTGCCTTACCCTCGGGCTGAACACCACACTCCCTCTGCTGCCTTACCCTCCGGGCTGTGAACACCACCTCCTCTGCTGCTCACCTTACCCTCGGGCTGTGAACACCACTCCTCTGCTGCTACCTTACCCTCAGGCTGTGAGACACCACACTCCCTCTGCTGCTGCCTTACCCTCAGGCTGTGGACACCACACTCCCTCTGCTGCTGCTTACCCTCGGGCTGTAGACACCACCTCCCTCTGCTGCTACTTACCCTCCAGGCTGTGAACACCACACTCCTCTGCTGCTGCTACCTTACCCTCTCGGGCTGTGAACACCACACTCCCTCTGCTGCTACCTTACCCTCAGGCTGTGAACACCACCTCCCTCTGCTTGCCTTACCCTCGGGCTGTGAACACCACACTCCTCTGCTGCTTCTGCCACCCTCAGGCTGTGAACATCCCTCTGCTGCTACCTTACCCTCGGGCTGTAGACACCACACTCCTCTGCTGCTGCCTTACCCTCAGTAGACACCACTCCCTCTCGCTGCCTTACCTCGGAGCTGTGAACACCACACTCCTGCTGCTCTGCCACCCCTCGGGAGAACACCACATCCTCTGCTGCTGCCTTACCCTCGGGCTGTAGACACCACTCCCTCTGCTCTGCTACCCTCAGGCTGTGAACACCACCTCCTCTGCTGCACCCCTCGGGCTGTGAACACACTCCCTCTGCTGCTACCTTACCCTCGGAGCTGTAGACACCACACTCCCTCTGCTGCTGCCTTACCCTCGGGCTGTGAACACCACACTCCTCTGCTGCTACCTTACCCTCAGGCTGTAGACACCACCTCCCTCTGCTGCTACCTTACCCTCAGGCTGCCAGACACCACACTCCCTCTGCTGCTACTGCTTACCCTCCGGGCTGACACCACACTCCTCTGCTGCTGCCTTACCCTCGGGCTGTGAACACCACCACTCCCTCTGCTGCTACCTTACCCTCAGGCTGTAGACACCACACTCCCTCTGCTGCTGCTTACCCTCGGGCTGTGAACACCACCTCTCCTGCTACCTTACCCTCGGGCTGTGAACACCACACTCCCTCTGCTGCTACCTTACCTCAGGCTGTAGACACCACACTCCTGCTGCTACCTTACCCTCAGGGCTGTGAGACACCACACTCCTCTGCTGCTGCTACCTTACCTCGGAGCTGTGGACACCACCTCCCTCTGCTGCTACCCTCGGGCTGTGAACACCACACTCCTCTGCTGCCTGCCTACCCTCGGGCTGTGAACACCACACTCCCTCTGCTGCTGCCCTCAGGCTGTGAACACCACACTCCTCTGCTGCTACCTTACCCTCGGGCTGTGAACACCACCTCCCTCTGCTGCTACCCTTACCCTCGGGCTGTAGACACCACACTCCCTCTGCTGCTGCCTTACCCTCAGGCTGTGAACACCACCTCCTCCCTGCACTCTTACCCTCAGGCTGAGACACCACACTCCTCTGCTGCCTACCTTACCCTCGGGCTGTGAGACACCACACTCCCTCTGCTGCTACCTTACCTCAGGCTGTAGACACCACACTCCCTCTGCTACCTTACCCTCAGGCTGTGAACACCACACTCCCTCTGCTGCTGCTACCCTCGGGCTGTAGACACCACTCCCTCTGCTGCCTACCCTGGGCTGTGAACACCACACTCCCTCTGCTGCTGCTACCTTACCCCTCAGGCTGTAGACACCACACTCCCTCTGCTGCTGCCTTGCCTCAGGCTGTGGACACCACACTCCCTCTGCCTGCCTTACCTCGGGCTGTAGACACCACACTCCCTCTGCCTACACCTACCCTCGGGCTGTGAACACCACACTCCCTCTGCTGCACCTGCCCTGGGCTGTGAACACCACACTCCCTCTGCTGCTACCCACCCTCGGGCTGTGAACACCACACTCCCCTCTGCTGCTACCTTACCCTGGAGCTGTGAACACCACACTCCCTCTGCTGCTACCTTACCCTCAGGCTGTGAACACCACCTCCCTCTGCTGCTACCTTACCCTCCGGGCTGTAGACACCACACTCCCTCTGCTGCTGCTACCTTACCCTCAGGCTGTGAGACACCACACTCCCTCTGCTGCGCTACCCTCAGGCTGTGAACACCACACTCCTGCTGCTACCTTCCCTCGGGCTGTGAACACCACCTCCCTCTGCTGCTACTGCCACCCTCGGGCTGGCAACACCACTCCCTCTTGCCCACCTTACCCTCAGGCTGTGAGACACACACTCCCTCTGCTGTCTACCTTACCCTCGGGCTGTAGACACCACACTCCCTCTGCTGCTGCCTACCCTCGGGCTGTGGACACCACACACTCCTCTGCTGCTACCTTACCCTCCAGGCTGTGAACACCACCTCCCTCTGCTGCTGCCTTACCCTCAGGCTGTGAACACCACACCTCCCTCTGCTGCTGCCTTACCCTCGGGCTGTGAACACCACACTCCCTCTGCTGCTGCTACCTTACCCTCGGGCTGTAGACACCACACTCCCTCTGCTCACCTTACCCCTCGGGCTGTGAACACCACCTCCTCTTGCTGCCTTACCCTCGGGCTGTGAACACCACCTCCCTCCTGCTGCTACCTTACCCTCAGGCTGTGAACACCACCTCCTCTGCTGTTACCTTACCCTCGGGCTGTGAACACCACACTCCTCTGCTGCTGCCTTACTACTGGAGCTGTGAACACCACACTCCCTCCTGCTGCTGCCTTACTACTGGGCTGTGAACACACACTCCCTCTGCTGCTGCCTTACTACTGGAGCTGTGAACACCACACTCCCTCTGCTGCTGCCTTACTACTGGAGCTGTGAACACCACACTCCCTCTGCTGCTGCCTTACCCTCGGAGCTGTGAACACCACACTTCTTCTGCTGCTGCCTTACTACTGGAGCTGTGAACACCACACTCCCTCTGCTGCTGCCTTACTACTGGAGCTGTGAGGATCGCTGCCTGCTGCCAGTCCGGGCTAACCGCCCTACCTGCTACTCCACATCTCACAACCGTAAGGTTTATAACGCATTAGTCTGTTCTCCCCACTGGCGGTGTGAGTGACCCACATCACAGCTGGAGAGCAACTATTGTGCGATATTCCAAAAGTGGTTTGAGCTCTTTTGCCTACTCTCCTATTTTTCTTTTATTTTATAGTTCTGGCCTAAGGACCTGCACCCTAAAAAGTGTATTTGTCTCGAAGTCCCCCCTGCAAGTGTTCACCTCCCTCCCAAGAGTTTGTGAACTCGGAACAAGCTCCCATCCCTCACCCTTCCCTAACATGTGTGACACACTCCCGCAAGAATGGACGGACGGATCTCTCTACCGACCTTCAACCACAACGTCGAGGACTGGTTAGTTCATGTGGAAGCAGCCCTCATCGGCTCACCATCTACTGACGAGCAAAAGTATGGCGCCCTGCTCTGTGTCTTGCCCACTGAAGTCGCCACGCAGGTCTCACAGACCATTTCCAACCCTCCAGATGACGACAAATTCGCTACCCTGCGGGATGCCTTAAAGACGCGTTATTAACGGACCAGTCCCAATCTCCTGCAAGACCTATCCTCCATCCCCCTCAGGCCTCACACTCCAAGAACTCCCTGTTCCCGGCAGGAACATCAAATTGTGGTGCGACGTATCCTGTGGGCAGCCTACACTGTTCGTGTCTCACGTCCACCGCCGTGCTGTTTTTGACCGCATCCATGGTCTCAGCCACCCGGGTGTGCGGGCCGCCCAGCACCTCCTCACGCAACGTGTCGTCTGGCCCAGCATACTAAGAAATGGGCTGCCCAGTGCCTGGCCTGCCAGTCCTCCAAAATACATCGTCACACACGGGCCCCTTTAGAAACCTTCCCTATACCCAAAGGACGTTTCCAAGTAGTGCACCTCGACATAGTGGGACCTCTACCATCATCCTGTGGTAGCACCTACATCTTCACCTGCATCGACCGTTTCACCAGGTGGACAGAAGCCATCCCCATCCCCAATGCTACAGCAGAGTCTGCCGTCCGCGCCTTCATGTCCGGTTGGATTTCCCATTTCGGCCCCCCCGCTACCGTCATCACTGACCGAGGAGCCCAGTTTGAGTCACAACTCTGGCACAGCCTCCTACAGTTCCTCGGTACTTCTAGGCAACGCACTACTGCATACCAACCCTCAATCCAATGGCATGGTAGAGCGGTTTCACCGGCAGCTGAAGGACACACTCAAGGCACAGCACGACCCTTACAGCTGGACGGATGCGCTGCCCTTAGTGCTCCTCGGCATCCGTGCATCACACAAGGAGGACATGGACTGTAGCCCAGCAGATCTCACCCTAGGCGAGCCCCTTCACCTACCCGGAGATTTCTCACTCCCTCCTGTCCTCCACCAACCCACTCCTGTCGTTCGTCATGACTTACTCCAAAAGCTACGACAAGCAGTTTCTGCATTCAGAGCTACTGCTCCACGCCAGCTTCCTCGGCGCCCTGAACACATCCCTCCCGCACTACTCACTGCCGAGTATGTTTTCGTCAGGCATGATGCTCACCACAACCCACTAAAACGCCCCTACGATGGACCTTTCCAGGTTGTTACCCGTTCAGCGAAGTTCCTGACGATTATCCGGAATAGCAGACATGACACCGTCAGCATAGACCGAGTCAAGCCGGCCACCTTACCCGTTGGGTCCCCAGCCCAGCAGCACCCCCAACAAACTACGCCTGCACCAGTCTACCCGCAGCAACATTTCTGGGCACCCTCTTTCCACCCTCAGGTACCTACTGCTCCTGTCGTGGACCCTCCTCCTGACGTGGACCCTGCTGCTGTCGTGGACCCTGTTGCTGTCATGGACCCTCCTCCTGACGTGGACCCTGCTGCCCTCGTGGACCCTGTTGCTGTCATGGACCCTCCTCCTGACGTGGCCCCTTCCCCAGACCTAGTCAACCCAGCCAGACCCCACCCACGACATTTCTGGGCACCCTCTTTCCACCCTCAGGCACCTCCTGCTCCTGTCCTGCACCATGCTGTTGTCATGGACCCTGTTGCTGTCATGGCCCCTGCCCCTGACCCAGTCTACCCAGCCAGTGACACTGCCCCTGCTGCGACAGGAGCACAACAACCATTGCCTGTACAACCTCCTCTAATCCAAAACCCTCCTTCTCCCCCTGATTCTCCCACAGGTTTTGTGTCACTGGATGGAGTCGTCACCCACAGCGGCAGAGTCATACGTACACCTGCCTGGCATGTATCACTTGTGGGGGCAACCCTGCCAACCTCCAGTCTCCTGCAGCGCCCGGAGGGGAGGGGGAGTATTGTAGTGGATCCTATCCCCTACAAATGATGATTGAGCTGCCGTGCGCCTACCAGCCAATCAGCATACAGCCAGCGATGCTGGTAGACCTACTCCCCAGTGCGGACGCACACGTAGCAACCCCAGGATCAGAGTGCCGGGTACTTCTGGCATTCTCCTCTGTGATTGGCTCTCACTCTGCACGCACCTTGAATCCTGATGCTCCAGAATTGTATAAATACGGGTGTGGCTGGCCAGGGAGACCATTCTACTCTGACCTACTGGACCAGCAAGACCTCTCTACAGTGCCTCACCAACCAGGCTCCCTCAGAAAGCTCCTTGCCCAACAGGACCTCTGAGCAAGCTACTCCTCACCTAGTAACTCCTTAGCACTGCACTGTACAACAATAAATAAACAGAAAATGCATTGTGAGTTTCTATTCTACCTCATTCCTGAGTGTGAGATATCTACATGTACGGACGTTTGTGTGGCCATACAAAGAGACAATAGACAACTAAAGAGAATTGACAACTGGCCACATACTATAAGCTACAATGTATATAATATATAATAATGGTCCAAGTACTGAGCCTTGGGGAACTCCACTTGTGACGTTGCTCCGATGGGATTTAGTGCCGTTAATGCTCACTCGCTGTTTCCTGTCCTGTAGCCACGCACTAATCCATTTTAGAATATTGTGGGGTTTTGTGATGTTCAAAACGTTGAGGGTACCAACAGGAGGTAGGCACACTGTGCTGGGGGCTGGCGGCGGCAGCGTCTGAGGCAGAACGGGTGTGTTGGGGTCGGCAGGATACAGTGCGTGGGGCAGGAACAGGAGCAGCTGCAGACTTGGAGGAGCAGAGCTGCTCGAGGGTGTCCATCCTGCGGTGCAGGGACTGTAGCAGGTCCCTCATGTCTTGTGAGATGTTGCTCGTCTGGGGAGCGCTGATCTGGTTGACGAAACCGAGGAAAGTGACGGTGTGGCAGCCGAGTTGTTTGCGGCAGCCTGGTGCACAGCAGTGGATTCGTGGAATACTCTGTCTGCCGTGGCTGCGTAGATAGCCGAGGTAGTAGAGTAGTCCAATACTGAGAGGACAAGACGAACTTCTGCAGGGAGCTTCAGAGTGTGAAGCTGGCGCAGGATAGTGGCAGGAAGCCTGTGTGTGGCGAGAGTTCAGTCTCCGCATCTCGTCACAGAGACGTGCAGGCGTTGAGTTGCCGAGGGAGAGGACGGATAGGTCTTGCAGGAGACTGGTGTCAGGCTGCTGGTATCGCCTCTTGAGAGCATCTCGTAGAGCTGCGAATTTGTTGTCAGCTGGAGGGTTGGTGATGGTTTCTGAGACTTGTGTGGCGACTTCTGTGGGCAGGGAACAGATCAGGGCGACGTATTTCTGTTCGTCTGTAGCCAGTCTTCAATGTTGTGATTGAAGACTGGGAGAGTGATCTGTTTCTCCTCCACCCTGTGTGAATGTGTTTCTCCAGGGGTCACCATTTGTGGGGTTTCGTGATGTTGTCTCGCACTCAGGATGGAGGTAAGAAGGGAAACTCACAATGGCGGTTTTCTTATACAAATATATTGAATGTACAAAGCAGTCTGGTGCTGGGAAGTTGCTGCGTGGTTAGGAGCTTGCTGAGAGGAGGTGTTGGATGAGGAGCTTGTTGAGAGGAGGTGTTGGATGAGGAGCTTGTTGAGAGGAGGTGTTGGATGAGGAGCTTGTTGAGAGGAGGTGTTGGACGAGGAGCTTGTTGAGAGGAGGTGTTGGATGAGGAGCTTGTTGAGAGGAGGTGTTGGATGAGGAGCTTGTTGAGAGGTCTTGTTGGTTCGGGAGCGTGGAGTAGAGCGTGTTGCGGGGCTCAGGTAGAAGGCTGTCACGGCGTGGCTGGGAGCTTATATAAGAGGAGGTAGACGTTGCTGGTAGCCGATCCCTCTCTGTAAGACCACGAGGTTTTGGCTGGGAAACTCGACAAGGGATCGGCTGGTCAGCGACAAACGGCAGTGGCAGTTGTAGGGAAGAGTATCCACTACAATATCTCCTCCAATGCCACGAGCATCCACTTTTCTTATTGGTGTTTCGTGGGGGACTCTGTTGAAGGCTTCGCTAAAGTCAAGATATACCACATCATAGACTGCTCCTTAAAAGTCGTATTTCTGACGAATTCAGCGAGTTTACTAATCTCAGTCTGTGCAGAGAACTATAGTAAGACCCAGTTATCAGCACAGTGGAATCTATTTTTTTTGGTTGTAAGTTTTGGACTTTGTCATTTTTGTTTGATAAAAACGTCTGTTTTATTCATTCTATTTTATCCTTCTATGTCAATTGATATTAATATTGAAGCGGGGCCTTCTCGGATGGGTCCCACTGGTCAGGAAGGTTGTGGACCCCAGGGCCGACCTGACCATCACCAAACTATTGGGCCTCAAGTGACGCCACCGCGGTTGCTGGAGGATCGACTTTTTTCACACTTCATTTTTCCAACATTCGCGGACTGAGATCCAATTTTCCTTCTGTGGAGCACCATCTATTAACCTCTTCCCCCTGACCTCTTACTATTTTCCAAACTTCAACTGACCAGAGAAACTTCACCCAAACCTTTTCAAGTCTCTACTGTACAACCTTTACACCAACTTCCGTTCTAAGGGAGGTGTATGCGCCACTGCAACACACGTACACCTATAGCCCGACTCACGGATCTTGAATCTTCCCTTTATGATGTCATCTGGCTCAAAATATCTCTACCAACTGTGACTATTTTTCTTTGTTTCCTTTACTGTTCTCCCAACTCTACCAACTATTTGGAACTCTTTGACTATCTCACTTTTTGCCATGAGTCGTTGCTTTCCACACACCCCAACACCGAGATCCTCTACCTAGGGGATTTCAATGTACATAACAGAGAGTGGCTTGGCTCTGCAAGGGATGACCCAGGTGGAGCTGAGGCACTCTCTTTTTCCCTACTTAAAGATTTGGAACAAATAATCAAACACCCTACACGCGTTCCTGATCGACACGATCAACTTGCTAACATTCTTGATCTTTGTTTTACCTCTAACCCCTCACACTATTCATACTCAATTTCTGCCCCCTTAGGGTCTTCTGATCACAACCTTATTTCTATTAAATCAAACTGGGCACGACCACCTCCCCCCCCCCCCTCTAAACGTCAACTATGGCACTATCGGAGGGCAAGCTGGCAATCCTTGCGAGAATTCTTCACCGACTTTCCTTGGGATGAATGTTGCTTTTCCACTCGGGATGCCTCGGTATGTGTTGACAATATTGCTGGGGTAATACCTGTACAGAGTGGTATGAGTGCATTTATCCCACCTTCTGCCAAAACTTTCACTTTACAATCATGGTTTGGTCGCTCCTGCTCTCTTGCATGCAGGGTGAGAGATAGGGCATATCAAGCTATGAAACTATCTCCTTCTCCTATTACCCACACCTTTTACATTACTTCTAGGAATCGTTGTAGGGCCAAGCGCAATTTTATAAACAGAAAGACCGCTGTCCTGACCAGGGCCGGCCTTAGGAGGTGCGGGGCCCAATTGGGAAAAATTTTGGTGGGCCTCATTCATGGGTCAGTGACACAAAATTAATCAGCTAGTAGTAAGATCCAGTCAGCTGTGTTTACACTCGACGGAAAGGAAACTCACAACATGAGATGGAAACAAACGTAAATCTGACGACCTCTAGAAACTTTGGTCAGTCACCATGCCAAGGAAACTTTTTTAACAATGCGGAGTAAACTCGAGGAAACTGAGGCCCTCATGTCGCATGTATTACCAAACTTTATAGATTTACCCCATTTGGGATAATTTACCCCTATCCCCTGACCCCTTTTGTAAAACTTAAATACTTGAGTCTGAATATAGGCCGACTATATATTGTGCAACAGAGATGTGCATGTGCATAAAGATGTAATATAGTACAGGTAATTTAATCACATGATACTGTTAAAAGAAAATACTATAGGTTTATAGATATTTAAAAGCTGTTACACGTTTATTTGCATATTTGTCTTTTTAATTTTTTTCAGAGAAATGATTTTTAATGCTGTTCTGTAATTAACATATTATTTAATTCAGGTACAGTAAAAAAAATTCAAAACATAAACAGTATAAATAAACACTACCGACTTTGTAAAAATTCATAACAAATTATAATAATTGCTGTTCTCTGTAGAACCTGCAATGTGGTGTTACATATACAGTATGCTGCAATGTGTTGTTGTGAGTACTTGACGAGCAGAGAGTAGATTACTCTAGAGTGAGGCCCCCTTAGGCGCGGGGCCCAATTGGCTTAAGGCCGGCCCTGGTCCTGACTAGCTCTTCCTCTAGCAAATCCTTCTGGTCCTTAACCAAAAACATCTGTAATAACTTCTGTACTTCTTCTTTTCCTCCTCTCTTCCGACCTGATAACTCTATAGCCAACTCTCCCCCTGACAAAGCCAATCTCTTTGGCACCTTATTCTCCCCTAATTCCACCTTAGACGATACCCACTCTATCCCTCCTACCCCTGCTCCTCCTACTGAACCAATGCACTTTCCTATAATCTCCATCACCATCACTGTCATCATCATCACAACATACACCACCATAATCATCACCACATATCTGTACATCATCATCACCACCATCACCACCACTCAGAGCTCGTACACAAGCCTTCATCTCCCTGCAGCATCAGTAGCATGACTGCTGTGTCTCTGTTACTGTAATGTTGTGTAATATTGACAAGGGTCATGTAGGGCTGCTCACGACCCAGCTCTTGTGGCCGTCCGGCCGAGAACACTACAGCGGCCACTTACCTTAGTCCGTCCACCCACCATGGCCGTGTCGCCTCACCCCCCTCCCAACCCTGGCATAAATATATTGAGGGGGTGGGGGGGTCTCAGCTGAATAGAATCATCTTGTTTTTGCCAGAATAAAACACGGTTGGTTTATCCAGTGTTAGTACAGGAGGCAACCAGAGACCGGTAAACCTGTGGTGTTTGGTAGTGGATGTCACCCTTCTCTCCTGTGTCCGGTGTAGCACTTTTAAATCAAGTGTAGGTGGAAATAAAATATTTGCCCAACGTATCGTACCGTCTACCTGGCAGAACGCTCCGAGATTCTGTGGTGAGCAAAGCTGGTGAGTGGCGACTGATAGTGGCACTATACTTGATCTCCACGAGTTTGGATGCATAATAATGCAATTAATTAAATGAGTTGTTGGAAGTGAAAATGCAGTGAAGCCAGAAATATTATAAAATATAGAAAGGGAAATAAATAAATACCAGTGTTATTATAGATGTTTGAATTACTAGTACAGTATTACATCCGACCTCCATGCAGTGGTAAGTGGTACAATAGGCTAGTAAGCTCTGATAATATAATTAATTAATTTAGTTTTAAAATTTAATTTACTGGTGAACATAAAAGTCCATAATTTTTTTGGTGAAAGTTAAATGGTAAATTCAATGGTGTGCAGAATGAACCTGGTAGAGGTGTGGTTATATGAGTGAGGAATTCTCTTATTTCTCTTGTAGTCAATGTAAATTTCTTGAATGGTCATTGATATGATAAAGCGGTGTGGTGAGAGATCATTATGAAAAGGAAAAATATACTAATTGGTGCTGTGTATAGGGCTCATATTACAAGTCCTGAGAAGAATCTTTTACTGAATTACCTAACCAAGTTGTTTCCTTTCCTCACACAAGTTTTTCAGTCTCCTGACATTATCATTCTCTCCTAGCACACCAAACACACCATTCACTGGACCAGTACCCCATTTCCCATTCATATCTCCCATCACAATCACCCTGAACCTCATTGCCACACCCTCAATCACTCGACTCGGTTAATTCCCAAATCTATCCTTCTCACTCTCCAGGTTCTTATCACACAGTGCATACCCAATCACTACTGCCACTTTAACTCCTTCAAACCTAAACTTCATACATTGTGAGCTTACACATCCATAATCAATCCTACACTTGGCCCATACATCATCAATAAGCACACCCACACATTCCTTCCACCTGGTTGCACTGGCACTCACTAGCTGACCAAACACACGTCACTCCATTCCACTCTTCCTTTCAGCTTCTTTTCACACAGACCGAGCAGACTTCACTGTCCTCTTTTGGCGCTTCCACCACTTCCAACCTATTCCTCTCACCATTTATTCCTCTTACATTCCACACAGCCACATTGTCTGACTTTCCTGAGCCTCCAACAGGCAGAAGATCCAGGTCAGAGGCTCAATCACTAAGCTTCTTCTGGGAAAGTAAAGATAGAGGATAGGCGGGCTCCCTAGCGCTGCCCGCCTCATTAAAGAAGGGGTTATGAGGCTGACCACACTCTCGATATGGTGGGGGTCGCCACATCCCTACGCCACACCAAATCTTCAACCACTTCTAGCATTTCCCATTCACCTGTACATGACACACTGAACCATCTCCCTCTCTACAACCCAAGTTTTACTTTTGTCCACATTCACTGCCAGGCCCTTCACCAATCTTGGGAATACCAACAGATAACTCAAAATATAGTCCTGTGGAGTTTTAATGTTCAAAAGTTGGTTAAAATGACACCTTCAAATACCATACTGTGGCTGTTTCCAAACTTTCAGCCATAAGAAACACTACTTCCCAAAAGTTAAGGGAGCACTACATTTATTTTCCAAACTTTCAGCCATAAGAAACACTACTTCCCAAAAGTTAAGGGAGCACTACATTTATTTATCTAATAATAATACAAAGATGTACATTCATATAACACAAAAATTACTGTATACCTATATTAAAAATTAAACATCCACAAATATATACAGTGGGGTATGCTATAACGAATCTAATTGGTTCTAGAACCTTGTTCGTTATAGCATTCGTTCGTTATAGGATTAATCCGTTCCAGGCCCCCAAATACAACCACTTAACACTGAAAAATATAATATAAAATTGTAAAAATTGTAAAAAAGTGCATAAATATGCATCTAAACCCCTGAAATAAAGAGTATCATTAATACTTGTAATAAAAAAACAATAAATTAGTAAAAAAAAAAAAAATTTTTTTAAATAATGTTCGTTGTAGGAGTTTCGTTCGTTACAGCATTCTCAATTTTATTGGTAAAACCGTTCGTTATAGGAATATTCGTAGTAGGATCCGTTCGTTATAGCATACCCCACTGCATACAGTACTGTAAATTAAATACCGTGTATAAATCTGAAAATAAAATAACAATTCAATTTACAAAATACACAAATATTACTTTCAATAATATATATATATATATATATATATATATATATATATATATATATATATATATATATATATATATATACTCGTCTATAACCCCCCTTCGTATATAGGTCGACCCCGATTTTATGACCAAGAAATCGTTAATTTATGATATTCCTCGTTTATAGGTCGACCCACGTTTTTGAGGGTAAAGGAACAACAAAACCTTCAGAGAAACACTACGTCCTATAAACTTGTTTACCATTTATTATCACGACACTTTACACTGAAACGCGGGTAGTTTCAACAAAAATATTGTATATTTCCATTCAAGTATTTATTCAAGTCAATTAGGAGGGAATATTATTGTAATACAACAGTTTTTTAACTAAACCATTCGAAAAGTGATTACGGTAACATCTTTTGAACGAAACAAAGCGAAAGTCATTGTTTTCGTCACGATTTTATCCCACTTTCCACTGTAATACGTACGTCATTTCAGCAAAAATATTACATTTCCGTGAATGTATTATATCAAGCACAGTATAAATAGAATATCATTGTAATATAACAGAATTTTAACCGAAAACTATTAAAAAAACGAGTAACATCTCAAGAACATCGGAAGCTTAGGTAAAGTCTTTTGTTTTCGACATGTATTTTATCCTCATTTACATTGAAATACATCACGTTTCAGCAAAACTACTATTTATTTCCGAGAATATGGAAATGTAATATTTTTGCTGAAATGACGTACGTATTACAGTGGAAAGTGGGATAAAATCGTGACGAAAACAATGACTCACTTTCTTTCGTTCAAAAGATGTTACCGTAATCGCTTTTCGGATGGTTTTCAGTTAAAAACTGTTTTATTACAATAATATTCTATCCTAATTCACTTGTGATGTAAAAGTTTTTTAATTGAAAACGATTCGAAAAACACGTGTACCGTCTAGCTGATACGGCAGAGCCCTGGTCGCGGAGGCTTTGTGTTTGCATCGGCCCTTCTTAAGCAGCTTTTAATTTTAGCGTACGTTGAAATTGTGTTTACCGGTATATTCTTATTTTCTTGCTTCTTATTTTCCAGAATTATGACAAGTTTTTATATAATACAATGTTACGGTACTTTTAATTTACAAGTATTCATTTTTAAAAATACAGAACACCAAACAAATACTAGTACGGATATTTGCGTGACTCTCCCGCCAAAAAAGACCAAACAGCTGGTACTCTCTCCCTCAGCCCTACCAAAGATAGCCCAACATCTTTCTTGTTTATTCTCTTCCAATTTCTCACTTTAACTGGTATTTTTTACTTCATATTGCCTACATCAGATAAACTACAGTAATTGAGGTTAGATATTGTTATAAATTTGATTACCGGGTCCTGGCAGGTACCGTTAGAACCACCTGACCCTACCAACAGTGTTGCAAGTCAGACAGCATTTTTTTTTTTTAAATTTTTGGTGTCTCCATTTGTTAATTTTTTTTCTGTGGGGTTTGCACAATAGTATACTGTTTTATCTACAGTATTGTAAAACGATTTGGGAAAAGAAATACTCGGTAACTTAAAATTTTAAAAGGAAATTTTTGAAACTGGCAACTGTGTGTAGATGACCTGACTCGCATCATATTGATGTCATCACGATTAGCCCACGTGTATATTTCACATTGTGTCTTGTTACAGTGTAGACGTTCTTGACCCATATTCTCTTCAGCATGGATTCAAGAAGAAAGTTCACAGCAATGTTCAAGCTGAGAGTGATTGAATATGCAGAACAGACTAACAACTGTGCAGCAGCAAGGGAATTTAAGGTTTCCGAAAAAAGTGTTAGAGACTGGAAAAAGCTCTCTGCACAACTTAAGCTTTTGCCGAAAAACAAATGTGCTAACAGAGGAAAGTGTAACAAGTGGCCACAGTTGGAAGTTGAAGTGGCAAAGTATGTCAGTGAAAACCCACAGAATGGATATGGTGTTTCCCGAGGATCAATTCGAATCTTTGCCTTGAAACTAGCAAGGAAATTAGGCATCACAGATTTTAAGGCGAGTCATGGTTGGTGCACAAGATTTATGAAAAGAAATGATTTTGTACTGAGACGGAAAACGAAAATATCACAGCGTCTTCCACAAGAACTTGATGACAAGGTTATTCAATTTCATAGGTTCATAATCAAACACCGGAAGAAGAATTCATATAGACTTTCGTGTATTGGAAACATGGATGAAACGCCCATGAATTTTGATATGCCAATCAGTCAAACAGTGAATAAAGTTGGTGAAAAAACAGTTTTAGTTAA
>NW_024722158.1:1310585-1317825 GCF_018991925.1 Homarus americanus
ACTCCTACACTAAGTAGGAATAGAACTTGGAGGGTTTCCAGACAGTGCAATTACTATGCTTCCTCTCAGGGTTAACAGAATGTAAATTACTCATCTGCAATGAAGTTGTACACTGGAGGGAAGTGGTTAGCAAACAGAAAGTAACTATGAAGGTAAATACAAACCTGGAGAGAAATGATTTCCTCACAGGGTTAGCAAACAGAAAGTAACTTTTCAGAGGTGCCTCCTTAACAGTACTCACGGTACATATTTCTTGGAATACATATAACAAAAGGCAAAGGTGGGAACATGTTACAAAAGGCAAAAGTGAAAAAATTATAACTGCTAGTTGTAGAGCTTTGGTTACTTGCAGTAATTGCAACTAACCAAAACTTCAGTTATAAAATTTTTGCATGTTGTGCAAACAAAAAGTTTCATGTCCTTCATCACATTTTCACACTCAATGTGATAACAATTGTTGCACAACATGCACTGTATCAAAAAACTATCCACCAACTTAGGCTTCCTACAATGACAATAAATACTGATTTCATAATACCGGTATGTGTTTTTCTTAAGGGTCATGGTTGGTGATTTAACAGGAAACTGTTTCATAATGCCGTCCCTGAAGCATTTTGCCAGGTGGCTTCTCATATGTTCCTGGGCAAAATTTTGTGTCTCAGGAGGCAGACCAAAACAAAGACTAGTGGCACAGGCAATTGCAAACAAACCACAGTCAGAATATCCTTTCTGCTGTTTGATGTTTGCATACTCTACTCTAATTTTTGGACTTTTACAATTTAACAAGGCAGCCACCTGGCAATTAAACTCCTCAGAATTTTGCAGTCCACTGCTACTCAAACTGTCAAAAACTCTGACAGTGTTATTATTACACCCAATGTTACTGAGTGTTAGCCAGTGGTTTTTGTGCACGCTCAAGATCTGTACAAAATGGTTCACAGGAGCCTGAACCTGCACACAGTTTTTGCAGTAAAAAATAACAGTGGACTGAAATCCTGAGATAAAAGGGAAGCTGCTACCTAATAAATGCTGGGCATGATCAACATGTGCGTCACTCAACCAATTCCCTGGGCAACCAACTTCACTTGCTGCGACCCATGGATCTTTATGGACAGGTGCTAAGTGGACATCAGGCTGCAGTTTCCCTCGAGCCACCACACATTCCTCTATTTGCCCCGTAGATCTATCCACGACCATGTCATTCCACTCGTCAGGCCTCCTGAGAAAAGAAATATTTTGTTATGCATTGTTCAGTTGTCTTGAACTTGATGCAATATATGAAGACACTCTTTAGTTGGACTAAGGTCTGACTCATGTGGACGATGCAGGAGTCAAGGGTCAAATGCGTGCAGCACAAGTGACAGCTCATCTGTCATTGCAAGTGGGTCTCCATTACCCTCACTAACTTTTCCCCCTTTCAGTGCCTCTCTAGCGAGCTATTATGTTACATCCCATATACAGTGGTCCCTCGGTTAACGAGCGCCTCGGTTAACGAGATTTCGGTTAACGAGTTACCTTCTATAAGATTCTTAACTTCAGTTAACGAGCAATCCCTCGATTAACGAGTTTCTTACGAGCTGACCTCAACATGTTTTTGCTTGCATTTGGCGGTCCACCAGCTGTAGTATTAGTCCGCCAATACAGTAATCGGTTCTGGGGCTTATATTCCTTACCATTTTAGTAAATATCAAGAAGTTTATACTATTCAATAATTTTAAAAGTTTAATATTAAATTTTTTAGTAATTTTAACAATTATTGAACATAATTGAAGGTAAAGAAACTAGTTTATGCACGCCATCCAGCCAGTCAACACACCAAACAGGCGTCAGTCTCTCTGTCTTTTCAGTGGAGGTAACATCTTGCTTGACTCTCTTCAACTAAATGCTTTTTTTCTGTGTTTGCAAGCAAATTATTGGTCATTTTGAAATTCATTTTACATATTGACAATATATAATGCACTGTAGTGTTGATTTAAAGAAAATAATCATGAATTACACCAAGAGTACTAAAATGGCGCCATGGGGTGACTTCTCTTCCACCCCAATGCCTTCTCTTCTTCCTTCTACTCCACCCCCATTCTAATTCCCATCATCATCATCCAGGAGCCTTCTACATACAAACCTCAAAGTAAGTGTACTTTTCTACCTTTTTCGTTGAATTTAGGCAATTTTCGGCGAGCTGGAACCAATTACCCAAAAACACATTGAAACAATGGTTTCGGTTATCGAGTTTTTCGGTTAACGAGCAACCTTCTAGAACGGATTGTGCTCGTTAACCGAGGGACCACTGTAATAACTAATCAACCCAAGCTCATCTTGCCGTACTGTAACTGCCTTTAGTACTACAGTATGTTCAGTTCGAAAGCTTATACAGCAAATGTTTTCATAATTTTTGTAATGCCACCTCAAATTTGTTCAGACTACTAAAGTTAACTTAATTGACAATTGTGAAATATAACCTCCCTCTGCTACTGATCTCCCAGTGTGTAAACCACAATATATAACACTCAATAACAATGTTATTAATATATAACCTCAATTCTTGGTTCTAACATTAATTATAAAAGTTAAAAGATCGTTTTAGAACAATAAGTTAGGCTGTTGTTTACCATGTGGGGCTGCTGGGAGGTGTTGGGTTGGTGGAGAGTTGCACATCCGGGGTGTCATTCAGCAGGTCACTGTTAATATATAAAACATTGAACATAAATCTCATATTATTTTTCAATGTTTATTTTACACTGGAAGTAGTGAGTGTATGTACTAGGTTTACAGGAAATGTGATGATGACATAACTTGGCAAGCTCATTATCTGATGGTAATCATTAATGTAAATATTTGACAATTTAAATGCTTGTGATGATATATCAATGAATGATAAAATGCTTGTCAATGCTATCACTGCTTATATAATACTTAGTGATTCTTCAATAAAGTTTTTTAACTTGAGAATAACATTTTCCATAGTAACGTGTAACTGACAGCTTACCAGGGACTGACGGGTCGGCTTTGTAAAGGTGTCTCATGATCTGAGATCAAGGTATCACTTTTCATCAGACTGAAAAGGAAATTGCATCAGGTAAAACACACTTTGCAAACTATATAATAACTATTAGCAATAAGACTAACAGACCACAAGTGGGGGATAAAATGTAAAGCCATGCAAATTTTTGTCTCAGATCAAACCCCTTAGGTGTTCTCAAATTATGAAAATGAAACATTACATTTTTTTAAATACTAAAAAATAAAAATAGATACCTTGCTTTATTAAGGAAACGACTCTGCAATGGGCGAAGATGGCGATATGGCACCCGAGCCTTGAGCTTCTTGCTGTCCTTCACCAGTTCCAGTGCCACACGCTGGTATGAGTCAATGTCAAGAACTCTGTGGAGTGAAAAATGAACCTTATTATTATTTTGTTTGTTTTACTTAACTCAACAAATGCAATCCAGGGTGTGTTAGAGCACGCACTTATATGGACCACTCC
Organism: Homarus americanus; assembly: GCF_018991925.1. Taxonomy (NCBI): domain Eukaryota; kingdom Metazoa; phylum Arthropoda; class Malacostraca; order Decapoda; family Nephropidae; genus Homarus; species Homarus americanus. Next base: position 1,314,070 of record NW_024722158.1, read on the forward strand.
ACTTTGGTTCCATCTTCCCGCCTTTCCGTGACTCATTGCGCAAGTTTCTTCTGAGTACCAACATGCCGACGTTGATGTTATACATTTTTACAGCCTTGATCTTTCTGTTTCTGTACTGAACCTTCTGCTTTTCTTGTGCTGCTTCAACATTCTTGCTACTCTGCATGAAAGAAAAGAAAAAAAATCAGAAAAAAGGCAACATAAATAAAAACCAACAAAAACAACATCTTATCTATTACATATCAACATAAACTTACACTACATTACTCAAGTCCTTGTCAGCTGGGGTTGATATTTTCACAATATGGTGGTTGGGTGGTGGCAGATCCCTAACACCACTCCAAATGCCACTCCCAGAAGGAAATTGGGTTACAGTAGTGAATGAATGAATTACTATAGTATATGGTTGATGTTGCCAAGATTTGTCTGGGAAATGAATTGAATTGAATTGAAACAGTTTATTTAGCCAGAAAAACACAGATACAGAGTGGATAATAATGTATTAACATGGCTGAGCCAGTTGAGAACCTGAGCTCTCTTTGAGGCACCTGATATATACTATACATTTATCTCAAAGAAGTATTATGTAACATTTAGTATCATCTGGAATAGTACAATAGCATGGTAGTAATAAGTACATCTCATAATGTTACCACGGTTATCACTTCAATATTTATTTATTTTATTATTTATTATTTTTATTTTTTATTTTATTTTTATTTATTTATACATACATATACAGTGAACCCTCACTTTACGCGGTTAATTCAACCCACAGGGTACCGCGGAAAGTGAGAAACGCGTAAAGTGAACAACATAACATATGGGGTTAATTGAAATAGAGACCGGGCCGACCCCCAAACTCCACTTTTTCAGACACAATACGTACGTTGTAGTAAAAATAACTTCTTAATTTTATGATGGTATGCACACACAATTAATAATTAAGAGAAATATCAATAATATTAGGTTTTTAACACTTACATTAGTAGAAAAGATGGCTGGGGATGGGGGGTTGGTTCCGAGGCAGAGGGCAGATTATTGGCCCTCACCTGTATCACTTGTATCAATTGTATCACTATCCACCACAGAGGCTTGCAGGGCCTCTTTGTCAAACCCCTCAAAGTCCATATAAGTCCATATCCTCACTATAATTATCACTATCACTGACTTGGGCCGGCTGTGGTGGGTGGCGGGTGAAGAACTTGGTAATGTTTTGATGACTGGGCGACCTTGTGCGCACCCTGCTCGCGCCGCTTACACAACATGGTGGATGGCAGGAGAGGGCGGGAGAAATGGCGGGAGGTTTGGATCCAAAAATGGCGCGGCTCGCCAGCCGCTCTCTGCGTAAAGGGGTACACGCACCGCGGAATGTGAGAATTCCGGTTTCGGCAGGGTACCACGTAAACGTGGAAATGCGGAATGTGGGACCGCGTAAAGCGAGGGTTGACTGTACATATATACACACAAATATATATATATACATATATATATACATACCGTATATCGCGGCCTATAAGGCGTCGGGGTGCATAAGACGGCCCCCAAATTTCCATTTAAAAAGTAGCTTTTGAGCTCTATTTGCTGTATAAGACCAGTACCCCAAATGTGACACTTACCCACTGACTCAGTAGTCCTTTACCAACCATCATTGGTTTTTTAAAATAAGGCCAATTCACTTCAAGTAATGTCATCAAATATTACCCGCTGGTGTAGTGTAAACACTAGTGACGTCACTGAAGCGTCTGCTATTTACCGGTAACTGGAACTAATGTCGGTGTCGAGTAAAATTTTTCCATTTACTTGAAATGGATTTACCGATTTATTTGTTTATTTATTTATTTATAATGTACTGTAACATATTAAACACACTGCAAGTATTTTCTTTCATTTATACGCTTGCTTCGCACGAGACGATCGGTGGTGGGAGTGTTCCCTCGTCTCGGTGGTGTGGCTGTGTTCCGACTATTTATACAACAGGTGGTTCAACAGCAACCACCGTATTCTAATTGTGGTGTTTCATTAGGATTTGAGTGAAAAAGGTTACCGGTATGTACTTACTACATACATTTATTACACAAACATATATATATATATATATATATATATATATATATATATATATATATATATATATATATATATATATATATATATATATATATATATATATATATATATATATATATATATATATATATATATATATATATATATATATATATATACAATGACCCTACGTTTAGCAAACACCTGCGGTTAGCATTAATTTAGATTGAACTGCCTTCCGAGGATCTTCAATTAGTTTAACGAAAAAATTTAACAACAAACTACGAACAAACCTCAACATGTTTCAACACTGACCGGGCAGCAACAGCTTTAATCAGTCCGCCATTAATCGGTTCTGGGCTTAAATTCCTTACTATTTTTAAATATCAAAAAAAATTTCTAAATTCAACAAAGTAGTGAAAAGTTCACTTACTTTGAGGTGTGTATCATGAAGGCTCCTGGATGATGATAGCAGTGGGTTTAGAATGGGGGTGGAGGAAAGGAAAAAGAAGACGCGTGGGGTGGAGGAGAAGTCAGCCCATGGCGCCATTTCCTTATAAAATTTTAGCTCTTGGTGTAATTCAAGATTATTTTTCTTTCAATCAACACTGCACTGCATTATATATTGTCAATATGTAAAATATATTTCAAACTGACCAATAATTTGTGGAAACACAAGCGTTTAGTTAGAATAAGCAAGATGTTACCTCCAGTGAAACAGAGAGACTAACTCTGTTTTGCTGTGTGTTAGAGAGCTGGACTGAGCATTAAACTAAGATCACTTACCTTCAGTTATGTTCAATAAATTGTTCAAAATGATGACTAAAGAATTGAATAAGCTTTTAAAATTATTGAATAGTATAAACCTTGATATTTACTAAAATAGTAAAGGAATTTAAGCCTAGAACCGATTAATGTATTGGGACTAATACTACAGCTGGTTATACGGTCAGTGCAAGCGTATCGTTGGTATTAAAACAGAACTTTAGATTAACGATTTTTTTAAGTTAACGAATTTTTTACGTTAACCAAATTTTTTAGTTAACTGAATTGAAGATCATATAGGCAGTTAACGAAAAAAATTTGGTTAACGAAAAAATTCCGGTTAACGAAAAAAAATCGGACAGAAGTTCTTACGAATAACCTCAACATGTTTTCCTTGCGCGGCCAGACAACCAGCTGTAGTATTAGTCCGCCAATACATTAATCGGTTCTGGGAAGCAAATTCCTTATTTTAGTATATCAAAAGTTATACTATTCAATAATTTTAAAGTTTAATATTCAATTTTTAGTCATTTTAACAATTGAACGCATAACTGAAAGAAGGTAAATGACTAGTTTAATGCTCGGCATCAGCCTCTTAACACAGCAAACAGGAGTTAGTCTCTCTCTTTTCACTGGAAGTAACATCTTGCTTGAGACTCTCTTCAACTAAGCCTTTCTGTGTTTCCAAAGCAAATTATTGGTCAGTTTGAAATATATTTTACATATTGACAATATATAATGCAGTGCAGTGTTGATTTAAAGAAAATAATCTTGAATTACACCAAAGAAACTAAAATTTTATGGAGTGAAATGGCGCCATGGGCTGACTTCTCCTCCACCCCAATACTTCTCTTTTCCTTCTCCTCCACCCCATTCTAAATCCATCATCATCATCCAGGAGCCTTCTACATACACACACTCAAAGTAAGTGAACTTTCTACC
>NW_024722158.1:1317925-1361759 GCF_018991925.1 Homarus americanus
TTAGAATATAACTAGAACAAAATACAATATGAAATAGTATAAAGAGGAAAACGGACTCTTACAAATTGGTGACTTAGAAAATATAGGCAAGAATATAAGTATATAAAAATATTGAAGAATAATAACAGAAGACATATATGAAATAGTAAAGGGACCCCCCCCCCCCTTACAATGCAAACACTATAACAGGCAGTTTCAGCATCCAAGGCTACTACCCCACGCCAGCCTTCCCACCGCCCTGAACACATCCCTCCCGCACCTCCTTCCCCAGTCGGCCCACCATTGCCGCCTGCAGCACCACCTCGCCCACAACATTCCTGGGTACCCTCTTTTCATCCTCAAGTACCTACTGCTCCTGACGTGGACCCTGCTCCTGATGAGAATCCTGCATCCGGACCTAGGAACCCAGACACCTCACCCGGCGCCCCTGAGGACTTTGCACCTGCCTTGATGACGTCATCGAGATGTCGTATGTTTGTTGACCGTAGTTGTAAACTTTTTCTGCTACCGAGAACCTTTAAACCTTTTATCAGAGACTCTGATAATCATACTGAAATTGTGGTAGGGAGGTTAACTAAGGAATTAGTTAATATTCCTGAAGGGAACTTTTAAATCTGCTCCTCGTGTTGTATTAAGGCGCTGCGTGTTGGGACGGGATTGCCATTCAACCTTTTGTGATCAATTTAATTCTTGCTTTTGATGACTCAGTCAGCCCACAAACCACTGCCAGCCCCATCATTGGTGGATGAGTACAGTACATAGCTCAGTAGGGCTGTTGGTGTGGTGGTGTTAGTCCACCGGAATTATCGGAGTGTTGGAAGGCGTCACTTGGTGATGAGACTCCCTTGGCGGCCGCTGGAGTGTTGCCCCTGGGCTATTGAGTGTTGTACTGGCAGGTGCCACTGGTCTTATTGGTGCTAAGGTGCTGTGAGAGTTTGTGTGTGTTTTGGTGTGGGTACACCCGGTAGTGGTGCAAGTAAATTGAGCCTGAGGGCATGGTACCAGGAGTTCCTGTTTTGTGTGCATACAGCATCTTTCCTGTAACCATTTTTGTGTTTAATAAACAGTGTATTTGTATGTGGGTCTATGATTCACCTATAGTATTCACCGTTGTTCTTTCCCTAATACTCGATACTATATTTACATGTACCCATGGGCCTTCCTCTCACGTCACGCTGCCAGGTCAGAGTATTAACATAAGTTGTTGTAAGAGTGCCAAGCCCTTAAAGGGTGGCAGCTTGGGTTGCGCGCTTTTACAACAAGAGCCTCCTCTCAACACGCTCCTCACCAAACAGCAACTCCCTGGCACTGCATTGTACATATAATATAATATAGACAAACTCCATAGCAGAGTTCCCTTACCTCCATCCTAGTGCGATCCAACATAACGTTAACCCTACAATATCTCTCTCTCTCTCTCTCTCTCTCTCTCTCTCTCTCTCTCTATATATATATATATATATATATATATATATATATATATATATATATATATATATATATATATATATATATATATATATATATATATATATATATATATAGGGTGGTCCTTATTTTTCAACTTTGGAATTTTTTACCACAGACCCTGCTAAAAGTGTCCATTTAGGACAAATACATTGTGTGTAGAGTTATTTTTAAATATATTAATACTTAGAGGTTGCTCAAAGCTGTCAAAAATTAAGTGATCGATGTAGTCGATTACTTTGTAGCCGATTACGCCCACCACTAGTGCGTCGCATTTGGCTCGATTGTGGTGAGTTTTTGCTGGTCGTGATTGATGATTGGGGAAATTAGAAACAGTTCTGCAGAGTATTCTCATTATTAATTTATATTAATAATTAATTTCTTTATTCCTCAGGTCAAAATGGCTAATGCAGGAGTAAAAACACGAGAAAATGTGTATTTGATAAAGACATTATGTGATGACATTACAGGGGCTAAGTTACCTTCAAACAGGCAAGTGTTACAGTATTGTTTAAGCGTGCATCGCATACAGAAAAAACCATCAGGGTGGCAGCTGGGGAAGTCACAGACAAAGTTCTTCAATTTTGGACAAAAGCAAACATTCCCACACACCACAAACCAGATTGTGTGAATCAAGTGCACAAAATGTTTGACAAGTGGAGTAGTTTGAAAAAGAACTCTTCAAGAAAGACAGAAGCTCAAAAGCAGAAAGAGTTCACTGATACTTTTGAAGATCTCTTTGACATTGCACATGTGAATGGTTGAATATGATGACAGTTCAGGAGGATAAGGATTTCTTAATAGCGCAACGAGAAAAAGGGCGTCGTGGGGCAATGTCATCTCTTGACAAAGTATTCCTGAAAAGACAGAAACGACGAAAAAAACTCTCAAGAAAGCAATGAAAAGGAAGTTGGCTGCAGACAGTGCAGAGGAAGAAGCCAAAAAATGCCAGGCCATCCAGTTCTCGGGCCATTGTGAGAAGAAGGTAAATCAGGCAAATAAATTATTGGGCCTTATAAGAAGGTCGTTCAGATATCTAGACGATCCGTCCCTCGTAACGATCTTCTAGAGTGAAGTGCTTCCCCATTTGGAGTACTGTCACCCCATCTGGTCTCCGAGATATGCTAGGGACTGTCAGTTGGTTGAAAATGTTCAAAGGAGGGCCACCAGAGTGGTGCCTGCACTTCGGCACCTCAGCTACCCTGAGAGATTGGAGCGCCTGAACTTACCTAGCTTATACTACAGACGGGCAAGGGGGGACCTAGTTGAGGTGTATAAGCATCTCAGGGGGCACTATTCAGTTGAGTGTCCTTACTTGGAGCTGGCGGACGCTCGCCCCACAAGGGGTCACAGCTCAAGATTGAAGAAGCCGCAAGTCCAGAAAACCGTGAGGGCAAACTTTTTTTGGAGTGAGGGTTGTAAACTCTTGGAACAATCTACCAGAGAATGTTGTGACGGCACCGAGTGTGAGCTCTTTCAAGACAAGACTTGACCAACACTGGAGCGGGTTCAGGTACATTCAGGAGCCGGTGCATGCCCAGTATTTGCCAACAGTGCGTGACAGAGACGTGACCGATCGCCCGGGTGGCTAGCGAGCCGATCTTTTGGTGAAGAAGATAAATGAAAAGGAAAAGTAATCAGAGACGTGACCGATCGCCCAAGCGGCTAACAAGCCGATCAGTGGCGAAGAGGATAAAAGTAATAGAAAAAGTTGTCTTGGACAGCAGTAGTACGTCTTCTTCTGAGGAATCTAACCCAGTTCCTGGCCCATCAGCACTTCAAACTCTACCTACTGTCAAGAAGCGTGGGCGAAAAGAAGTTCTAACTCCAGAACTTTCTGCAGCATTAGATCGGACCAAGTCCTCAGATAGAATGGCCATGCACATTGTCACCCAAACTGCTCGGAGTCTGGGCCATGATGTCAGTGAATTGATTCTGAATCGATCAAGCATCAGGAGGAAACGTCAGCATCATCGCAGTAGCAGGGCAGCTGAAATCCTTTCAAACTTCAAACCAGAGTCAGTTTTAATTGTTCACTGGGATGGTAAATTGATGCCTGATTTGACGGGGCATGGGGGCCATGTTGACAGACTCCCAGTTCTTGTCTCAGGCAATGGCACCTCCCAACTTCTTGCTGTTCCAAAACTTCCCTCTGGTACCGGTGATGAACAAGCAAAAGCTGTTGTGAAGGCTTTGCAGCAATGGCACATTGCAGACATCGTGCATGGCATGTGTTTTGATACAACAAGCTCAAATACTGGTCACCACAAGGGTGCGTGTGTCAAAATTGAGCAGTTGCTGGGTCGTGATTTGCTATATTTTGCCTGCCGCCACCATGTACTTGAACTTGTAGCTGGAGCTGCTTTTGAAGCTGTAATGGGGCACTCAGCTGCTCCTGACATACAGCTGTTCCGAAGATTCCAAGCCAAATGGGAACAAATTGACAAGCAGAAGTTTGAAGACTCCTCCACCGACGACCTGGCAGAAGAATCGGTCAGAGCTGTTAGGGACGATCTGACCAACTTCATTGAGAAGGCTCTATTGGAGACACAGCTTCGAGATGATTATCGAGAGCTGCTAGAGCTGGCCTCCATCTTCCTTGGCACATCACCTTCTCGGGGAGTACGATTTTCTGCTCCTGGTGCAATGCACCAAGCACGATGGATGGCAAGGACCATTCATTCCTTCAAAGTGTGGTTATTCCGTTCTCAGTTTAAGCTTACTCCAAAGGAGAACAGAGGACTAAGTGATTTGTGCATTTTCTTTGCCCGAATATATGTGAAGGCTTGGACAACTGCTCCACTTGCTGCAAAGGCACCAAAAGGAGATCTGATGTTGCTTAAAGCTCTACAAGACTACAGTACCATCAGCGATGCCATATCAAAGGCAACTTTCCACAAAATGATAAGACACCTCTGGTACTTGTCAGAAGAGTTGGTTGTATTGGCCTTCTTTGATGACGATGTTCTCCCAGCAGTGAAGGACCGCATGTTGGAAGCTATGAACATCGTTATTGGAGAAGAAAAGCATGTCAAACGGGTTACAATCAATCCAGACACACTCCAAGTGAAGAACCTATATGATTTCACGACAAAGAACACAAAGTCATTTTTCAAAAAGCTCAACTTGAATACAGATTTCCTGGCCCTCCCAATAGAACAGTGGAAAGATGATCCTGGCTTCCAAAATGCAAAAGCCAGTGTACAAGCTTTGTCTGTGATCAATGATCATGTAGAAAGAGGAGTAGCCTTAGTCCAAGAGTTCTCAGGCCGCATCACCAAGGACGAACAGCAACTGCAGTATCTACTGCAGGCAGTTGCTGACCACAGGAAATCATTCCCTAATGCCCTCAAGCAGACCTTACTGGGCGACAAAGAGTGAGACTGGTCCTCATGCGACCCCTGCCTTGAGCAGCTAATACCCACTTAGACTAAGTTTGGGGGGGGGGGGGCAGGCTTGGGGGCTAGGAAATGATGTGTTATGAACATTAAGCATAGGCATAATATTGTTAAATTTCATTTGACTTGAGCAACCTCTAATTATTAAGATATTTAAACAATATTTTACAGGCAATGTTTCTACCCCAAACGAAAACTTTTGCCAGGGTTTGTGACAAAAAAAATGGCAAATTTTGTTTTTTGCCCCAAAATATGGCCCACCCTAATATACATACATACATACATACACACACATATATATATATATATATATATATATATATATATATATATATATATATATATATATATATATATATATATATATATATATATATATATATATATATATATATATATACAGGTATATTGGGCTACTTTTCATTGAGATCCGCTACTTTTAAGGTCTGTTTCCGCGACTTTTGGTCACAAGTACCTGGCAACACTGGGTCCAGTACGATGACTACATGATATGATGAGGCGCACGGGAGCCGCATTCCTAGTTCTCCAGCCAGCAACTGACGCCTCCCACCACCTCTATCACCCTCATACTTTCATTGCCGTCACCTGAAGTTCACAGTAGAGAAAAGTCTTTGGGAACGTGTCAACATGGATGGTATTACCGCTCGTAGGAAGGCTAAAGTAGCTGCACATGAAGCCATTAAGAAACAGGCTGACGTAACTGGTGAGAGAGAGGCGTACCAGTTACATGGTGTTGCCCGGAGGAAAACTGTACTGGAAGTACAGGAGGCTGGTACAGAAATGATTACACGTAAAGCAAACGTGTTGTTGGATGCTGAAGTCCTTGAGAGTACATTAGGTATGCTCAAATGTGATGATTGTAACGGTAGTGTGAAGGTTTTAGTGAAACCCGTGTGTGTTGATACCGTGGTGTCAGTGACATGTGTGGATTGTAACAAGATTGTGCTTGAAATAAAACCCAAATTAATGAATGTGAACAAAACTGAAAAAGAAGAAGACATATATGAAAATAATCTAAGTTTAGTATTAACATTGGCTAGTCGTGACGTTAGTTATAGAGAATTCTTTGATGCAGCTGAGAGTATGAAAATAGGTGGTCTGTCATACAAGTCATGGCTCAGACATTTAAGGTATATTCATAATGCCTTACTCAAGAAGTGTGTTGTTATGTTCCTTAAAGCTAGAAGTGCTGTTCAGATGATATATGGAGAGATAGGTCGACATCCAGATACTGATGGTATTTTAAACATTGATGTGAGTTATGAAAGTGCTTGGCTTGATCAGGGACCTGAGAGATACTATGGCGTGGGCGTTGTTATTGAACTTTACACTGGCATTGTGTTGGACTGGGAATTTGTGTCAAGTTACTGCCACGAGTGTAAAGAGAAGAAAGAAGACAAGGTGCAGGGAAGCTATGATGAATGGAAGAGGAGTCATGAACGTAACTGCAATATGAATTACAAGGGTGATAGTGACGGTAGGGAAGAAGCAGTTGTCCAGAGGATGTGTTCAAGATCTGTAGAGAGATACCAAGTTAGGTATGTTGTGTTTATCACAGAAAGAGACTCTAACGCTTGTGACAAAATAATGCAAATGAATAATGGACAGGGCCCGTATGGTGCTAAACATGCTGTTGTCAAAGAGGAGAGTATAAGTCATTTGAGGAAGGAACTGGGTGCAGCTCTGTATAAGGTAAGGGATCAAATGATTAAAATGAAATGCCCAGAGCTGACTAAAGAAGTTATTGGGAATATTCAGTCCCATTGTGAAATGTCGGTGAGACTAAACTTAGGAAAATCACGAAAAGATATGAAGAGAGCCATTTTTTCCTCGTACCTTCACTGCACGGCCGTAGATGACACACCTGATCGACACCAGTTTTGCCCGCAAGGCCCAGACTCACTGTGTTTTTGGCAGAAGGCGCGTGCAAGGAATCAGACCCCACCACCACATAGAGAGGCAAACATGTTCACTAACTTCTTTGACCTTACTGATGAAATTAAGGACAAAATAACTCATATCTATGCGAGGCTCGCCGATGATGATTTTCTAATCCATTGTCGCTTAGTAAATACACTGACTAGCAGTAAGACTCTCCTTGGTTGGGTTTGGCACAGATGTGGAAGAGAAAGATACAGGAGATTAGAAATGTTGCAATTTGCAACAGCACTGACCTGTCTTGAGTGGAATATGGGCTATACAGAAGGGGGCCTACATAAGGAGCTGGGGTTGAAGTACACACCGCACACAGCAAGAATGAAGGAAGTCATGGAGAGATCCAGAGTAACAAGATATCAGTAGAAGAAATGCATACAAAAAGAGACTTTGTTGTCCAGTGATGAGCTACAGACTGATGATGCTTCATCTAAAAGTGAGGCAACCATGTAAGTAGAAACAGCATTCAGGAATTTAGAGGAAATTTTTTGTGAAATAATTTATGAAAAGCTCTATTGGATCTCCTGAAGAATTCCACCTCGGCATCACTGAAAGATTGGTATGTAGTTCACACAACATTCCTACCCCAAATCTATTATCATATTCGTAAAGGACTTCTGATTTTAAGGTAATTTTATTTTATCACATTTCTTGGGTAACGTATAATCACGGAGGTAACGCATGCCAGATCTTCTCTATTTAATTCCATTAATCTTCCCTTCATAAATGTGTTCCCATGGGTCAGGTTAGGATAGATTAGGGTAGGTTAGGTCATCCCCAAAAAGGTTAGGTTTATATGTTTTTTGGTGTGTTTTGTATTCACTTTGCCATGATTTTTGTAGGAAAACGCTTGCTTCTCTCCCCCACCCAAGACCCCGGTTCCCAACTGGATCCCCTATCGTGTTGGGGGTAGAAGGGGACGATAACTTAAAAACAGGCCATTTCTGATGGAAATCATGGCCAGAACCAATCAAAACACACACACACAAAAAATCTAGAAAAACATAGTTTTGACTTTCTAACAGAGTTGTGTGAACTACATTAAATTGGGTGCTGGACAACTCTTACCCAAGCAAATCGTACCCATCAGAACATGTCGACTCTTACCCAGCTACGAGATAACTCATACCCAATTTATGAGACAGTTCGTACCCATTTATATATATATATATATATATATATATATATATATATATATATATATATATATATATATATATATATATATATATATATATATATATATATATATAAAATCAACTCCTCACCCCGCCAGGATTCGAACCCATGGCCCAAGACTGTGACCGGGGAACGCTACCTCTAGTCCACCAGGATACAAAAGCAGTCCTAGACTCTGTTATATTTCACACAAAGTCAGTTCAATGAGCTTATGGCGCCGTGAACCTCTAATGGGGACTACCTGTATCACTTACTGTAGGTGGTCAGAATAACGTTTTACCAAATCCGGCTTCGAAACACAAGGATCCATATATATACGGGTAGTCCTCATTAGAGGTTCACGGTGCCATAAGCTCGTTGAACTGACTTTGTGTGAAATATAACAGAGTCTAGGACTGCTTTTGTATCCTGGTGGTCTAGAGGTAGCGCTCCCCGGTCACAGTCGTGGGCCTTGGTTTCGAATCTTGGCGGGTGAGGTTTTGATATTATGTAGAAGTCAGCGCGCTTTATTGGGCTAATGACACACACAATATAAATATATATATATATATATATATATATATATATATATATATATATATATATATATATATATATATATATATATATATATATATATATATATATATATATATATATATATATACATACATCCACAATGGAAAAGTGGATAAGGTTGATTTTAATATATGAATAGCAATGTGTTTAAAAAAAAAGTGTTTATTTGACCTTAACTTTACCAACATAATATGTAAAGTACTTGAGAGTATTATCAGAGATGCCGCAATGGAACATCTAATGGGAAACAACCTTGTAAAGCATTGCCAACACGGTTTTATGCCAGGGCGCTCCTGCTTAACACAATTGCTCAGAGTATTGGATATTGGACACTTTCGACAGTGTACCCCATGAAAGGCTGAAAATCATGCTGGAAGGGTACGGAATTCGGGGGAATGTCTTAGCGTGGATAGAAGTCTTTCTACATGACCGCAAGCAGTGTGTGGTAATTAATGGCACAAAATCGTCATCCGTACGTGTCACAAGTGGGGTACTACAGGGTAGCGTATTGGGCCCGCTGTTGTTTGTTTGTTTCATAAATGACATGCCTGACGCGTTGTACACTCTTCCATACAAATGTTTGCCGATGACGCCAAGTTATTTCGGGAAATTAAGAACCAAGTTGACTGTGAAGAGCTGCAGAAGGACCTCTGTGGGCTCCAGGAATGGTCGAAGGAATGGCTGCTGAGATTCAATGTCACGTAGTGTAAGAGGATGCACCTGGGGCGTACCAACGGTAAGGAGGCGTATCATATGTCCCAACGGGATGAAGAAACTGCACTATTTGAGACTGAATGTGAGAAGGACCTAGGTGTGTATTTTGACAATGAGCTGAAGTTCTCGGGCCATTGCGAGAAGAAGGTAAACCAGGCAAATAAATTATTAGGTCCTTTAAGAAGGTCGGTTAGATATATAGATGGTCCGTCCCTTGTAACGATCTTCAAGAGCGAAGTGCTTCCCCATCTGGAGTACTGTCACCCTGTCTGGTCCCTGAGATATGCTAGGGACTGTCAGTTGGTTGAAAATGTTCAAAGGAGGGCCACCAGACTGGTGCCTGCACTTCGGCACCTCAGCTACCCTGAGAGATTGGATCGCCTGAACTTGCCTAGCTTATATTACAGACGGGCAAGGGGTGACCTAGCTGAGGTGTATAAGCATCTCAGGGGGCACTACTCAGTCGAGTGTCCTTACTTGGAGCTGGCGGACGCTCGCCCCACAAGGGGTCACAGCTCAAGATTGAAGAAGCCGCAAGTCCAGATAACTGTGAGGGCAAACTTTTTCGGTATGAGGGTTGTAAACTCTTGGAACAACCTACCAGAAAGTGTTGTGACGGCACCGAGTGTGAGCTCTTTCAAGACAAGACTTGACCAACACTGGAGCGGGTTCAGGTACATTCAGGAGCCGGTGCATGCCCAGTACTTGTCAACAGTGCGTAACAGAGACGTGACTGATCGCCCGGGCGGCTAGCGAGCCAATATTTTGTTGAAGAGGATAAATGAAAAGGAAAAGTAATCAGAGGATAAAATTAAAAAATTAACTTTAACAAATTAAGAGTAAATAGTTCTGCTCTCTCTTTCTCTCTCAAAATATGAATGGCATAAATATTGGGTGACACGTAATCAAGTCGTTACGTTACTCTACTGGTCTTGTTTCCGTGTGGTGGTGACTTTTAAACAACTCTATCCAGAGTATTATTAACATACAATAACATAACTAATTGTATATGTGTTGGCCAATATTCTCACTCTTCGTTCTTTTATATCCTTATTACGACTGTATTTCATTCTTGACGTTGACCTCACTAGAGGAAAGGTCACTGCAGGCTTAGCTCCAGGGGATCAATTGTCAGTAATGGCTAGTGCTACTGGTGAACATGACTGTGCCCTTCTGAGGGCCGAGTTAGAGAGGGCCAAGGAAGAAATCTTGAAATTAAAGGAAGATATAGCGAGGATGAAGGAAGAAGATACGAGACAAGGAAAGCCCGTATCTGACTAAAACTCAGGCGAATGGAAGGTTGTGAGGAAAGACAACCAAACTGGAGGTGAAAAAACACACCATGAAAGCGACAACAACAGCTAGGTGTACCAACTCTTTCAGTCCTTTGACAGACGAATCGGACGTTAGCATAGTCAGGGACAAGGCTGACAAGGAAGGTACGAAAACCTTAATCGTTAGCGATTCCCAGGTACGGTACCTGGACAGAGCTTTCTGTGGTAAAAATAAAAATAGGATGAGGGTGTGTTTGCCAGGAGCAGGGGTGGGGGATATAGTTGACAGGATTGTAGTGGACGTCTCCCCTACAAACTGCGTAGCTGCACACCACCTGCTACCGTCTTCCCTAGCAACCAAGCGTATCCGCATTCCAATGCCCGCCGTATCCTAGCAACCGAGCCAAAAGGCCGGCGACTTCTCGGGTTTTCCCAACATGACTCATAGCGGCTGCTGGGTATATAAGCTCTGTCTCTCTCTTGAGATTCATTCTGCCCATTTTCCTGAACAAGCAACACCTCCTCCAGCAAGCTCCTAGCTGTTAACATTTATTCAACCAGGAGGCCAGCAACAGGCAACATCTTCTCTAACGAAGCTCCTGCACATCTACCTCCTTCAACACGCTACTCACCGAACGTCTTCTACTGAGCAGCTCCCCACCACACAGCATCTCCAGCACCAGACTGTCTTCATATATCTTATATATTATACAAGAAAACCACATAAGAGTTTCCTTCCATCCTGAGTGCTAGACAACATTAATATCTCGTTACCCCTACAATGGTGACTCCCGGAGATTAGCACTCACACAGGATGGAGGAGACACTGATCACGCTCCCAGTCTTCAAGCAGACACCGGCTCCTCTTCCTGCCCCACGCACCACATTCTGACAACCCCAGCACACCCGTCCTGCCTCAGACGCCGACCCCGGCCCAGCAGTTCCTGCCGTGAGGGAAGCACACAATACCCATCGCCTCCACACCCCCTCTTTTCTCCCTCAGGTACTCCCTGCTAATGTCCTGCACCCTGCTGCTGTCGTGGACCCAGCTGCTGTCACGAGCCCTAATCCGCTTCTGCTGACACAGCCCCTGCTCCTGACCCAGGCCCACACACACCCCAGCAGGCGCATCTGACGACCCTGTACCTGTCGTGAGGGAAGCACAACATTCATCGCCTCCACACACCCTTTTTCTCCCTTCTCCCACAGATAGTGTGTATCTAGACAGTTGTATTTCAGCGATCGGCTCATCACGACATCGCCGTTGTCTCACATGAGGCATGCACCGCCAGGTCTTCCTCACATGTGCTAATCAACTCTACAAACAACAAGTCTCCTACACCGCCTGGAGGGGAGGGGGAGTATTGTAGTGGACGTCTCCCCTACAAACTGCGTAGCTGCACACCACCTGCTACCGTCTTCCCTAGCAACCAAGCGTATCCGCATTCCAATGCCCGCCGTATCCTAGCAACCGAGCCAAAAGGCCGGCGACTTCTCGGGTTTTCCCAACATGGCTCATAGCGGCTGCTGGGTATATAAGCTCTGTCTCTCCAGTGAGATTCATTCTGACCATTCTTCTTGAACAAGCAACACCTCCTCCTCAGCCGCTGCCTGGCAGCCTTCGCTCCTCCTCGCCTGCCTGGCGGCCCTCGCTCCCGCCAGCCAGCATGGCGACCCACCAGCTGTCCTCTGAGCTTCCTCACCAGACGGCATCTCCAGCACCAGACTGTCTCTCATATAACTTATATATTATACAAGAAAACCACATTAGAGTTTCCTTCCATCCTGAGTGCTAGACAACATTAATATCTCGATACCCCTACAGGATGGACAATATCTTGTCTGGTAATGGGAACAAACCCTTATCTGCCTTAGTGCAGAAGACAATGATATTGGCTTCTTGATAAGTTCAAGACAGCTATAGAACGTATTAGGTCGAAGGGAGGGATCCCTATCATATGTGGTGTCCTACCTAGAAGGAGAGTTGGCAATGAATGGTTGTCAAGGGCAGTTGGTGTCAACGGCCATCTTGACAGATATTGGAAGTCGATATCAGTCCCATTCATTGACAACTGGGACAACTTTTACAGCAGAAGGGGCCTTTATGCTAAGGATGGGGTGCATTTGTCTAGGGATGGTGTGGCAACCCTGGCTGGCTCTCGAGACGTCAGTTTAAAAGATGTCCAAGTTTTTGAACTGCTAGGGGAACATATGAGCACGGGGATGGAGGAGACTGCAGTGGGAGCGGGTAAACAAAGTGAAAGGTTACAGGGAAATAGTGTTAGGAATGATGACAAAACCAAATTCGGCAGGGTGTTAAAACCTAAACGCGACAAAGAGAGGACTCAGAACAAGACTAACTACGCAAACAGTAGAAGTATGAGAAACAAAATGGATGAAATCAGGGCGTTGGTATGTTCCGAAAAAATCGATATAATAGCATTCACTGAAACGTGGATAAACCTAGACTCACACCAGTTACCTGTCGAATACCAAATTGCAGGTTACAAATTATTCCATACCGATAGGCAGATTAGGAAAGGAGTTGGAGTAGCACTCTATGTCAGGGATAATCTGAAGTGTGAAATAAATAAGGAAATAAAAACTGAGCGGAATACAGAAACAATTTGGATAAAATTAATCGAACCTAGGGAAAATTTAATCACAGGTTTAATATAAAGACTTCCTAATCTTGATAGAGTTAACGAACGACATATTTGGGATGAAATGCGCAGGGCTTCCATACATAGCAAAGTCTGTATAGTAAACGACTTTAACTTTAGCCAAATAGATTGGATTGACCTTACGGGTAACTCAGAATCAGAGGATTTTCTTGAAACCATCCAGGACTGTTTCCTAAGTCAACATATAACTGAACCCACCTGGGGTAATAATATATTCGATTTAGTTCTGTCAAACAGAGAAAACCTCATTAGTAATGTCGAGGTAGGGAACGAACTTGATAACAGAGATCACAAAGAAATAAGATTCCAATTAGAATTTCAGGGCAGCCGCAAGGAAAATTCCACCTTACCTGGAGACCTGACGGTTGAGGATGACCTGATCATGAGATCTGAGGTTGATGAGTTCCACAACAATTTTAAATAATAAGTTACTTAATGCAAAAAGGTAGAACATACTATACAGAAAACTCAGATCAAACAACAATGACCCTAAATGGATAAATAATTATTTAAAGAACATTATTGGATAAAGGAAGGCTGTAGGTAGAAGAATAAACTGTGGTGAAATTTACCTCCGAGATTATTATAAGGTATTGACCAGTAGGGATAACACCGAGATAAGAAAAGCAGAGGAATAATGAACTGAAGGTAGCAGGGGAGGTGAAGTCAAACCGCAAGGGGTTCTACCAAATGTATCAAACTAAAACATGAGAAAAGATTGGACCAATACAGTCAGATACCGGCGAGCTAACTGATAACGACGGAGAAATGAGCAATAATCTGAATAAATATTTTCCAACAGTTTTCACCACCGAAAATTTAAACATGATATCCGAGGCACCGACTCTATACAGAGATAGTGAAGAAAAGAAATTAAGCGAGATAGTAGTGACTAGTAACGATGTTAGTAAGCAAATAGACAAACTAAAGCCTAATAAGTCACTTGCTCCCGATGATAAGAACTGTTAATGGAACTTTGTACATCAGACGTACACTCATCCCGGTTCGTGTTAGTAAAATCCAAGCTAGTACAAAGATGATTAAGAATCTTCCTGTTAAGCGGTTCAGCTGTCCCGTTGGCTGCAGGATGATGGGCTGTGATATTACATTTATTAATGTGATACAGTTCACATAATTTAGTTAACATCGCGTTGTTAAATTCACCTCCGTTATCTGTAAGTAGAACGTTAGGAGTGTCATGCCTGTCGAGAGCACGACTCTTAAAGGCTCGGGCAATTGTCTCTCTGTTCTCTTATCAAGGATAGGTGCTAGTTCACAGTAACGTGTCTATCATTACTAAAATATATTTATTATTATGATGAGTCTGTACTAGACCACCTAAAACATCAGTGTAATATTTTTGGGTGCCTTCCTACACTGATACCATAGAATTTGTGTGACCACTCGAATTAATACTTTGATATTTACAGATAATGAGTGAGCAGTGAACATCTGCTGTGTTAAGTGTGTGGTGAACAGTGGTTCATATCCGAGTGTCACTGGAAAACCATAAATGTACAAAGGTTATGTAATTTAATATTTTATTTGTAACTGTGACATCTATTTGATTCAATTGTTGTGAACTAATAGAAAGTGTTTTAGTTCTCAGTTGACATCAGTGTGTGACAATTGAATTTATTGATACAGAACAAGTTTAGTGTTATATTTTTCATTTTTGTAATTTTATTGCATTGTGCATTTTACAGTGTTGACTTTTATGCATTGCTAGTAAATGTGCTATATGTATGTGAGAACTAATGCAAGTGTATTTTCAGTAATTGTATTGATTGGGTTGAAGACTCCGTGGTGAGATGGAAGCCTATAACAATGAAATCTCTTGAAATGGATTGTTGAAAATACATGTAAGGCTCCACCAAGTGTGAGTAAAGCATAGAGTAATTTGTGAAATGTTAATACAGTGCTAAGATAATTGCGCACTAACAGAGACAGTGAATACTTGTAAAGTATTATCAATTATTTTGACAATTAATAACCTGAGCATTACTCTGAGTACTTTAGAACAGGGGTTCTCAAACTGTTTTCAACCAAGGATCCCTTATATACCATGACGCATACAAATATTGTCAATAATGAAAGAATAAATCATAGTCCAAAGCATTTGTTCATTTCAACCCAAATCCAAAATATCCTGTGAATTGGAATCTCCAAATCTCTCACAAACGTTAAATCACTGCTTTAGAGTACTCAAACTGTATACTGCTCTCTTTAAAGATAGTTAATTTTCTGTGTGACAGTCTCCTATAGTGTTACCAATTATTTTTATGATTATCCATTTAAGAAGTATTCTGTGCAGTTATATGTATAAATGTTTACCTCCTATGATCTTGAAGGGTTTCAACTGAATCTTTCTTTGTTTGTGAAGTTGTAGTAGTGTTGAAGTTCTGTGTAACATCAAGGCATGATGATGACAATAATGTTAAGTTGCAACCTTTGTGTGAGTTCCGAGGAGAACTTACACAAAGCCATGGAGGCCAGTATTCAGAAGCGAGCACTGCTGAAGGCTCAGAGACAGGGGGAGAAAGTTAGGTTTAGAAATTTTCCATCAGGGCCAAAGCCTGACAAAAGGGAGACTAAGGAAGTTGGTGGTTGTCATGGCTACTAGACTTCAGGTGTGGAGAACGGGAAAGCCGGTGACTTGAATAGATCTTTTTATTAAGTATGCCTAGACTTGTCCAGTCTCTTTGTTATTGTTGTGCTGTTGGGAAGTGTGTGGTGTGATGTGTGTTTATCGGAGTTGTTGAGTTGGAGGATTGACCGTTTTGCATTACCATTCTAAATATTAGCTAGTGGGAGACCTTTTGTAAAGGGATGGTCAGTATTTAGTCTGGGCATGGAGGTTGGTTGATGTGTCTTACTGTACTGCAGTGGGACCATCTGTTACATGGGTGCTCAGGTTCTGTTGGACGTCCTATTCTAAGTAGGCCGTGTGTTGGATAGGAGGTAGATGTGCTGGACTTTGGCAACGGCTAGGCGTGTAGTTGCATGGACCTAGTGCGGTTTAAATGCTTTTATGGCGAAACAATAGAAGGGAGGTGTTTGGGTTGGTATCTCGTGAGGACCGTTGCGTCAACCTTATTGTCTGTTGGACATCATGTTAACTCTGACCCCTCAGAACTGGCCTCGACGCGTGAGCGCAGATGGACTATTCGTAATATAGTCGCCCGATCCTCTCACCGGCTGGATGGGGTCCAATGCATCTGCTCCTAACCTGAAAACTCTATTTGTTAAACCTCATTCTGGGCCTTTTTTTTTTACTTTTATCCTCTTCACCACTGATCGGCTCGTTAACCGCTTGGGCGATCGGTCAAGTCTCTGTTACGCACTGTTGACAAGTACTGGGCATGCACCGGCTCCTGAATGTACCTGAACCCGCTTTAGTGTTGGTCAAGTCTTGTCTTGAAAGAGCTCACACTCGGTGCCGTCACAACAGTCTCTGGTAGGTTGTTCCAAGAGTTCACAACCCTCAATCCGAAAAAGTTTGCCCTCACAGTTTTCTGGACTTGCGGCTTCTTCAATCTTGAGCTGTGACCCCTTGTGGGGCGAGCGTCCGCCAGCTCCAAGTAAGGACACTCGACTGAGTAGTGCCCCCTGAGATGCTTATACACCTCATCTAGGTCCCCCCTTGCCCGTCTGTAATATAAGCTAGGCAAGTTCAGGCGATCCAATCTCTCAGGGTAGCTGAAGTGCCGAAGTGCAGGCACCAGTCTGGTGGCCCTCCTTTGAACATTTTCAACCAACTGACAGTCCCTAGCATATCTCGGGGACCAGACGGGGTTACAGTACTCCAGATGGGGAAGCACTTCACTCTTGAAGGTCGTTACGAGGGACGGACCGTCTAGATATCTCAACGACCTTCTTATAAGACCCAATAATTTATTTGCCTGATTTACCTTCTTCTCGCAATGGCCCGAAAACTTCAACTCATTGTCAACAGACACACCTAGGTCCTTCTCACATTCAGTCTCAAATAGTGCAGTTTCTTCATCCCGTTGGGACATATGATACGCCTCCTTACCGTTGGTATGCCCCAGGTGCATCCTCTTACACTTCGTGGCATTGACTCTCTGTAGCCATTCCTTCGACTATTCCTGGAGCCCACAGAGGTCCTTCTGCAGCTCTTCACAGTCCGCTTGGTTCTTGATTTCCCGAAATAACTTGGCGTCATCGGCAAACATTTGTATGGAGGAGTGTACAACGTCAGGCATGTCATTTATGAAACAAACAAACAACAGCGGGCCCAATACACTGCCCTGTGGTACTCCACTTGTGACAGGTACAAATGATCACCACACACTGCTTGCGGTCATGTAGAAAGTCTTCTCTCGACGCTAGGACATTTCCCCGAATTCTGTACCCTTCCAGTATGATTTTCAGGCTTTCCTGGGGTACACTGTCGAAAGCCTTGGCAAAATCTCGGTATATATCGTCGATATTACCACCCCATTCCAGAATATGGGTCCAAATATCCAATACCTTGAGCAATTGTGTTAAGCAGGAGCGCCCCGGCATAAAACCGTGTTGGCAATCCTTTTCAAGGTTGTTTCGTAGTAGATGTTCCATCGCGGCATCTCTGATAATACTCTCAAGTTTTTACATACTATGCTGGTCAGGCTTACCGGTCTATAGTTGTTCGTGGAGTGAAAATCGCCCATCTTGAAGACAGGACTCACATAAGCCATTTTCCAAT
Organism: Homarus americanus; assembly: GCF_018991925.1. Lineage (NCBI taxonomy): Eukaryota > Metazoa > Arthropoda > Malacostraca > Decapoda > Nephropidae > Homarus > Homarus americanus. The sequence goes on from NW_024722158.1 coordinate 1,335,864, forward strand.
CACTGGGGACTTTTTGTTCATCCAGGCATTTACAGAACAGGATCTTCAGGGGTTCGGCAAGCTCAAAGCAGAACTATCTTAGCACTCTAGGATGCACCATGTCAGGGCCGGGACTCTTATGGACCTTTAGCCTGGACAGTTTATTTCTTATACCCTCTTCTGTGAACACAATGTGGGTCAGTGCTGTGTCGAACCGTCTGTCCTCAAACGCAGGAAGGTTAATCGCATCCTCTCTTGTGAACACCGAGGAAAAGAAGCTGTTCAATGCCTCAGCTTTATCCTGGTCAGAATCTGCGTAGCTACCATCTTCAAGCCTCAGGTTTGATACTCCTACTCGCGTTTTTAATTTCGACTTTGCATAGCGGTAAAACGCCTTTGGGTTTGACTTGACCTCGCTTGCAACCAGCCTCTGGAGCTCCTTTTCAGCCCTTAAACTATCTGCCTTTGCTTGGTTTCTGGCTCTTGCATACATCCTCCTGTCTTGCTCATCGTTTGACCCAACCTACGTCTTGAATTTCTGGGTTTTCTTCTTAACTCTGTCGACCGCCGCATGGTTCATTTGTAGGGATCCCCTCGTATTCCTAGAAGCACTGGGTTTGGTCTTTGGTATATATTTATCGATCAAATGGGTCACTTTACTAGTTATGATATTCAGCGTAGTGTCTGCGTTCTTGTACCCCTCATCTCTTCCCTCATCCCGTCGTAATTTCCCTTGTAATATTTGCACCTTGGCCTGGTTATACCATGAACTAGGTAACAGTTAAATCTGAATAACAACACTATATGGTGACTGGTGCCAACTGGGTCACGGTGTTCCAGTTTGGCCACCATACCCTCTTCGTTTGTTATGATGAGGTCTAGTGGCTTGGGCGTTTGCTCCCCTCTGTAATGTGTCGAGTCTTTAACATGTTGGAACAGAAAATTATCTCTCAGAGTTTCTACAAAAAGCGTAGCAGGGTTATTCAAGTTCTTTTGGGGTGAACTCGTTTCTCCAATCGGTGTCGCCGTAGTTAAAGTCCCCCATGATAAGGAGGTGGCTAGGGTTGAGCATCACCGCGTTGTCTATTAAGGCTCTTAAGTTCCGTTGATTTAGTGGGCCACAGTTTGGGGATCTGTAGATACACCCGACAATAATTGAATTAAATCAATTTTACACCACTTGAACTCTTCAAAAACATCCTCTCCCTGTACCCTCGCCTGACTGGATCTAAGGTCTTGCCTAGCATAGATAACCACGCCCCTCTTGCAAGTTTCTTGAGAAAAGTCCTCGTATACATATCTGATCAATTACCTAAATTGAAACCCCGCTGCAACCAAAATTTTCTGTGTGTATTAGATGTACCAAAATGTAATTGAGGCAATCTTATTTTTCTTATTACTATGTTCTGTACCATTGACGTTTGCGTCTATGTTCTTTTGTGTCCATGACATTATTACTTTGATGATTTCATTACTCATGTCTAGATTTTGTTTATTTTTCCATTTGATGTGCAAATTTTTGTGTATGTCAAAATTCTGTGACACAGATGTTGTATGTATTGATGACAAATAACCAAGGATTTCAGTATATTTTCTTTTGAATATATGTAATTATTGTAAATGTTTTATTGGCTATACCGTATAATATGAATCTTTGGAGATGGGAAAGCTTTGTAATGACTACGGTAGTACATGTCAGTTAAAGTAAAATCAGATGCTTCATATTACGCCCAGTAGCCCATAAAACATGTAGCTATGCCTTCTGTATTGTGTCCCTCATTTGAGGCGTCGCTTCAGGACGTCTGAGCCCTCCATTTTCTCTCAATTTTATGTATCTCCGAGACTATGTTATTTCTTCAAAGCTCATACCATTTTCATAGATTTTAAATTGAGTAAAAACCCAATGATACTATATTGTCTTGGATGTATATGATTACAAATGAAACATTTTAGATCCATTGTGAGTGATTTTAAAAGATTCAACTGCATTTATTGTGAGTAAAACTTGTTAAATAAGTGAGTGTTGAGTTTGCCAATAAGAATGACGATGTGCGAATCTTGCTCTTGGGGGATGCCTGAGTTTCCAATTGCTACTGAAGTTAGATCTTTCTGATGCCCAAATATCAGAGAATTTGATGTTGTGGTTTAATGATTGTCAGCTATCTTGTTTTAAAAGTCATTAATCTCCTGAAAAGAACATGTCAAACTCATTATCTCCAAGATGTCAACGTATACCCATAGAGGCTCCTTGTCTGACATTACGCCGATGTTGTGAGAATAAGTTAACAGCTGTGTATTTGATGCCCATTTCACTTTTCCTGGCAAGCTCAACCCGTGATTAGATTGTAACAATAGATGTAAGAAATTCACCTGACCCATGACACTGATTTTCATAGTTAAATGTACAGCGACTGAGTTGAATGTAATTTATGTCATTGCGTGATTAGCCAGTTAGCCATATATAAACTCCTGCCCAAGGAGTAGCGTCACATCTCTGACGCTGCTCCATCATATCTCAGGTATGTGTATGATTCTCCGCCCACCACATTAAGTCAGTTTAACTCAGTGAATTTTGTGAATATCAGTGTTCATGTTGTAACAGTGAAAATGTCATTTACCAAGTGAAATAATTAATGTAACGTAAATATTGTCTGTCGTTGCTAGACGAAAGATTGTTTGTGATCGAGTTATTATTATCACATCTCTCACGCTCTCCATCAGTATCTCAGGCACAGTGTGTGTGTTAGTTGAATACCCAACAGTCACCGGCAGACCGGTAGCTGCACACCAGCTGGCTACCTTGCAAGATGTCGTTAATTCGGCATTATTAAATTGTGTGAGACCGCACCCTGGGAACTAGGCCTGAACTCCTTCGCCGTATTTCGGACTGCCGCCGACCCTAACAGTGCTCTTCATTTGTTGTGGTGACACCAGTGTGACACCCTGGGGCACTCCATACAGTTATATGGGCCAAAGTATTATTGTTGTATAAGATTGGTGATAAGTAGCAGAAATATAGTTATCCCATGTTGAGTAGTGAACCCATAAATATTGATGGTACCAGTAAATATGTTATGTGAGTTGAGTACATCAACTGAAGGAAAAGTACCATGTTGTTCATTCAAAACAAACATGATGTTCAAAGTTAATTTGGGATATTGTCAAGTGTGTCATAGAACCAACTGTATTGACAATGAAGTAATATAATGATTGTTTAATGTTGTTACCAAGAATTGAAGATATATTTTGCTACTTGTAAAAGTAAGACTTAGGGTCCAGTCCTATCTGAGCGTGTAAAATAACCATCTTATTTGTCAAAGAAATAATACAACAGTTGTTTAATGATGTAATAGGTAATTGAAGATCTATTTTATGAATTGTAAAGTAAGACCTAAGTGGTCCAGTCTTGTCTGAGTGTACTTAATTAACATCTTGTTCACTCCTTATGTTAATAAATATTGAATTAGTAATCTACAAGTATCACCGCTCATTCCTTCTACCCATTGGTTCTCAGAAAATAACTATTGTAACTCGTGTGCCTAGAAGCTCGCTAGCAGACTACCTAACAGTTCACTAAGATATGTTATATTCTAATAAAAGTCTGGGTGGTGGCAGGTTACCATTGTAAGTATAATAAGTGTGGTAATAATAATGACATGGTTTCCCAGAATAATTCATGGTGTAGAATATAACTAAAACAGGATATAATTGAGAGAAAGTAAGGACATAACATTCAGAAAATACATTAATATATATGACAGAATAAATGACGTATAGAAAATAATATTGACTTAGAAAATATAAGCAAAGAAATATAAGATAGATACTTATCGAGAGAAAGACTAAGAATATAAAATAAATAATATACACAAGAAATGATTAATAAAAAATATAGATATGAAGCAAACATATAAGTAGTGAAGAATAAGAAGAGAGTAAAAAGATAAACATAAGGCCAAACGGGGCGGGCGGGTCGTGTTGCGTCTCTGTAACAAAGCGTCCGGCACTCGGGCCTTCGATGTTGAACGGCAGGAATTTGGACAGTGATTACATAAGAACATCAAGAACGTCTTAGTGATGTGAAAGTGTAAATCGATGTAGGACTTTTAATGCTAGATGCGATTGTATTTTTGAAAACTCAATTTCCACCGAGTTGGAGGTACAGCCAAGGTCACGAGGCCTATAACCACACAATCACTGCCACATGACAAAGCTTTTATTTTATTTTATTTTTTTTAGGGTGTTGTGGTCACGGCTGTGATAAAGGCCAACCAGGGAGTGTAGTACTGTGCCTTTAGTTAAATCAGTTCATAGTTGTCATCAGTGAATGCAGAAGAGACTATAAATAACTTATAGTGAATACATATTGGCAATCGAGCTGGTAAGGACAACTGCCAGCCTATACGTGTTATAGGTGCCACAGAGACTTTAAATTTTATTTTGTTTGTGTGCTTTCTCAAGGACTGAAACTGTGCCTACAATACACCATTCACAGGGAGATACAGTGTACGCAGTCGCAGACGACAACTCTATAGGCAACAGAGAGTAGCTAAGTACTGTTCTTTTCTTCTTTAAAAACAACCATTAGGTAGATATGATCACAGGAGACGTCGGATATGGAGGATACAGGCCTGACTAATGCAACGTTTAGGAAGTTACTAACTGCCGTAAAGCATGATGGCTGTTGCTGGTATTGCTCTGGCTGCATAGTCAAGGTGAATGAAGCGATTGCAAGCCATAAGGGAACGAGTTCTCTAGGGACGAAAATAGATGAAGCTGGAGCCCTGCTGGTTGACAAACTGGAGCACGTTGGGAAAGAGATCCTTGCCAAGACTGAGGAAGTAGCTAATAGAATGGAGGTGGTTGCTAAGAGGAGTTATGCTGACATATTAGGAGGGCCACGGGAGGGGGCGGAGAGTAATGCAGGATCAGTACAGGTTCTACAACAGCTAGGGACTCTGAAGAAGTGTGTCGAAGAAATGAAAATTAACGGACCTACTGTTAGGGGAGAGGAGGAACACCAGGAACGTCTCCAGCCAGGAACAATGTAATAGTTTTTGGAGTCCCAGAGAGCCAGGCGGAGGGAACTGTGAGTAAGGAAACACACTATAAGGTGCTGTTTCAAAATATTTGTACAGCGGTTCTGAAGATTCCATCAACCCCTCAGGATGTGAGGAGGCTGGGACAAAAGCAGGGTGTTATATATATGTATGTTTATATGCTGCATTTATTGAATGTATATTATTATATATTATGTTACTTCTTACAAAATGTGTTAGGCACGTTGTAACGAAGAACAGAGAATAAACAGCCAGCCAGACAGACCATGTGACTCTTCATTAAATAACCCAAGATACTACACTGGCGACGAGGATGGGATTCTCAAAGTGTTGGTGAAGTCCTTGAAGAGAGGATAGTGACCACTGAAGGGAAGGCTACTCTGAACCTGGAGAGAGCAACCATGGCTGGCGTCAGTGAGTGGGGGAGTATGATGCAGACAAGGAAGGTTTCACATCATATTGTGAGAGAATGGACTCCTTCTTTCTGGCAAATGAATTAATGGACGACGGTGGGGATGCGAAGAGAAAAGTCCTTGAAGAGAAAAGGAAGGCAATCTTTTTGACAGAGGTAGGAGCTAATGTTTATTATACTCTGGTCAATCTGCTTACTCCAGACAAACCCAAAGACTCCTCACTGATTCAGATTACCAAGATTCTGAAGCAACATTTTGATCCGGCTCCACTTGAGATCGCTGAAAGTTACACATTTGGCACAAGAGATAGAGGTAAAGATGAATCAGTAAGTAATTATATAGTAGCTTTGAAGAAGTTATCCATTCACTGTAACTTTGGACAGTTCTTGAACCGAGCTCTAAGAGACAGGTTTGTAATAGGCCTGAATTATGAAAAAATACAGAATAAGTTAGTGAACACCACTAACTTAACTTTTGAAAGTGCATGTCAGATAGCTACAAGCATGGAATTGGCCGAGAAAAACACCAGAGAATTTGTTCCCAATGCGTGAACAGGTTATAGGTCAGGAATCGTACGCGGAACAGCATGCTGGCAAGGAACACATGCTGATTTAAAATGTAAGAGGTGCCGAGGGAAACATGAAAGCTTTCAGTGTAAGTTCAAGAATTCAAAATGTTACAATTGTCAACGTATTGGACATATTGCTCCTGCCTGTAGAAGTGATAGAGGTAGAGTATATGCAGTTGAAGGTGGAGAGAAGGAAATGAAAAACAGTATTCATGAGAGTGTTAGTAATTTTGGATCTGATAATGATGAGAGTGCCCATGTGTTTACTATTTACACCAGTCGTGAAGAGAAAGTTAAACATAGGTATAATGTGGACTTGTGTATTAATGACACACCTGTAACCATGGAAATGGCCTACCCGTCCCTTCCAAAGAGTACACATTGACTTCTGTGATAAGGGAACAGACAAATTTCTTGTATTAATTGATAGTCATTCAAAGTGGATTGATGCTAAACACGTGTACAGTACTAATGCTGGTAGCACCATTGATGAATTAAGATTAATGTTTGCCGAACATGGAATACCAGAAGAGGTAGTTTCTGACAATGGTCCTCCATTCCAATCATCAGAGTTTAAAAACTTCATGAGATTCAACGGTGTAAAGCATGTACTGACCCCACCCTGTCATCCTGCCTCTAATGGTGCAGCTGAGAGATCAGTTAGAATTGTAAAGGAAGCACTTTCCAAGCAGGTAATTCAAGGAACTGTAGGAAAATCAATGAAACACAGACTAGCAAATTTCTTACTCGGATACAGAACCACGCCACATAGTGTGACAGGATGTACTCCTGCAGAGTTAATGGTGAAGAGACAGTTGAGAACAAGATTAAGTTTAGTTAAGCCAAGTCTGTTTGAAGTTGTAGAGAGGAAACAAGCTCAACAAAAAATGTATCATGATAAGAGTTCCAGTGAAAGAGTGTTCAAGGTAAATGATAGGGTGAGAGTTAGGAACAACCCGTACCCCACAACGTGACCGATCGCCGAAGCAGCTAACAAGCCGATCAGTGGTGAAGAGGATAAAAATAAAAGTTTACAAGGTTGTTTCGTATTAGATGTTCCATTGCGGCATCTCTGATAATACTCTCAAGTACTTTACATATTATGCTGGTCAGGCTCACCGATCTATAGTTGTTCGTAGAGTGACGATCGCCCTTCTTGAAGATAAGACTCACAAAAGCCACTTTCCATTCACTGGGGACCTTTAGTTCATCCAGGCATTTACAAAACAGGATCTTCTGGGGCTCGGCAAGCTCACTCTCTTAGCACTCTTTGTGCTATTGTGGGGTTATGAGATATTTCTCCTCCATCCTGTGTGAGTGATCACTCCGGGGTCACCATTTGTGGGGTACGTGATGTTTGGTTCACACTCAGGATGGGATGGAGAAAGGAAACTCACAATGTGCTCTCTGTATACATGTTGTATTGGATGTACAATGCAGCTTGGTGCTGGGAAGGCAGCATGGTTACAAGCGTTGAGTAGAGAGAGCTGGTTGGTGAGGGTGCTCAGAGAAGGACAGCTGGTGGGTCGCCGTGCTCGCCGGCGGGAGCGAGGGCTGCCAGGCAGCGGCGGAGGAGGTGGTGTTGCTTGCAGCGGCTGTAGCTAGAAGAAGAGAGGTAGGTCGGTACGGTACGGAGTCTTTAGTTATGAGGTGAAAAAAGATTATTAGGGGTTGAAGGAAAAGTGGTAAAACTGAAATACAGTAGAAGTAGAAAGAATCTGGGCTCAACCAGATCGCTTCATTTTTCCTATTGGTGTTTTATCTTTGTTCTGCTCCCTTGGGTTGTCAGACCTTTGTATTAATATTGGTTTATTTATATAATGCTGCTTATTATTATTATTATTATTATTATTATTATTGTTGTTGGAGTTAGTGAGCCCGCCCAGGTCCTTGTGTAACTGGGAGGGTAGTCACTTTTTTTTTTTTTTTTGCTAAGATGTTAGTTAAATGTTAGTTATGTTAGTCTAAAGGTACACTGTATGGAGAGGCCTGCCAGGTTCTTAGTGGAGCTGGTAGGTCACTCTCATCTTTTATTCTCTCTATTAATGTTTTATGTGTATATTGGGGCAGGAGATGGTTCAATTACTTTCTTCCTGGCTGATTTAAACCAACTGTGTTCTTGGAATTCTTCGTTGTCTATATTATTTATCCAGTTTTGATATGTTTCTATGTTAAGTTCAGTCACTTTTTCCAAATATTTACAGCTTTGTTGTGTATATCTACATTGATTGCTAGGAGGTTTGTTCTCTTGTGTAGCTGTTCATTATTGATGTGGTCTGTATATTTTATGTTATATATAAATCTGAGGGCTATATTTTGTACTGTTTGTAACCTTTTAATGCTCGTTTTACTAAGGGTGTTCAATGGGATGGGTGGGTAGTCCATAATTGATTTGACAAGGGCTATACAAATCTTTCTTTTGTTATTAATGCTAAGGTTCTTAAAGCGTTCTATTTTTGATAATCTTATTCTTGCCTGTCGTTCTTTATCTTTTAAGTATGTTATATATCCTCTTTTTGTTAGTTTTAGTCCAAGCATCCTGCCTTCAGTGTCGTATGGGTATAGTTCCTGGTCGACTACTACTGGACTTGTTTTGATCTTGGCTATTGGTATTATCTTGAATTTGTTCTTATTTGTTCTGATTTTCCATTTTTTCTCAAAATCATTTATATTTTTTATCGCTGTTGCCGTGTAGAGTGCCATAAATTGGGTTGATTTTCCTGGGTATGATACTATTTGAGTAATATCATCAGCAAACATTACATATTCGCTAAAGGGGGTAGGTTGAGGTGTGTCTGAGGTATAGTGTTGGAGAAAGGCATCCTCCTTGAGGTACTCCACTCTCAAGATTAAACATAGTTCCCATAAAGTTTCCAATTTGAATTTGTGTTCTTCTATCATCTAAATAGTTACACAATATTCTTAGCAAGTGTTCGTTAAGTCTCAATTTTAATATTTTATATTTTAAGCCTAAATGCCAAACTTTATCAAAAGCCTTAGAAACGTCCCTTAAAATTATATTGATCTGGTTCCCTTTGCTTTTTTCTATTGCAATTATTTCCGTTATTGTAGCTATTGCAGTTAGGGTATTTCTATTGGGCATAAATCCATGTTGTCTATTGTTAGTTTTCCCATGTTGTGTTAAAAAGGTTATAAGTCTTGAATTTAAAATTTTTTCCAATAGTTTCCCGGTAATTTCTAATAAAGATATTGGCCTGTAGTTTAATATTTCCTTATTGTCCTTACCCTCCTTGGGAATAAATATCATTTTAGCATATTTTAATTTGTCTGGAAAGTAACCGGTTATTAAGCATGCGTTATAAATGTTTAATAGTGTTTTTAAGATGTTTTCAGGTAGATTCATGATCATATTTCGTGTAATACCTGTGAGCCCGGGGGCTTTTTCCTTAAACTTCCTCAGACAGTGCATCATATCTCCCATGGTTATTATTTGATTATTAGGTAATAAGTTATAGTCTATATATTGCCTTGGGGTGATTCTATGTATTTGTCTTCCCATTTCTTCTTCTATCCTTTCTTCGTGTTCACTATCAAAATCTTCATTTTCCTCATCTCATATTTTAAAAACTTTCACCCATTCCCTTTTGAATGCTGACTCTTGTTCATTTTCCTCGTACAGTTTTGTTCCATTTTGGTCTTTAATGTATGGTGTTTTTTGCTTGTTGTGCCCCATCATCTTGTTTATGGAAGTCCAAAATGTTTTTGTGTCTTTAGTCATGTCAGCCGCCATTATAATATCATTCCATTTTTCATTGTTTGCTTCCTTACATGCGTCTCTTAATTTTATCTGTAGTGCTGTCTGTGTCGTATATAGCCATCTGTTACTGCCGTGTCTTTCCATATACCTGTTTATTTCATTGTAATGGGTCTGGATTAATTTAACTTCTTCTGGTAGTCTGTTGTTGGGTAATGTTCTAAAGTGTGAAGTAGGAGTGTGTTTGGTTATAGATGTTTTTATTGCTGAGTGCAGTCTGTCCATTTCTGAGTCTATGTCCTCTGTTGTTTTCCCTTGTAGGTTAATCGAGTGGTGATTACCTAAGTCGTCTTTGAAGCTGTCCCAGTCTGTTTTACTCATTTTCAGTCTCTTTTTTTATTGGTATCTGTATGGGGCTTGTTGACAGTGTTAGTATAATTGGCAGATGGTCACTGCCTGTGAGAAGTCCTTGTTTTATATGGTAATTGAAAAAGGCTTTGTTGTTGGTAAAAATTTTGTCTGGTGTCGATTGTGTATTGTGATTTCTCCAGGTTGGAAAGTTAGGACCTAGATGATTGATTTTCCCTAGGTTTATTAATTGATTAAGGGCGTTTCCCACGGCGTTATTATTTGTATTGTCGAAAATCCTGTGTCTGGCGTTAAAGTCTCCTAAGATGTACATCGGATGACTATTGTTAGCCAATTTTAATAGGTCTTCTATAGGTAAGTAGGGTCGTCTCGGTGGGAGATAAGTAGTAGCAATAATTACGTCTCCTTGAGTTGTATTTATTTTTATTGCTAGAAATTCATCCTGGAAGTCATCAATTAGTTTAAATTTTAAGTTTCTTTTAACCGCTATCGCTTCTCCGTCATTTTTCTCGCCCGATTTATTTCTTTGGTTTACATAATAGTTAAAGAGTTTTATGTTGTTGTTGTCTGTCTCACCGTGACTGTTTATTAGTATAATGTCAGGGTCAATTTCTTGATATATATTACTTAGGTTAATTCTCTCGGTCTTCCAGTTTCTTACGTTGTGTTGTATTATTCTTAAAGTTCTTACTGTTTGTCTATTGTCCATTATTTCTTATACTTGGATTGTGGCAGTTGGAGTGGAGACCTATCATCCTGTTTCCCGCTTCTGACTCTTCTAAACTCTGACGGGTCTACTATTTTAAAGTCATTGGTCGTAATCTTTAGTTTGTCCGTAGTGATTAGTGTCCAGACGTAATCTTCACTTAGGGGTTTTTCTTGATATCAGGATAGGTTAAAGAAACTTAATTTGCATTCCCTGGAGAGACGAAGAGTGCGGGAAGATATGATAGAGGTATTTAACTGGGTGAAAGGAATCAATAAAGGGGATATAGATAAAGTTCTTATAATATCCGAGCAGGATAGGACTCGGATCAACGGATTCAAGTTGGATAAGTTTAGGTTTAGGAGGGAGATAGGAAGGAACTAGTTCACAAATAGGGTGGTGGACGAGTGGAACAAGCTTAGCAACTTTGTAGTAAGTGCGGGAACTCTGGAAAGTTTCAAAGGGAGGCTAGATAGATTCATGGATGATAGAGAGTGGTAGTAACTCTCGACAGGAGCTGCCATGCACAGGCCAACCGGCCTATTGCAGACTCCTTATTTTCTTATGTTCTTATGTATGTTCTTTTGTTACTTCTATCTTCTCTTTGTCACTTCTAGTCATTTGTCTGGGATCTCTATCAGTCGCTTGTGTTCCTTGTGTATCAGCTGTTGCTCCTTGCTCAAACCTTTGTTTGTCTAGCTGTGGTCTTTCTCTCAGTTCGCTTGAGTATGTTGCCTGAAATAGTTTTTCGGATTCTGGATTCTCTGGGAATATCATCTCTGGTAGGTTATTCAATTTAAACATTTTCCTTAACTCCTCATTGTATGATCCGGGTGCAATGATATTGTGCAGATGTGCATGGATCATACTAATCATTACCTTATCATGTATTGGTTCACTTAGGTTTAATATGGTGGATTCTGGTCTATGAGCCTCTTGGACCGCTCTCTTTGCTATTTCGACGTATGTCGTATCCTTCTTATCTTGTTCCTTTTTCCTTGTTTCTTGTTCCTTGTACTTTATCATGTGTTTTTTTATTGGGCATGCCATTGCTAACGTCCTGTGTCCTATATATGCATTCCCGTTTCTCTTACAGTGTGTTCTTCAGATTTGTAACAGGAAAAGCAAGTTTGCAGACTGATGAATGTTTCCTTCTTTATTTGATGAGGTGTTACTGACATGTTAAATATTAGAAAGCCCTGTTGTAAAACTTTTTCTGCCATTGAAACTTCTTCAAAGGTAATCTTGAATACATGAGTGTAGTCTTTTATCTTGATGACTTCTTCGATCTTCATCCACCTGTTTTGGCGTTCCAGTTCATCTTTCAGGTCTTCAGATGTCTTCCTCCCGATCTCTTGGTCGACTTGACGAACGAAAACTGATCTTTTTGCTTTTTGCTCTGGTGGCATGACAACAACAAGGCCTTCATTGTAAAATACATCTCTGGCTTCTTTTGAGAGGATTTTGTCTGAGTCAAAGTCATCTTTACAGATTACTTTGAAACCTTCGTTGGTGCTGAATATTCTTGTTAGTGGGACTTGCAATTTGTTGTAAGTGATTTCTGCCTTTTCCTCTTCCAATAGAGTGTCCCTTATCTCTATGTTTTATCCTAATGCTTGTAGTCATCTTCCTTGTTTACATTCTAATCCTACCTATAACACAGGGCTCCTGCCTGGGAGCAGTGACCCCGCCCCCCCCTCTTGGACGGGCGTCGGGCTCGTAGGGTTCTGCACCCAGGTTACCTGTGGCTATAGTTATGTCTAAAAAAGTTGCCACCTACCGGTGACCCCCGGACAAGGGGTGCCCTGCACTATCACAGGTTCCCTTGCCGGATCGACCGTATCGCTGAGTCCCGCCTCCCGTTCAAGGAACGGAGTGCATGAGGGGGATGAAAAAAGGAAAGAAGAGGACTTAGAGACTAGAGACAGTCTCCCTACCACGCCACGTTCGGTTAGCCAATCAGAGCACCGCAGTAAACGAGCCAGAGTTGCCAACTTAGCGACTTTGTAGCTAGATAGAGCTTTTTGTTTTTTTCTAGCGACATTTTAGAGCGATTTGCGACTTGTCGCGACTCTAGAGATACCCACAGAAATCTAACGACTTTCTGGATACTTTTGGACTGTCCATGAAAACTCAGTTTTCCTAATTTCGAGCCATAATATATAGCAACGGGGTTACAGGGACAATACATTTGAACGGGTTGAACTCATAAAACAACTTGGTCAACGCTTACCTGACAACATTCGTGTGCTGCAGTCTATATCTTTTCTGAGTGCCGATGAATGCTTGAAGCCTATTAAATCAGATATACTTGGTTTGGCACACTTATTTACAGAAGATTCCAGCACCCTTACCAAGATTGATTTCCAGTGGAAAAAACTGCATCACACAATCTGGACAGAAACATCTAACACCCTAAAATTGTGGTCAGAAGTGGCAAATTACAGAGATGCGACAGGTGAAAACCCTTACCATGATCTGGCTGAAGCACTCGCTGCCTTATCTCTTCCGCATTCAAACGCAGATGTAGAGCGCACATTTAGTAATATGAACTTTGTGAAATCAAAATTGCGCAACAAAATGAAACTATCGACATTAAAGGCAATTCTTACAATAAAGTATGGGTTAAAAAGACAGAACACCTGTTGTGAACTTCCTAGTGATATTTTAAGAAAGATAGGGACTGTGGAGGCATACAGTTACAAGAGAACCTGAACCAAGCACTTCACATGCTTCCAGCTCTACAGTTGTTCACACTACCAAGAGGTCTGGGATGCAATTACTATTGAATAATAGGTAAGTGTGCACATTAAACTTTAAAAAAAATAATATTTTTATTTTTACATAATGCATTTTATTTATACTGAAGGGGGGGAATAATAGCTAGCGACTTTCCATGGAAGATTTAGCGCCATTTAGCTACTTTTAGGTACCAGCCTAGCGACATGTGAAGACCCGAGTTGGCAACCCTGATCACGTCACCGTGGGGCACCGCTGATTGGCCAATCCAGGACGGAGACCCACGGGTGGGAGCCCAAATATATGTTATGTTTTGTACAATCTGTGATGGTAATTGCACCGTCGCTATGTTGATTAAGTACAATCACTAGGATTGAGTGTCCTATCACAACGAAGTTGCAGACTGCTCAAACATGCAGCAGAAGAGGCAAGTCTTCACAGCTCCGGGTCCAGCAGTCCCGAGGCAGGTCACCACGAGGTCAGGTCTTATATAGCGGTGGTAGGCGTGGCTTAATAGTTGACCTCCGTCAAGTATGGCGGCGCTGGTTGACCCAGACCACGAGGCATACACTGGGGAATTCGCGGGGTCAGCTACTCAGCGACAAACAGCGTTTGTAGGGGAGGAATCCACTACACTATCACTGTGTACACTGTATCTCCCTGTGAATGGTGTATTGTAGGCACAGTTTCAGTCCATGAGAAAGCACACAAACAAAATAAAATTTAAAGTCTCTGTTGCACAGTGGTGCCTTACCATCTTGCTTACCAATTTGTATTCACTTTAAGTTATTTACAACCTTGTCCATTAGTTCAAATTTACCTTGTAAAATCTGAACAGCAAATCTACTATAAAATATGTAAAATTTTAGTGCGAAGACATTTATATAATATTTGTACTATAACGTATGACAGTTTCAGAAAAAGTAATAATTTTGAAGTTCCGGTACGATGACTACATGTTATTATGAGGCGTACGGTAGTGTCCAGTCTCCCGCCACCTCTATCACCCTCACCTGAAGTTCACAGTAGAGAACAGTCTTTGGGAACGTGTCAACATGGATGGTATTACCGCTCGTAGGAAGGCTAAAGTAGCTGCACATGAAGCCATTAAGAAACAGGCTGACGTAACTGGTGAGAGAGAGGCGTACCAGTTACATGGTGTTGCCCGGAGGAAAACTGTACTGGAAGTACAGGAGGCTGGTACAGAAATGATTACACGTAAAGCAAACGTGTTGTTGGATGCTGAAGTCCTTGAGAGTACATTAGGTATGCTCAAATGTGATGATTGTAACGGTAGTGTGAAGGTTTTAGTGAAACCCGTGTGTGTTGATACGGTGGTGTCAGTGACATGTGTGGATTGTAACAAGATTGTGCTTGAAATAAAACCCAAATTAATGAATGTGAACAAAACTGAAAAGGAAAAAGACATATATGAAAATAATCTAAGTTTAGTATTAACATTGGCAAGTCGTGACGTTAGTTATAGAGAATTCTTTGATGCAGCTGAGAGTATGAAAATAAGAGGTCTGTCATACAAGTCATGGCTCAAACATTTAAGGTATATTCATAATGCCTTACTCAAGAAGTGTGATGTTATGTTCCTTAAAGCTAGAAGTGCTGTTCAGATGATATATGGAGAGATAGGTCGACATCCAGATACTGATGGTATTTTAAACATTGATGTGAGTTATGAAAGTGCTTGGCTTGATCAGGGACCTGAGAGATACTATGGCGTGGGCGTTGTTATTGAACTTTACACTGGTATTGTGTTGGACTGGGAATTTGTGTCAAGTTACTGCCACGAGTGTAAAGAGAAGAAAGAAGACGAGGTGCAGGGAAGCTATGATGAATGGAAGAGGAGTCATGAACGTAACTGCAATATGAATTACAAGGGTGATAGTGACGGTAGGGAAGAAGCAGTTGTCCAGAGGATGTGTTCAAGATCTGTAGAGAGATACCAAGTTAGGTATGTTGTGTTTATCACAGAAAGAGACTCTAACGCTTGTGACAAAATAATGCAAATGAACAATGGACAGGGCCCGTATGGTGCTAAACATGCTGTTGTCAAAGAGGAGAGTGTAAGTCATTTGAGGAAGGAACTGGGTGCAGCTCTGTATAAGGTAAGGGATGAAATGATTAAAATGAAATGCCCAGAGCTGACTAAAGAAGTTATTGGGAATATTCAGTCCCATTGTGAAATGTCGGTGAGACAAAACTTAGGAAAATCACGAAAAGATATGAAGAGAGCCATTTTTTCCTCATACTTTCACTGCACGGCCGTAGATGACACACCTGATCGACACCAGTTTTGCCCGCAAGGCCCAGACTCACTGTGTTTTTGGCAGAAGGCGCGTGCAAGGAATCAGACCCCACCACCACATAGAGAGGCAAACATGTTCACTAACTTCTTTGACCTTACTGATGAAATTAAGGACAAAATAACTCATATCTATGGGAGGCTCGCCGATGATGATTATCTAATCCATTGTCGCTTAGTAAATACACTGACTAGCAATAAGACTCTCCTTGGTTGGGTTTGGCACAGATGTGGAAGAGAAAGATACAGGAGATTAGAAATGTTGCAATTTGCAACAGCACTGACCTGTCTTGAGTGGAATATGGGCTATACAGAAGGGGGCCTACATAAGGAGCTGGGGTTGAAGTACACACCGCACACAGCAAGAATGAAGGAAGTCATGGAGAGATCCAGTGTAACAAGATATCAGAAGAAGAAATGCATACAAAAAGAGACTTTGTTGTCCAGTGATGAGCTACAGACCGACGATGCTTCTTCTAAAAGTGAGGCAACCATGTAAGTAGACACAGCATTTAGGAATTTTGGTGAAATAATTTATGAAAGGCTCTACTGTATTTAGATCTGAAGAATTCCACCTCGGCATCACTGAAAGATTGGTATGTAGTTCACACAACATTCCTACCCCAAATCTATTATCATATTCGTAAAGGACTTCTGATTTTAAGGTAATTTTATTTTATCACATTTCTTGGGTAACGTATAATCACGGAGGTAATGCATGCCAGATCTTCTCTATTTAATTCCATTAATCTTCCCTTCATAAATGTGTTCCCATGGGTCAGGTTAGGATAGATTAGGGTAGGTTAGGTCATCCCCAAAAAGGTTAGGTTTATATGTTTTTTGGTGTGTTTTGTATTCACTTTAGAACATAAGAACATAAGAACATAAGAAAGTGGGATACTGCAGGAGGCCGACTGGCCCATACAGGGCAGATCCCTTTCACACCCATCCCAGCACTTCCATGTGCCTATCCAACTTCGTCTTGAAGCTCCCTAGCGTCCCCGATCCTACTATAGCACTCGGTAGCCTATTCCACATATCCACAACTCTATTACCAAACCAGTGCTTGCCTATATCCTTTCTGAATTGGAATTTATCTAATTTAAAGCCATTTGTTCTAGTTATTTCGTTATTACTGAGCTTCAGAACATCTTCCATTTTACCCTTGTTAATCCCACTTACCCACTTGAACACCTCTATCATATCTCCCCTAACTCTACGCCTCTCTAATGAATGCAAGCCTAAGCTTTTCAGTCTTTCTTCATATGGAAGGTTTCTAATATTATGGATCATTTTTGTCATTCTTCTTTGTACTCTCTCCAAAGAATATATGTCCATTCTATAATAAGGACACCAGAATTGAACCGCATAATCCATGTGTGGCCTCACTAATGCTAGGTAAAGTTTCAAGATAACGTCAGCAGTTCTGTTACTCACACTCCTAGATATGAACCCAAGAATCCTGTTTGCCTTGTTGCGAACGCAAATACATTGTTTTCTAGGTTTCAAGTCGTTGCTAACAAATACACCTAGATCTTTTTCACAATCTGAGTTTTCTATTTCCGTGTTACCTAGTTTATACTTAACGTTTGTATTCGTCTTTCCTATCTGTAGTACCTTGCATTTATCAGTATTAAAATTCATTTGCCAGTCTACTGACCACTCATGTAAGGTGTCTAGATCTCTTTGAAGGTGTTCAAAGTCACTGTCTGAATTTATCACTCTCCCCATTTTGGTATCATCTGCAAATTTACTAATCCTACTAGTTATACCTAAATCAAGATCATTAATGAATATAACAAACAGCAGAGGGCTTAATACAGATCCCTGGGGAACTCCGCTTTTGACCGCACCCCAGTCTGACTTAAATCCATTTATGCTGACTCTTTGTTTCCTACCAGTTAACCATGACCTAATCCATTTTAATAATGATCCACCTATTCCAAGTGCTTCTACCTTCCTTATCAATCTCTCATGAGGGACTCTATCGAATGCTTTACTGAAATCTAAATAAATTATATCATATGACTCTATCATTATCTACCGCTTCATATACTTGAGAAAAGCTAAGCAAATTTGTGAGATATGAACGTCCCTGCGAACCTGCAAAGGAGAAAAAAAATGAATTGTGTTGAATGTTTCAAGGTGGCTTCTGATTTTTGTAGCAATAATTGACTCTAGCAACTTGCCTATGATTGACGTGAGACTTATGGGACGGTAATTTGATGCTATTGATTTATCACCCTTTTTGAAAATCGGAACTACATTTGCAAGTTTCCAAGCTTCTGGCACTAGGCCCGATTCTAATGACTTATTAAATAAAACTGCTAATGGATTACTCAACTCATCTCTACACTCTTTTAATATTCTAGCATATACCTCGTCTGGACCAGGCGATTTATGAGGCTTTAGTTTGTTAATTACTTTAAGCACATCGTTACTAGTAATATTGATACCTGTATTCATCAACATATTTTCTATACTGTCGTTATATACCTTATGAACTTCTGGAAACTGTGCTAGGTTTTCATTTGTGAATACGGAGCGAAAATGACTATTTAACGTACTACACATTTTTAACTCATGATCAGTCATTTCTCCTGTCGTAGTTTTACGGGGACCTATTGTATCTCTAACCTTTGATTTATACAGTTGATGTGCTTTGGGGGTTATTTTTTCGATTCGCTTGGCTACCTTTGATTTCATAATTTCTCTTTGCTTTCCTAATTCTGTTTTTACCTGTCTTGTTAGGTTCGATAGGCAAATCCAAGCAAGTGATTTTTCAGCTTCTTTCTTAACTTTTTTCTATATACCTCCTTTTCTTTTTCCTTAGAAGATCTAAGAGTCTATTATTCATCCATTTTGGTTGTCTCCAGACGATCTGAATCTCTTTTAGGGATGCTTATTTTGGGGTATTATTGATTAGTTTTAATGTTTGTTCATAAGTAAAGCAACAAATTGCCCTCATTCTAAGTTGAGTTGTGCTTCCGGAGGTGTGATTAATCTTTTTGACCATAGTCATCCCTTAGGTCTCTCCTTAAGCTACCGTAATTAGCCTTCCTAAAATCCGGGATCAAGGCCGAATTTTCCTTCTTCCTGCCATCCCATATTATGTTAAAATATATGGCTTTATGATCACTGTTTCCTAGTTCGTCTCCAATCCCAATATCTTTTACTAGATTTTCATTATTACTGAGAACTAAATCGAGGATATTATTTCCTCTAGTGGGCGAGTTTATGAATTGATATAAAAAACTATCTTGTACTACTTCTAGAAAATCTTCAGATTCATTATCGCTAAGTTGATTTTTCCAATCTATGCCTGAAAAGTTGAAATCGCCTAGAATACATACATTGTTTCTATCAGATGCCTTCTATATTTCCTCCCATAGCAATTTACCATCGTTCCTACTCAAATTAGGTGGTCTATATATAACACCAATGACTACGGATTCACTGCCCTCACCAATCTCTACCCAAATACTTTCATTGTCGCTATTTGTTTTAATGTTTGATTTATTGCAGCTTTTTAATGACACCCTGATATACACTGCTACACCGCCACCTCTCCTTCCCACTCTGTCAAATTTAAACAGGTTATATCCTGGCATATGAAATTCTGCTAAAAAATGCTTGCTGTTTGAATTTATCCATGTTTCCGTTATTGCAATTATATCTATGTTCTCTTTACTAACAATGGCCCTGAGCTGGTCCATTTTGTTACACAAGCTTCTACTATTAGTATAATAAACACTCAATATATTTCTTCCGTTTCTATCTGTTTTGCATTTATTACTTTGATGTTTGTTATTATGACTAACTATATTTTCAGCATTATCTACTTCTGTTTCACTAATTCCCAGGACCTGCTTGTTTTTTGACTCCCATTTTCCCCGACCCCTCTCTACTGCCATGATTTTTGTCGGAAAACGCTTGTTTCTCTCCCCGACCCAAGACCCCGGTTCCCAACTGGATCCCCTATCGTGTTGGGGGTAGAAGGGGACGATAACTAAAAAACAGGCCATTTCTGATGGAAATCATGGTCAGAACCAATCAAAACACACACACACAAAAAATCTAGAAAAACATAGTTTTGACTTTCTAACAGAGTTGTGTGAACTACATTAAATTGGGTGCTGGACAACTCTTACCCAAGCAAATCGTACCCATCAGAACATGTCGACTCTTACCCAGCTACGAGATAACTCATACCCAATTTATGAGACAGTTCGTACCCATTTATATATATATATATATATATATATATATATATATATATATATATATATATATATATATATATATATATATATATATATATATATACAGACAGACCTCGACTTACGACTGCTACGACTTACGACTGTCGGGACTTATGACCGCCGCAGATTTTTTATTAAAAAAAATTTTTTTCTTCAAATGACGCATTTTCTATACCGAAACGTTTCCAGTTAATGTAGTCTCCATGTATAATTAGAAAATTATGGGGGCCCCATGTGCATTCAGCTGACTACATTAAAGGTAAGTGCTGTCACACTGTAACCATTCCTTATTATTTATTACTTTCACCGTACTGTATTTCATTGTAGATTTTTTATTTAAAATTTTTTTTTTTTTTTTTTATCTATGTCGGACTTACGACCTGGATTTGGGTCCCTAGCCCCGTCGTAAGTCGGGGTCTATCTGTATATATATATATATACAGTGGGGTATGCTATAACGAACGGATCCTACTACGAATATTCCTATAACGAACGGTTTTACCTATAAAATTGAGATTGCTATAACGAACGAAACTCCTACAACGAACATTATTTAGAAAAAAAAAGTTCTTATTTTTTCTTTTTTTTTTTACTAATTTTTTCTTTTTTTATTACAAGTATTAATGGTGTTCTTTATTTCAGGGGTTTAGATGCTTATTTATGCACATTTTTACAATTTTTAAAATTTTATATTATATTTTTCAGTGTTAAGTGGTTGTATTTCGGGGCCTGGAACGAATTAATCCTATAACGAACGAATGCTATAACGAACAAGGTTCTAGAACCAATTAGATTCGTTATAGCATACCCCACTGTATATATATGTGTGTGTGTATATATATATATATATATATATATATATATATATATATATATATATATACATACATACAGTTGTACCCCATAGCAGTCAATTGAACCCCAGGGTCCCGCATTAAGTGAAATCGCGTTAAGTGAACAACAGAACATATGGGATTAATTCCAATAGAAACTGACCCGACCCCCCAAACTCCACTTTTGAGGCACATACCTATGTTGTAGTAAAAATAACATCTTAATTTTATGATGGTACATGCACACAATTAATACTTAAGAAATAGAGAAATACAGTCGCCAAGTTAATGTCCATTCAAATAATGGACTCAATCCCTCCCCTCTCACTACACAGCCGGCTAACAGATGGTCGGTCGTCCCTCCTCCCCCACCAACCCGTCCCAAGGAGATGTGTGGGATAACCTCAAACTAAAGTAGGAATGATACATGCTGGATTCCTTTAAGATTAGGAATATTTTGAATATAAATGTCATATATTTTGGACAAAAGATAACATACTTACCTAGAGAAAAAAATTTATCTAAAAATTGTAAGTTTAAAGCAAAATATATGATGTTTATATTCACACCAAATTATAAGAATTCCAGCAAATTATATTCTGACGGGTAATTTGTATGAATTTTATGAGCAAAAACAAATACATTCAGTTAATAAAAAAAAAATAATTCGACACTATCCGTCAATCAAAAGCATTCCCACCTTGCTTCCTCTTCCAACCGCTAGGTCAGTCCCAACCCTCCCCCCCACCCCACCAATCCTCCCTTCCAGAGTTTTTAACATTTAGTATTAAATAATACCGATTAAGAATACATTGCTGGATTCAAGATTAGAATAATATAAATTCATATATTTAAAAAGATAACATAATATTTTAGAGAACAATTTTTATCTAAAAATTGTAAGTTTAATGCAAAATATATGTTGTTTATATTCAAATGATCACCAAATTATAAGAATTCCAAATAATTTCTATCATGAGTAATTTGTATGAATTTTATGAGCTAAAACAATATCTTCAGAAAAAATAATTCTTCACGGGTAACAGAAGGTCGGTCGGTCGGTCCTTCCCTCCACCACCCCACCAACCGTCCCAAGGAGATGGGATAACCACTAAATTTTAATAAATAATACCTCAAACTAAAGTGGATAATATAATTACATTGCTGGATTCCTAGTAAGACCAGGAATATTTTGAATATAAATGTCATATATTTGGACAAAAGATAAACATAATATACTAGAGAACAATTTTATCTAAAATTGTATGTTTAATCAAAAAATATGTTGTTTATATTCAAAAATGATCACCAAATTATAAGAATTCCAGCAATAAATATATTCTGCGATAATTTGTATGAATTTGATAAAACAGAGTCAGCAGGTGTGGTGGGGTGAGAGCATCTAAAAATAGCTCTCGAGCCGACACTCATCACATGAAAAACCCGCAGTGAAAGTTCAGCTGGCAAGGCACCGCCAGATAGCGCGAAAAACGCAATGAAAGCGCAGCGAAAATATATATATATATATATATATATATATATATATATATATATATATATATATATATATATATATATATATATATATATATATATATATATATATATATATATATATATATATATATATATATATATCTATTATCTATCTCATATCTATCTATTCATCTATCTATCTTATATCTATTCATTCATCTATCTATCTATCTATCTATATATATATATATATATATATATATATATATATATATATATATATATATATATATATATATATATATATATGCTGATAAACTGAAAGAAAACACGGTTCTCTGTTGTAATTCACATCTTCAGGTATGCAGTATAAAAATAGAGTGCAGAACAAGTTATATATATATACAGAGGAGGGTTAAAGTCCACAGAGGTCAAGTATAGGTAATGACTAGCCCGATATTTATGCATTTGCATATTTCATATGCAAATGCATATTTTATGTATTCTATGATAAAGTATATTACCTAGATAATCTGCATATAAATGGCATATTTTGTGTAAATATTCATCTGGCATCTCTTTGTTGCCACTGAATGAGCACACGTGGTACTGGGAGGTGAGGTGAGGTGGTTAGGTGAAGTGAGGTGAGGTCACGCCGCTTAATCTGTCGCTTCCCACCTGGTCATGACTCATTGGTGAGAGTTAGTCAGTCAGGAGCAGTGCTGCTGTGTGGAGCAATCTCTTCTGCTGCTCGTGAAAATGCCGAAAGTACAAAGAAAACCAAATGAAGTGCTAGATTGCAAGTAAAGGAATTGATGATTTACTACTGATGGAAGTGTACTGTTTTAAATATTGTGAAGCACCAGTAGACAGCGAGCAAGAAATTTCAAGTCCAACAACACCTAAAAACAAGCAAGCACATCCGACTGGCTGTTAGTCCAATAGTACAAAAGGACAACAAACTACTTTTGCATGTTCCAGTAAGTCAGTCTATAATGTAAATACATGTTCATATATATTTTTTGAAGCACTTTCACATATATATAAAATACACATGATAGCTTAATAAAAATTAACATTAGTTTATATTAACTATTTTGTTTCCAGATAACCTGCATTCTTGGCTTTATAATACATTTTGTTAGCATATAAATGCATATTTCCTGGTTTTGTGCATATTTGCATGCATATTTCATGTTTTTAGTGCATAACTATCCCGGCCCTAGTAATGACCCTACTAATCTTTAAAAAAGCACTGGTCGTCGGTAGTCAGGTCAGAGGGAAAAACTGACCCAACCTTCTCTCACCTGGTTATAAATCTTCTTAATTACAAAATTGTCCATTCTAGTTACAAATTCTACTCGCGTTAACGGATATGTTTAATGAGACTAGATTCTATGTTGTTCCTACTGTCAAATTTGAATTACAAAGTAATATTGAGGAGGCATTATCCGCAGTCAATGCAATGTTTATTATCCTCAGATGAACGAACAGAGCATTGATTCTGGCTCATGTCCTAACACTGTATTTATGTTGTTTAAGTCTAGTTACAATATTTTACCTGTCTGGCCTAAGTAAAACATATTACATTCCTTGCAAGGAACTTTATAAATGCAGCCATTTGTATTATGGGGAGTTCTTGATTAACATTTGTTTAACAGTGCATGAGAGTTTTAAATGCCACATTGACGTCAGAGGTTTTTAGTTGTAAAGGAATTTGAGAGAAATTTTTGTGAAATGGAATACTAGGAGACTCCTATGGTCATGGGGAGCTTTGGGATCAGTTCTATAAAAAGATTTCTTAGTAATGTTCAGGCATTTGTCTATGAAAGATCTAGTATTAGGATTTGAGCAATATTATAGGTATACAGTAGTTATATTTAATGAATTCCCTGCAAATTCTCAAAGGAAAAACAGCGTTAGAAAAATATCATCGTTGGATTCTGTCGGTGTGTGAAATATTATTTAAATGAATGTATGAAACACACATTAGTAGGTTTTTCTATAAAATACTTAACTTAAAAGCGCCACCATCAGATACCTACCAGGAAAGCAATTTCACAAGTCTGCCTCTTCCAGTGAAATCAAGGACTAGGATTAACTTAACAACTTAGTCCCTTGCAAGGAATGGTTTACAGGCGACAGGCAAAAGATCCTGAACTTTAAACAATAAATATGTTACACAGAAAAGCCGAAACCAACGCTCTGCTTCACCAATGGTACTTAAGATTATTTTTTAAACAACACTGCATCATAACATACGTCAATATGAAAAATATATTTCAATCGACCAATAATTTGACCTGACAGAAAAGCCGCTATGTTAGAGAGTCTCAAACAAGATATTCTTCCTTGAACCTTAAAACAAACTGACGCCAAGCTGAAAAGTAGCAATGTTTGACAAGAAAAAAAAATAGTTTTACCACACAATAATAAATTGTTAAGACGACTTTCAATATAAACCTTAAAATATTAATATACCTGATATTATAAAATGGAAAATTAACCCATTCAAAACCGATTACCGGTGGCACTATTCAATAACAGGGCAGCCAATGCAGCAAAAAACATGTTAAAAACTTAAGCAAATTACAACCCAGGAATTTGCTCAAATCCCAAGAAGAATCTTATAGAATAATTCGTTAACCGAGGCAGTTAACCGAAAATCAACGTATATATATAAGTATACACTGTTGCCCCTTTGAAACACGAGGATGGCCGCCCAAGACACACCCAAGCGTGAATCTCTTTCATGGTGTAGAAGCTGTCACACAACATCTACCCATCGAGTTCACACACGACCCAGGTCGAATAGTCCCGGAAGACCGACAACTTAACCGCACTGATCAATCAATTAACCCCAACACATCCCAAATCATTAACATCCAGTCCCATCACTGCCGCAGAAAGCAAATAGCGCAAAGAAACCTACAATGTCTATAACCTACCCTGCCCAGATAGAACTTATCCACCTCATTAAGGGCGTATATGTTGACCACGTCACAACAACTTCTCCAACTCTAACCGGCCCATGCAATCCATGCCCTCATCAACTTAAGGCTACAATAGCCAGACTAGTTCATAGAATGCTTGCTAGCTGCTCATTTATTCAAAAAGTCAGTGTTCACAATTGCAAAGCAACCTGCTCCTCCATTTAATAAGTTAAATATGTGACTATCAAAAATGCAATTGATTTAAAATATATAAACTTGAAAGATGATAAGAAATTTTAAATATTACATAAAAGGTCAAAGTCAAAGGTGAAATTCTGCTTTAATAAAAGTCATTATTTCTTTTGTTTTAAAACATAAAGCAAAAAACAAATTCAGACTAAAACAAAAAATTAGACCAAGTCCCAAGTAGATGATCTGACTTCTGCTTCATTTACACAAAATCAGGATTCAATTGTTTCTCTTACTTGACAACACACGATAAAGTACAGTGTATATGTAACTTGAT